>NC_048575.1:38018029-38344936 GCF_013265735.2 Oncorhynchus mykiss | reverse complement strand
GTAACAGCTGCCCTATATACCCACAGAAATCAAAGCAATTGAAAACCAGGTGTGAAAAGGAACACAGACAAAACAACCAGAAAAAGAAAAAGGGATCGGTAGTGGCTAGTAGACCGGCGACCCCGAGCGCCGAGCGCCGAGCGCCGCCCGAACAGGGAGAGAAGTTACCCTCGGTAGAAGTCGTGACAGTACCCCCCCCCTGACGCGCGGCTCCCGCAGCGCGACGACGCCGGCCTCTAGGACGACCCGGAGGACGAGGCGCAGGGCGATCCGGATGGAGGCGGTGAAACTCCCTTAGCATAGGAGGATCCAGTACGTCCTCCACCGGCACCCAGCATCTCTCCTCCGGACCGTACCCCTCCCAGTCCACGAGGTACTGAAGACCCCCCACCCGACGCCCCCCCGATGTCCAGGGGGGGCGGAGGGACCTCCCGCACCTCATCTTCTTGAAGCGGACCAGCCACCACCGGCCTGAGGAGAGACACATGAAACGAGGGGTTAATACGGTAATACGGGGGGAGCTGTAACCTATAACACACCTCGTTTATTCTCCTCAGGACTTTGAATGGCCCCACAAACCGCGGACCCAGCTTCCGGCAGGGCAGGTGGAGGGGCAGGTTTCGGGTCGAGAGCATTTTTCAATGTACACAAGCAAAGCAATTTCTACGTTCAGGGAAACAATAATGGGTGGCCGGAATAACAATTAAGTGTCGTTCAGCCTTCTTTCATACTGAATTCCTATTACTGAGGCTTTACCTTTTCCAAGGTTTTTATCTTTGTTTAAGAGCACAAAGTAATAGCGCTATGGCTCTCCACCTGAAGGTAACAAGGCACATGATCTGTGTGGCAAGCCCCCAACTGTCAGCAATGTGACAGACTGGCTCCAATTCTGACCTCTACAACCAGCAGTCTGTTTGTGTGAGTGAGGACTGCGGAGCGCCGCATAAGAACATGCAGTGGGATCTCTGCCTGAGCCACTGAGCCACCATCATGCTGCTGCATGGGAATGACTACCAACAACCAATCATGCAATTAGGAACTAGTGGAAGTAGTGAAATAGACTTATGACCAACTGTTGTCTAGGCCTTCATCACTCCTTATCTCAGTGACACCACCTTTGTAGAATTATTAACTAAGAAGCATACTGTGACTGTGACTTCATCACTTTAGTCCGACGCAAAGGATATACTGCTTTCTCGGGAAAGGGCCAAAATCCCCGTCATTTGCGTGAAGAAAAGAGAAAAAGGGAGCAGAGGTCGGGCTGCCTTGTGAGAATTCGTAGGCGAGTGAGTAAACCTCCATTACCATACGTTCTATTGGCCAATGAGCAATCATTGGATGGATGATATATCATCAAGACTGTCCTATCAACGGGACAATAAAAACTGTAATATCTTAAGTTTCACCGACTCGTGGCTAAACAACGACATGGATAATATAGAGCTAGCAGGATTTTCCGTGCATCAGGAGGACAGAGAAGCTACGTCTGGTAAGACGAGTGTTTCTATTTGTGTCTATTTGTGTCTATTTCTTGAGGTATTGCTCGCCTGAGGCAGAGTACCTTATGATAAGCTGTAGACCACACTATCTACCAAGAGAGTTCTCAACCATATTATTCGCAGCCGTCTATTTACCGCCACAAACCGATGCTGGTACTAAGACCACACCCAACAAGCTGTATAAGGCCAGAAGCAAACAAGAAAATGCTCATCCAAAAGTGGCGCTCCTAATGGCCTGGGGACTTTAATGCAGGTAAACCTAAATCCGTTTTACGTAATTTCGACCAGCATGTCACATGTGCAACCAGAGGGGAAAAAAATTCTAGACCACCTTCAGTAAACACACAGAGACACATACATAGCTCTCCCTCGCCTTTCATTTAGAAAATCTGACCATAATTCTGTCCTCCTGGTTCCTGTTTACAAGCAAAAACTTAAGCAGGAGTACCAGTGACTCGCTCAATACAGAAGTGGTCAGATGACGCAGATGCTACGCTACAGGACTGTTTTGCTAGCACAGACTGGAACATGTTCCGGGATTCATCCAATGGCATTGAGGAGTATACCACCTCAGTCATCGGCTTCATCAATAAGTGCATCGACGACGTCGTCCCCACAGTGACCATACGTACATATCCCAACCAGAAGCCATGAATTACAGGCAACATCCGCATCGAGCTAAAGACTGGAGCTGCCGCTTTCAAGGAGCGGGACACTCATCTGAACGCTTATCAGAAAACTCACTACGCCCTCAGACGAACCATCAAACAAGCAAAGTGTTAATACAGGACTAAGATTCAGTCCTACTACACTGGCTCTTATGCTTGTTGAATGTGGCAGAGCTTGAAAATTATTACGGACTACAAAGGGAAACCCAGGCATGAGCTGCCAAGTGACGCGAGCCTACCAGACAGGCTAAATGCCTTTTATGCTCGCTTCCAGGCAAGCAACATTGAAGCATGCATGAGAGCACCAGCTGTTCTGTATGACTGTGTGATAATGCTCTTGGTAGCCGATGTGAGCAAGGTCAACATTCACAAAGTAACTGGGCCAGATGGATTATCAGGATGTGTACTCAACGCATGCACGCACCTGGCAAGTGTGATCACAATAATTTTCAACCTCTCACTGACCGAGTCTGTAATACCTACATGTTTCAAGCAGACCACCATAGTCCCTGTGCCCAAGGAAGCGAAGGTAACCTGTCTAAATGATTACCGCACTGTAGCACTCAAGTCAGTAGCCATGAAGTGCTATTAAAGGCTGGTCATGGCTCACATCAATAGCATCATCCCGGATACCCTTGACCCACTCCAATTCGCATACCACCCCAACAGATCTGCACTCCACTCTGCCCTCTCCCACCTGGATAAAAGGAACATCTATGTGAGAATGCTGTTCATTAACTATAGCTCAGTGTTCAAGACCAAATTGCCCACAAAGCTCATCACTAAGCTAAGGACCCTTGGACTAAACATTTCCCTCTGCAACTGGATCCTGGAATTCCTGACGGGCCGACCCCAGATGGTAAGGGTAGGCCACAACACGTCTGCCACGCTGATCCTCAACACTAGGGCCCCTCTGGGGTGCGTGCTTAGTCAAAATCAAATCCAATTGTATTAATTGCCTACCGTCTGTAAGCTGTTAGTGTCTTAACGACCGTTCCACAGGTGCATGTTCATTAATTGCTTATGGTTAATTGAACAAGCAGTGATTAAACCTTTTACAATGAAGATCTGTGAAGTAATTTGGATTTTTACTAATTATCTTTGAAAGACAGGGTCCTGAAAAAGGGACGTTTCTTTTTTTGCTTAGTTGGTGTGGATTCAATTGTAATGTGTAATAAAAATTTTGAATTTCCTCACCACGTGCAAATACGAAAGGTTCTGCGTCTCAACGGTAGATACAGGCGAACTACATTTCCTGGTTGTAAGCAAACCACAATGTCCAGAATTCATACAATTTCAGGACGTGGAGAACCACCCCATGGAGGTGTATCCAATTGATGTGAGAAATATCAAAATGTCTGTGTTCGTAGCCGGAGGATTTCAAAACGGAACTGAAGTCTTAATTGATTTGGTTACCATGTCATCAAACGTTGAAAAGTGATGCTATTCCATTGATTTTCACTTTCACTTCAAAACGAAAAGCATCCGCACAGCGGAATATCAGCACAGCAAGAAAGAGGACAAGCTGAGGTAAGGTAGCTATTTTTACATAGCTAACTAGCTAGCTAGCGAACTATATTTGTTTATCTAAACCAAATCTAGCTAGCTAGCTTTCATAATACTTTGGCTAGACATTCCAAAGTATATCAATGTAATTAGTCAGCTGCTATCTGGCGATGTAATTTGCAACTTTGCAAGCTAATATTAGCTTGTTAGGTTATGTTAGTTAACCATTATCTAGGTAACCACCACAGAGGCTAACGTGACTGGGTTCTATTTAGAGTCCGATCCCAACAACATCTGAAGACATCAAAAATAAAACTCAGCACCAGGAACTAGTGTAAGTCACCTTTTAAAAATCTTACTGAAATCTACTAAATATTTCTAAGAGTTCCTGATGAGCAAATACAGTTGAAGTCAGTAAAAGTCATTTTTCAACCACCCCACACATTTCTTGTTAAACCTCTTACAGCTACCCCCCTACTTTTTTCAATTTCAGCTTGGTTTCATTTGAAAGAAAACACTCTGAAGTTTGAGTAAATGTGAATTGAATGTAGGAGAATATAACACAATAGATCTGGTTTAGATAATACAATGAAAGAAAACAGACGTTTTTTTTTTTATTGTTGTATCATCATCTTTAAAATGAACAAGACAAACAAACATTCAGACAGGATGATGGGGACAATTTCAGTGAAAAACATAAGAGGGCAACAGTACTTGTGCAAGGTTTCAAAATGATAACGTCCAAAATGAGTGTGCTACATGACATTTATCATGAAGTCTCCCAGGTGTCCCACACAAGTAGCCCACATGTACCCAAGTGGCCAAATTGGTGAAGTTATACATTTTGAATGGAATAACTATATACAAAATACCAAAATGGTATTCTAACACCCCCCCCCCCCCAAAAAAAAATATATATATACATTTACAAAATAACACTTTCAATATTTGGAAGACCCTCAGTCCTCTACACACTATTGTGCTGCTGATGCCAGGTGCCATAGCAGTCTCTTTCTGCTGTAAAGCAAAGGGTCACCAAGCATGTGGTGCAGGTGATGGAGGACTTCATTTTGCAAAGAACACAGCTACGCCTCCATGCTGTGCCCTTTTGGCCCTGAGGCACATCCATGCCTGCAGAAATAAATTTGGGCAGATGAACACCACTTGTGGCAGGAGCAGAAGGGACAGAGGTAGAGGGGCCAGAACGTGGTGCAGTGGTGCTGTGGTGCTGTAGCCAGCAAGCTCCTTGATGAACAGCTCTCTGAGGGCTAGCTGTGAGATGGGGGGCTTTCCACAGCTCTTAGCCATTTCCTTGTGTAAGATGAATGCATTCACCACAGCAATGTCGATGAAATTATAGAAGAAGGTCTTGTACCATTTCATCATCTTATGGAGAACATTGTAATAGCCTATCAGCGCATCTGACAGGACCACACCTCCCATGCTCTTGTTGTAGTCCTTTATTGCAGTTGGAATGGGGACATTTTTTGCGGTCCATGCCACAGTAGCGCTGAGACAACAGGTGTCCGGCTGGATGAACCAGCTTCAGTGGGGGATGGACACCTTGGCACTGGGGGCTCCCATTCGGAGTCAGTGTCACTGTGAAATAAAATGTTCAGTTAGAATAGTTAAACATATGAGCCCTGTATCAACAGGTATAATAAACAGATATATACTGTATATAGAGTACAGGGAACATAAGGTTGAATATATCATTATAGACCTGCTAGCTCGACTGTCTCATTTATATTATGACAGACCAGCTAGATCTACTGTCTATTTTATATTATGACAGACCAGCTAGATCTACTGTCTTTATTATATTACAACCGACCAGCTGTTTCTACTGTCTCCATTTCACTTTGGCCATTGTTGTGGGCCTGCCTGCTTACGTTTTCTACGTATTCCCCAAGGTGTCTACAGCATTGTGACGTCTTTTTATGCATTTCTGTTGAAGAATAGCCGTAAGGGACCACATTTAGCAAGTGGTCACCTAATGTCTCCCGCAGAAAATCTTGCGTAAAACACAGAGGTAGACATTTTTCCAATCGCTTCTTATGAGAAACCAATTTCCTCGACGGATATATTATCGAATATATATGTTAAAGACACATTGAGGATTGATTCTGAACAACGTTTGCCATGTTTCTGTCGATATTATGGAGCTAATTTGGAAAAAAGTTTGGCGTTGTAGTGATAGCATTTTCCGGTCGATTTCTCAGCCAAGCATGATGAACAAACGGGAGCTATTTCGCCTACAAAAATAATATTTTTGGAAAAAAGGAACATTTGCTATCTAACTGGGAGTCTCCTGAGTGAAAACATCCGAAGTTCTTCGAAGGTAAATTATTTAATTGTATTGCTTTTCTTATTTTCGTGAAAATGTTGCCTGCTGCCAGCAGAGCCTAGCATAGCATTATGCCATGATAAACTTACACAAATGCTTGTCTAGCGTTGGCTGTAACGCATATTTTGAAAATATGAGATGACAGTGTGATTAACAAAAGGCTAAGCTGTGTCACAATATATTTCATTTGTGATTTTCATGAATAGGAACATTTTCTAGGGGTATTTATGTCCGCTGTGTTATACTAATTCGTTTGAGGCTATGATTACGCTCCCGGATCCGGGATTGCTAGTCACAAGAAGCTAGCTAAATGAATCGTCCTCCAACAATCTCTGTCTCACTTTCCCGATCAATTTCTTCTAAAATTGTGTGTACATCTGTATATCTAGCTTTCCCTGACTTAGTCGCCATACTGATTGATATATAAACAGCTGAAGATGCGCTTTAATAGTGCTGTGCATAACATGCACTGCTTCCAGTATGAATCTTCAATGGCGAATGACCCTCTTTACACCGGAGTTTACTACATGGGTGTGATAACATGCGTCTTGGTGAGAGGTGTAGGAGTCAGGCGCAGGAGAGCAGGGATGTCTGAGGAGCGTGTTTAATAATAGTCCAGCAATGCAAATGGCACAGAACAAAAATCCCAAAACTACGCTCTCGAATAATCGTGCAAACACACGGAGGAACTAACACAGTTCCGACACTTTACATACACGTGCGTAAATGCGAAAAAAACAACAAACATCAAATACCATCGAACGCAATACACACAAGTCTAATCCTGCACGAATTACGGCAGGTAACAGCTGCCCTATATACCCACAGAAATCAAAGCAATTGAAAACCAGGTGTGAAAAGGAACACAGACAAAACAACCAGAAAAAGAAAAAGGGATCGGTAGTGGCTAGTAGACCGGCGACCCCGAGCGCCGAGCGCCGCCCGAACAGGGAGAGAAGTTACCCTCGGTAGAAGTCGTGACAATGGGATGGTCTTCCAACACATAACCATTGTTTTGCTGCAGGAGGGAATAGTACACTTCACAAAATAGAAGGTATCACGAGGAAAGAAAAAGTATGTGTATATATTGAAGCAACATCTCAAGACATCAGTCAGGAAGTTAAAGCTTGGTCGCAAATCGGTCTCCCAAATGGACAATAACCCCAAGCATACTTACAAAGTTTTGGCAAAATGGCTTAATTAAGGATAACAAAGTCAAGGTATTCAAGGCTATCAAGGCCATCACAAAGCCCGGATCTCAATCCTATATAAAATGTGTGGGCAGAACTGAAAAAGCATGTGGGAGCAAGGAGGCCTACAAACCTGACTCAGTTACACCAGCTCTGTCAGGAGGAATGGGACAAAATCCATCCAACTTATTGTGGGAAGCTTGTGGAAGGCTACCCGAAACGTTTGATTCAAGTTAAATAATTTAAAGGCAACGCTACCAAATACTTGAGAGCATGTAAACTTCTGACCCAATGGGAATGTGATGAAATAAGTAAATCATTCTCTCTACTTGTCACGCCCTGCCCATAGAGAGGCTTTTACTCTCTATTTTGTTTAGGCCAGGCTGTGACTAGGGTGGGCATTCTAATTTCCTTATTTCGGTTTTCTATTTCTTTGTGTTTGGCCGGGTGTGGTTCTCAATCAGAGGTAGCTGTCTTTCGTTGTCTCTGATTGAGAACCATACTTAGCTTGTTACGGAGGTGGTCCCTGCACAGGAACAGCTCAGCGGAAATTTCAGAGCGCCACCTATAGTACTATAGTATAGTACTTGATAAATCTCAAACTTTCATAAAAATACACATGCAAGGTACTGAATTAAAGCTACACTCGTTGTGAATCTAGCCACCAAGTCAGATTTGTAAAATGCTTTTCGGCGAAAGCATGAGAAGCTATTATCTGATAGCATGCACCCCCCCCCCCCCCCCCCCCCCCCCCCCCCCCCCCCCCCCAAAATACCAGCACGACACGTAAACAACAGATTTTGCGGTAGCCGGCGCTACCCAAAACGCAGAAATAAAATATAAAACATTCATTACCTTGGACGAGCTTCTTTGTTGGCACTCCTATATGTCCCATAAACATCACAATTGGGTCTTTTTCCCGATTAAATCCGTCATTGTATACCCAAAATGTCATTTGCTGAAGGCCAGTCTGATGCTGCAAAAAGCCCAACAAGACACAAACAAGACACAACGTCACTTTTTAAAATTACAAAAGTCGCCTATAAACTTTTACAAATCACTTCAAACGACTTTTCTAAACCAACTTTAGGTATTAATAAACATTAATGATGTATCAAATTGATCACGGGGCGATCTGTATTCGATAGCAGCAAGTCTGGAAATCATCGTCCATTTTTTCAGTTTCACAACATACTGTGGTGCGCCTCAAGAAAGGAGGGGCCTATTCGTGTTGTAACCAAGGATAAATGAGTCAGAAAATGACAGCAATGGCGACATCGTGTGGAAGCTGTAGGCGTTTACAGGGGATCATTTATTTTAGGTCGCCTTAAACAATACATTGAATGGCGGACTAATATTTTTTTTGTGTTTTTGGTAAACAGTTTTACCAGGGATTTTTACTCCTAAACACGTTCTGTTATAGCCACAGACCCGATTAAACCAATTTTAGAGACTTCAGAGTGTTTTCTATACACACATACTTATCATATGCATATACTATATTCCTGGCATGAGTAGCAGGACTTTGAAATGTTGCGCGATTTTTAACAAAAAGTTGCGAAAATTCGCATCATCCATAACAGGTTTTAAGTAGCCCTTTTTTCCACCTGTCTTTGTGGGAAGTTGACTTTGTTTAGGGCACATAGTCTTTAGCTTCATGGTTTGTTTTTGTTGTGTTTATTGTTTTGTTCGGCATCATTTTTTATAATTAAAGAAAATGTATGCACACGACGCTGCACCTTGGTGCTCTTCTTTTAACGGCCGTGACACCACTATTATTTTGACATTTCACATTCTTAAAATAAAGTGGTGATCCTAACTGACCTAAGATGCAAAACACAGACTATGATCCTTGTATGCAATTAATTGTACTGTATCATCCAGCCATCTTTATGTATCGAAGCCATTTAACGTAAAATAAAACATTCTGATGACATGATAAAACAAAAGAGAACAAAAAAAAGACCTTCATGGTTGACCCAAGCTATCATCCAATGAGTTCTCTAACAACATCCCTCGGAAGATACTTATAAGGTTTCTAGAGCCTCCCTAGGCCTCACCCCTCACCGTTTGAAAGCAACTATCTCTCGCTGTATCCGAATCATAACTAAAACATTTTATAAATTATCCAACCCAAATTCAGAATGACAGTCCTTAGAGCTTACTTTGATTCTATGACTCCAATTCAAGCTTCTCAACCTAGCACACATCATCCCGGTTAGAATGTACATTTATAAACTGAACTTTTTATTGCAGGTAATAACACTTCTCATTTACAGCCCCCGTTGGTCCCTGGTTTCCTGTCGCAAGTAGCCTGGTAATGAAAGATCAGTATCTCAATGCATACTTATTACAAACTGTTCGCAGTGTGTGGACTAATCCCCCCCTCCTCCCTTTCTCCCGGCACTTATCATTTTAGCGTGTCTTTTTCAGATAGCGATTACAGTTCATCTTCCCAACGGCACATGTAACTCTTGCCTGTCCCATTTGATGGCCCATGATAATGTCCCGATTTCAATATCCAAATAGATACATCAACTTCTCCCACAAACTCATTATCGCTCTCAAATCGCTCTCAAATCAAATTGTATTAGTCACATGCGCCAAATACAACCTTACAGTGAAATGCTTACTTACGAGCCCCTAACTGTCAGTGCAGTTTCAAAAAATATGGATAAGAATAAGAGCTGAAAGTATAAAGAATTTAAAGAGCAGCAGTAAAAAATAACAATATATACAGGGGGGTGCCGCTACGGAGTGCGGGGGCACCGGTTAGTTGAGGTAGTATGTTCATGTAGGTAGTGAAAAGTGTCTATGCATAGATTGCACAGAAAGTGGCAGTGGTGTGGAGGGGGAGTCTGGGTAGAAGCTATTTGAGCTATGTTCAGGAGTCTTGTGGCTTGGGGGTAGAGATAACAGTCTATGACTTGGGTGGCTGGAGTCATTAACAATTTTTAGGGCCTTCCTCTGACACCGCCTGGTATAGAGGTCCTGGATTGCAGGAGGCTTGACCCCAGTGATGTACTGGGCTGTTCGCACTACCCTCTGTAGTGAATTGCGGTTGGAGGCCGAGCAGTTGCCATACCAGGCAGTGATGCAACCAGTAAGGACGCTCTCGATGGTACAGCTGTAGAATTGTTTGAAGATCTGAGGACCAATGCCAAATCTATTCAGTCTCCTGAGGGGGAATAGGCTTTGTCGTGCCCGCTTCATGATCGTCATGGTGTGCTTAGATCATGTTAGTTTGTTGGTGATGTGGACACCAAGGCACTTGAAGCTCTCAACCTGCTCCACTGCAGCCCTGTCAATAGGAATGGTGAGAATGTAGCCCCGTCGATGAAAATGTCGTGCTCGGTCCTCTTTTTTTCTGTGGTCCACAATCATCTCATTTGTCTTGATCACATTGAAGGAGAGTTTGTTGTTCTGGCACCACACGGCCAGGTCTCTGACTTCCTCCCTATAGGCTGTCTCATTGTTGTCGGTGATCAGGCCTACCACTGTTGTGTCATCGCAAATTTAATGATGGTGTTGGAGTCGTGACTGGCCGTGCAGTCGAGAGTGAACAGGGGGACCAGGAGGTGGCTGAGCACGCACCCCTGAGGGGCCCCTGTGTTGAGGATCAGCGTTCCAGATATGTTGTTACATACCCTTACCACCTGGGGGTGGTCCATCAGGAAGTCCAGGATACAGTTGCCGAGGGAGGTGTTTAGTCCCAGGGTCCTCATTTTATTGATGAGCTTTGAGGACACTATGGTGTTGAACGCTGAGCTCTAGTCAATGAATAGCATTCTCACATAGGTGTTCATTTTGTCCAGGTGGGAAAGGGCAGTGTGGAGTTCAACGGAGACTGCATCATCTGTGGATCTGTTGGGGCAGTATGCAAATTGGAGTGTGTCTAGGGTTTCTGGGATGATGGTGTTGATGTGAGCCATGACCAGCCTTTCAATGCAGTTCATGGCTACTGACGTGACTGTCACGGGTTGGTAATCATTTAGGCAGGTTCCCAAACATGTAAGTATTACAGACTCGGTCAGGGAGAGGTTGAAATGTCAGGGATGACAATTGACAGTTGGTCCGCACATTCTTTGAGTAAATGTCCTGGTAATCCGTCTGGCCCAGCGGCTTTGTGAATGTTGACCTGTTTAAAACTTCTTATGGCTGGAGGCAGTATTGAGTAGCTTGGATGAATAAGGTTCCCAGAGTAAACTGCCTGCTACTCAGGCCCAGTTTCTAATATGTGCATATTATTAGTCGATTTTGATATTCAATTGCATTCCATCGCGACAGACAAAAGAATTCTCTGGTTGGAACATTATTGAAGATTTATGATAAAAACATCCTAAAGATTGATTCTATTCTTCGTTTGACATGTTTCTACGAACTGTAAAATGACCTTTCGTCTGAACTTTCGCCTGGACTTGCCCACGCCTCGTAAGTTTGGATTGTGTACTAAACGCGCAAACAAACAAAAAGGTATTGGACATAAATTATGGACTTTATCGAACAAATCAAACATTTATTGTGGAACTGGGATTCCTGGGAGTGCATTCTGATGAAGATCCTCAAAGGTAAGTGAATATTTATAATGCTATTTCTGACTAATTTTGACTCCACAACATGGCGTATATAGCTTTTTTTTGTCTCTGAGCGCTGTACTCAGATTATTGCATGGTGTGCTTTTTGGGTAAAGCTTTTTTGAAATCTGACAAAGCGGTTGCATTAACCTGTTAGATCTCTAGGGGCGCTATTTCATTTTTGGATAAAAAACGTTCCCGTTTTAAGCGCGATATTTTGTCACGAAAAGATGCTCGACTATGCATATATAGAAAACACTCTGAAGTTTCAGAATCTGCAAAGATTTTGTCTGTAAGTGCCCCAGAACTCATTCTACAGGCGAAACCAAGATGATGCATCAACCAGGAATTAGCAGAATTTCTGAAGCTCTGTTTTCCATTGTCTCCTTATATGGCTGTGATTGCACAAGGAATGAGCCTACACTTTCTGTCGTTCGCCCAAGGTCTTAGCAGCATTGTGACGTATTTGTAGGCATATCATTGGAAGATTGACCATAAGAGACTACATTTTCCAAGTGTCCGCCTGGTGTCCTGCGTGGAATTCGGTGCGCAATTGCCAGCTGCTTGTACTTTACCATTTGATTCAGGGGAGAAAGCATGTGTCCAAGAACGATGTATCAATGAAGAGATATGTGAAAAACACCTTGATGATTGATTCTAAACAACGTTTGCCATGTTTTCAGTCGATATTATGGAGTTAATTTGGAAAAAAGTTCGCGTTTTGAGGACTGAATTTTCAGGGTTTTTTTGGTAGCCAAATGTGATGTATAAAACGGAGCTATTTCTAATACACAAATAATATTTTTGGAAGAACAGAGCATCTGCTATCTAACTGAGAGTATCCTCATTGAAAACATCAGAAGTTCTTCAAAGGTAAATGATTTTATTTGAAGGCTTTTATGTTTTTGTTGAAATGTTGCGTGCTGGATGCTAACGCTAATGCTAACGCTAAATGCTTTGCTAGCTAGCTACTTTTACACAGATTATTGTTTTCCTATGGTTGAGAAGCATATTTTGAAAATCTGAGATGACAGTGTTGTTTACAAAAGGCTAAGCTTGCGAGATGGCATATTTATTTCATTTCATTTGCGATTTTCATGAATAGTTAACGTTGCGTTATGGTAATGAGCTTGAGGCTGTAGTCACGATACCGGATCCGGGTTTGGGAGATCCAAGAGGTTATTAAGGAGAAGTTTATCTAAAGTTCCATGCATAACACTTGTATTTTCATCAACATTTATGATGAGTATTTCTGAAAATGTATGTGGCTCTCTGCAAAATCACCAGATGTTTTGGGAGCAAAACATTACTGAACATAACGCGCCAATGTAAACTGAGATTTTTTAATATAAATATGAACTTTATCGAACAAAACATACATGTATTGTGTAACATGAAGTCCTATGAGTGTCATCTGATGAAGATCATCAAATGTTAGTGATTCATTTTTCTATCTTTCTGCTTTTTGTTACTCCTCTCTTTGGCTGGGAAAATGGCTGTGTTTTTCTGTGACTAGGTGCTTACCTAACATAATCGTTTGGTGCGCTTTCGTCGTAAAGCCCTTTTTGAAATCGGACACTGTGGTGGGATTAACAACAAGTTTATCTTTAAAATGGTGTAACATACTTGTATTCCAGCAGCATACCACCCTGCATACCACTGCAGGTTTGCTACTGAAGCTAAGCAGGGTTGGTGATGGGAGACCAGATAATGCTGGAAGTGGTGTTGGAGGGCCAGTAGGAGAAAGTCTTTCCTCTGGTCTAAAAATATTTCAATTTCCCAGGGCAGTGATTGGGGACGCTGCCCTGTGTAGGGTGCCGTCTTTCGGATGGGATGTTAAACGGGTGTCCTGACTCTCTGAGGTCATTAAAGCTCCCATGGCACTTTTCGTAAGAGTAGGGGTGCAAACCCCAGTGTCCTGGCTAAATTCCCAATCTGGCCCTCCAACCATCACGGTCACCTAGAATCCCCAGTTTACAATTGGCCAATTCATCCCCCTCCTCTCCACTAACTATCCCCCAGGTTGTTGCTGTAAATGAGAACGTGTTCTCAGTCAACTTACCTGGTAAAATAAGGTATAAATAAATAAAATAAAAATGTTTGAGGAATTTGAATTATGAGATTTCTGTTATTTGAATTTGGCGCCCTGCACTTTCACTTGCTGTTGTCATATCGATCCCGTTAAGCGGGATTTCAGCCGCAAGAAGTTAAGAACTTCAGGCGAAGGGGTGTTCCATCACACCGACACAATGTCTGTGCTCTTGTGTGCATGGCTACTGACTGGGCCCAGGTTTATATGAAAAGCCATTATCTCATTTAGAAGGCTAAAATAACATTGCTATTGACACAAAAGTATTGTCATACTTAATAATATATTTTATACAACATTTAGATGCAAACCTGACAACTAGAATGTGTACACACTCAGAGATACAGTTATACCATAATATAATGATATCACAAAATAATAAACACTTTGACAGGATAGTTATTTAAATCCCCACGGACTATTTCCCACATTCTTTATGTTAGAAATATTATTTTAATGTTCAATCTTTTGACGTTAGAGTTTTTAGACTGGCACCACTCTCTATAGACAAAGCATTCCTTGGTGGATACTGAAAGGCAGAGAAGGAAAGTTTCCACTTGCTTAAATTTGCGACCCAGTGTTAAGATGTCAAGACCGGCACAGCCCCCCCTTTCCCTCTTCTGTGGGAGAGAGGGGTTTGACTATCTTCAAACATGTGCCAAGCTGATCTGGCACCTTTGATCCTCACCAAGGAGAGAGCTTCATGACACTACATATGGATCATTCAAAGGCAGGGATCCACTTTCTCTAAAAATGTCACTCCGACTGGGTCAGAATCATCCTTTGCATGACCATCGCGGTGAGGCTCGGACTCAGTCTTCACCACACCTGCCACAACAAATAATTCACCCTCACTCTCATCAGGATCAATTTCTGAGCCATCAGAGACAGCAGAATAGGGTTTGTAATTGGCACTATTTTCCTCAATGCACATCTTCCCACTGCACTCAACTCTTCTCCTTCTTCCTTGCTGTCCATAACCACGTCTATCCATTCACCATGCACATGCCATGCCTTCATCTGCTCAACTGCTTGCAGAACACGCACTGATGACCTTTCTCCAATACTCATCTTCTGTTCCTTAGTCCAATTTACTAGTCTATGTATCTCTGGCCACTCAATGCTCCCAAATCATGCCACAGTCATCAACCAGTCTCCTCCTCATCACCCATCCCTCATCATTTACATTTCATGATGACAGCATCTCAAAACTTCTTCAATATAGCAGTCTGAGGAGTCGGATTCGACAACTGTTGCTATACATTGGAGTGCTGCGATTGATTGGCCAAAATCCTGGAGAGGAGTTTGGCGAAGGGTCAATTTCTGAAATAATCTGGGCCATGTTCAATTCCCAAATGTGACCCAATTCAGGAGACTAGTAAACGTCTGCAAAAAAAGCGTAATGAAATTGTTGCCAGCTGAGCTGGTTAGGCTGTTTTTGTGTTATCCATAGGTAAACAAATAATCGCCAGAGCGTAAAATGTGCACTCCGAGAGCAAAATGAGATGGGTGGGGCTAAAGCTTAAGAGGTTGTGAACGATGCTGAATGGGTGTAGACAAAGAAAAACTATTCACTAGATACCAAAACATTCAAAGGCCATTTTCTCAAAAGTGAGTGTACAAGTTGATGAACTTTCAAAGCAGAATTACTTTCCCATTGTTTGTCAAATGCAGTGCATGATATACCATTTTGTAGCTCTGAGTTTCTACTTTTATCCAATGTAAGAAACACCATTTCAAATTTAGCTTCATAAGAGTGAATCCAGATAGTGAGTCACTAATGTTCTTGAAAGTTGCAAAGCCTATTTCTATCTGAAAGGTCCAAAATGTTCAACCCTGCTGAATGCGCCCCTGCGCAGTCTCAAATGGCATGAATCATTTGCACCACCTACTTTTAATGTAATTTCAACTGCAATCCAGGTCATTTGGTTATGCTATTAGATGAAGCACAGTGATAATACATTAATCTGCTGCATAAATAAACAAATATCTGACATTGTATTCCCATTTGAACTTTGCTGTGCTGTTAATTAAAGATGCACTAGACAAGCCCAGTCATTTCATCGCCCAGTCATTGGCTGCTAAAATTCTAATAATTTGTTTAATTTCAGTTTAAGTGACAAAACAAGCAATTATAGTGTAGAGAATCATTGTACCATCTAAACCGCTGTGAAATATATTTTCAGCTTTTTGAAGCTGCTGTACAAAACCAAAAGTCACAGATCCCAAAACAAACCTTGAGAACAAGAAGCATAGAAATAGCTCACAGAACAGATCTACCACTTCCTAGATTTGCTGTCAATGAAAAATGGAATTCCATTGGAATAGTGACTATCCAGTAGCAGCTCACTTTGTTGAAGCTAACCATTCAATATCCTCCCTGAAATGGACAGGCATTGAGCATGTTGCTCTACCAAGGAGAGGAGGTAACATCGAGATTCTACTACTACAGTACAAAGGGAGGCTTACTGGATATCCTATCTAAAAGCATTGACCCCTACACTTTGATCTTAGGCCCTTCTTATGAACAAATGTATCCTTTATGAACAAGTCTTATAAATGTATATATTCTTGATGATGATGCTCATTATACATTAAGGTTGAACCAAAAGATTACATGTAACAAATATGAAATTAAATACAAAATTATTATGTGAAATTGAATGAAACAATGTATGTTGATGCTAATATGATGTACAATATTCCATTATGTTTCTATATGATGACAATAACGTAATATATTTAATATGCCATTTACTATTTTTTAACAGTTTCACTAATTAATTTGAATTAACTTAATCATTATGACACACCCCTCCCTATTCTCATTGGTTGCACTAATTGCACTGTTTGTCTATATAACCTAGTTCAAGTATTCATGACATTTCCCTGAGGAAGGCACAGTGATTCCGAAACGTTGGTAAATACCCATTAAATTGCTGGGAGTTTAAACATGGAGTGTGCGCCTTTTTTTATTTTGAAAGTTCAAAGCATAGTGATGACACACAAGAAACTCAACTAACTTTTGGCTGTATTTTTGAGTGTGGGTGAATATTGATTGATCAACATACCATCCAAATATTACCAAATTATCCACATTGAAATTATGTGGTATTCCCAGTGGGATATATACAGACTTGCATCACTCATAACCAGGCTACATTGAGCCAACATTGAACTTATGTAAGATACAGACCAACAACATCCCATAGCCTATCATTAGCAATTGGTCTGACCTCCATAGCACTCACCTGCAAGTGTGTTGAGGGAAATGGGACAGGAAAGTGGGAAGCGAGATGTCTTAGTCAGGTGGTGAAAATGTCTGGCACTAGAAAATGATGTGTGCCATACACCACAAAAGCCTTGGTCAATATCTCAGCGAACAGACGCAGCAGGAATGCTGTGTCTGCTGCATACTGATCACAGAATTAGCAATCATGTCATGCATTAACCATAAGCCAACTTCGAGTCCCAGTGGAATCAATCTTTCACAAGAACACAACTGCTGCAACCAAAAAACTGGTGGAAAAACATCCAAAACCTATGAGAGATCTGAAAACAGCAGTTGGTGGAGGGCATCCCTCAAACATTGACAAATTAGAGCCATTTGCTGCTGAAAAGTGGGCCAAATTGTCAGTAGCATGTAAATATCGGTTTGAATTTACTCACCAATGCAGCGGATTTCGAAGCACCTGGTATTGGCAGGTCATAAGTTATAAAAGTTTAGCTCTTTCCGTGAAGGCTAACTCTCCAGCAACCCGATTTATCACAGTTGATGTGTCTGCTATATATAAAACGTTCTTGTACAAACGTATTCCTGGTCACACATAGATGAACCATAGATGCACCATAACGCACTGGTGAACAGCGGAAGAGATGCGATGACAAATGCTCTCTTTCTCTCTCTCTCTCTCTCTCTCTCTCTCTCTCTCTCTCTCTCTCTTTTTTTTCTCTCTCTCTCTCTCTCTCTCTCACACACACACACACACACACACACACACACACACACACACACACACACACACAGACAGACGGAGAGACGAAATGTCTTCTGCTGCGTACTTACGCAAGGGCGCCCATTCTTTGTTTACCGAAATGGAGAGAGGTTTTCAACATATTCTGCATTGCCTTTTTTGGCTTTAAAGGCTTTAAATATTAGGTCACGTGGCATGTAACTTAAGGTCAAGGTTTTCTGTGTGTCCCATATATCACTTGCCACCGTGTTAGTTTGTTTAAATTCTCCTTTAAGGAGAACCCCTTCTGACAATGACACCATATTTAGGAAGTGTCATAATTTATTTGGTGGGAAAACAATGGTGCAAAGCTAAATAAATATAAACAATCAGTTTTTTACATTTTTCCATGTTTTATATTGTTATTCTGTATGTCCCACTCATAAATTCCCACCCTGTTAGGCTAAATGAGTGAAAATGAAGACAAAAACCTTAGAAAGAGAAAACTGAGAAAGAGGACGTGTTAGGTACTTATATGGCCTTATATTGTTCTGTGCTTATTGTTCTTAATTTAACCTCTTGTATTATTGGACAAGCATGTTTCTTTTTCCCATAGAGTCGATGCCCTGCAAAAATCTAAGTAGCATAATAAAAAAATCACATAAAAATCCATCTGTTTTTTTGCATGGGCTTCGTCTCAATCCATCACAATCACCGGTGTCTGCCTTCCGCATCTGAGGTGGAAGGTGGCAGACCTACAGTGGTGTTTGTCAAACCAGGAGACTTCCCGAAAAACGGTTTTCTTATTAAAATGTCTGTATGGACATTTTGTACTACAAAATAATATGACCATTCTTTGGAAGGATGAGGCTCTAACAAACCCTATGGTGATTTATTTTTTTACTATCTGTTTTTCCATGTATACATAAGTTATTGAATGCATTTCTATGGGCTAATAGCAGATAAAGTACCAGTCAAAAGTTCAAGGGTTTTTCTTTATTTTTACTATTTTCTACAATGTAGAAGTCATCAAAACTATGAAAGAACACATATGGAATCATGTAGTAAGCTAAGAAGTGTTTAACATTCCAAATATATTTTATATTTGAGATCCCTCAAAGTAGCCACTGTCTTGATGACAGCTTTGCACACTCTTGGCATTCTCTCAACCAGCTTCATGTTGTAGTCACCTGGAATGCATTTCAATCAACAGGTTAAATGTTAAAAGTTCATTTGTGGAACTTCTTTCCTTCTTAATGCGTTTGATCCAATCAATTGTGTTGTGACAAGGTAGGGTGGTATACAGAAGATAGCCCTATTTGGTAAAAGACCAAGTCCATATTATGGCAAGAACAGCTCAAATAAGCAAATAGCAGCAACAGTCCATCATTACTTTAAGACATGAAGGTCAGTCAATTCGGAACATTTCACGTTTCTTCAAGAGGAGGCTGCGTGAATCAAGCCATGGTCGGATTGCTGCAAAGAAACTACTACTAAAGGACCGCAAGAATAAGTAGAGTCTTGCTTGGGCCAAGAAACACAAGCAATAAACCCTAGACAGGTGGAAATCTGTCCTTTGGTCTGACGAGTCCAAATTTGAGATATTTGGTTCCAACCGCCGTGTTTTTGTGTGACGCAGAGTGGGGGAATGGATGATCTCCACATGTGTGGTTCCCACCGTGAAGCATTGAGGTGGAGGTGTGATGGTGCTTTTCTAGTGACACTGTCTGTGATTTATTTAGAAGTCAAGGCACACTTCACCAGCATGGCTAGCGCAGCATTCTGCAGCGAGATGCCATCCCATCTGGTTTGCGCTTAGTGGAACTATCATATGTCTTTCAATAGGACAATGACCAAATATAACGGACTAGACCCAGATGCAGACATAGGAGGAAGATGATTAGAGTCGCTGATATTTATTAGAATACAAGGGGCAGGCAATAGGCAGGTTGAGGACAGGCAGAAGTTCATTAACTTCTTGATGACAGGGGGGCAGTACTGAGTAGCGTGGATGAATAAGGTGCCCAGAGTAAACTGCCTGCTACTCTGTCCCAGATGCTAATATATGCATATCATTAGTAGTATTGGATAGAAAACACTCTAACGTTTCTAAGACTTTTTGAATGATGTCTGTGAGTATAACAGAACTCATATCGCAGGTGAAAACCTGAGAAAAATCCAACCAGGAAGTGGGAAATCTGAGGTTTGTAGTTTTTCAACTCTTTGCCATTGCAATATACAGTGTAAATGGGGTCATATTGCACTTCCTAAGACTGGCAGAGTGCCACAGGCACTGGCAGAGTGCCACAGGCTCGTATAGTGCGGTCACGAGAGAGTTAGCTCTCGTTCCAATGCTTTTCTACAGACAATGGAATTCTCCGGTTGGAACATTATTGAAGATTTATGTTAAAACATCCTAAAGATTGATTCTATACTTATTTTGACAAGTTTCTATGACCTGTAATATAACTTTTTGAACTTTTTGTCCAACGTTCGGCTGGACCTGAACGCGAGTTTGAATTTGTTTACCAAATGCCCTAACAAAAGAAACTATTTGGACATAAATGATGAACTTTATCGAACAAATCAAACATTTATTGTGGAACTGGGATTCCTGGGAGCGCATTCTGATGAAGATCATCAAAGGTAAGTGAATATTTCGAATGCTATTTCTGACTAATGTTGACTACACAATATGGCGGATATCTTTTTGGCTGCTTTGTTGTCTGAACGCTGTACTCAGATTATTGTGTGCTTCTTCCGTAACGTTTAAAAAAAAATATGACACAGCGGTTGTGTTAAGGAGAAGTATATCTCTAATTTCATGTATAACACTTATATTTTCATCAACATTTATGAGTATTTCTTTATGAGTATTTCTGCAAATTGGTGTGGCTCTCTGCACAATCCCCTCATGTTTTAGAACTACTGAACGTAACACGCCAATGTAAAATGATATTTTTTTAATATAAATATGCACTTTAGCGAAGAAAACACACATGTATTGTGTAACATGAAGTCCTATGAGTGTCATCTGATGAAGATCATCAAAGGTTAGTGATTAATTTTTTATCTCTTTGTGCTTTTTGTGACTCTTCTCTTTGGCTGGAGAAATGGCTGTGTTTTTCTGTGACTTGGTGGTGACCTAAAATAATTGTTTGTGGTGCTTTTGCTGTAAAGCCTTTTTTAAATCAGACACTGTGGCTGGATTAACGATAATTTTATCTTTAAAATGGTGTAAAATACTTGTATGCTTGCGGAATTTTAACTATGATATTTTTGTTGTTTTGAATTTGGCGCCCTGCACTTTCACTGGCTGTTGGCGAGGTGGGACGCTACCAACCCACATATCCCAGAGAGGTTTTTAATAAATCCTCTTAAAGCTCCCCTGAATTATTTCAACATTTTGTTAAAAATCGTGCAACATTTCAACGTCCTGCTACTCATGCCAGGAATATAGTATATGCATAGGATTAGTATGTGTGGATAGAAAACACTCTGAAGTTTCTAAAACTGGTTAAATAATGTCTGTGACTATAACAGAACGTGAACAGCAAGCAAAATCCCAAGAAAAACCTGGTCACAAAAACCCCCAAAAAGTATTCATCCGCCAGTCTCTGCATTGTCTATCGCAAAGGAAAATAAATAAAGGTAAGGTTACAGTTCCTACAGCTTCCACACGATGTCGCCAGTACTGGCATTTTCATTGGTTTAAATCCTTGGTGGAATGACAAATAGACCCTTCCTTTCGTCCAGTAAACAGGAAGAGACTTATGGGAGAGAGACAAAGGACCATGATTTCAAGAGTAGCTGCTATTGAATAGTGATCAATTTGATCGATTATTAACGTTTACAAATGCCTGAAGTTGGGTTACAAAAGTAGTTTGAAGTGTTTTGTCAAAGAATATAGGCACTTCTTTAATTTTAAAAAATGACGTTGCGTTTTGGAACAGAGCTTTTGGATGGATCAGACGGGCTATATAAATTGACATTTTGGGTATACAGTGACGGATTTAATCGGGAAAAAGACCCAATTGTGATGTTTATGGGACATATAGGAGTGCCAACAAAGAAGCTCGTCAAAGGTAATGAATGTTTTATATTTTATTTCTGCGTTTTGTGTAGCGCCGGCTACGCTAATTATTTTGTTTACGTGCCCTTCAGGTATTTCGGGGTGTTGCATGCTATCAGATAATAGCTTCTCATGCTTTCGCCGAAAAGCATTTTAAAAATCTGACACGTTGGCTAGATTCACAACGAGTGTAGCTTTAATTCAGTACCCTGCATGTGTGTTTTAATGAAATTTTGAGTTTTATCGAGTACTATTAGCATTTGGCATTGCGCACTTCCATTTCCTGTTGACTAGGTGAGACGCTAGCGTCTCACATGTCTCTAAGAGGTTGGGTTTACACCTCGCTCTTTTGTTTGGGTTTACATCCCTGTGTTACATACAGTGGGGCAAAAAAGTATTTAGTCAGCCACCAATTGTGCAAGTTCTTCTGTATATATGTGTTTGTTTTAGGCGTCATCCCTGTCATCTTTTTTGAAGTACTCTATTTTGGTTAGGGAAAAAATACAATTATTTTCGTATTCCTTGCGCTTTTCTACCATCCTTATACAATGTGACATCTACTTTGGGTATGGCAAATCATTTTTTACTTTTTTTAATGATAAAAAAACATTCAAAAAGTCAATTTATATTTTCCATCGGGGCAATACATTTGGGTGAGTTTTTTTCTCGCCTGAATAGCCTCGTTTCACTGCCAAAAATAAAATTAAACCATCTAGTGTTCAGCGAAATAACAACACAATGTCAAATACAGGTAGCCTAGTCAAATAGTTAACATTCAATCACATTACCATTACTCTCGGTCCGTATGTAGCCGAACGTATCTGCTGCTCATTGCGTTTGCTCAAAAATTGATGAATAATGAAAATGGTACCAGCAGTACTACAGAACACCTGCAACTGTCGACGACAACTGTCGATGACATATCAGTTCTGTTATACTCACAGACATTATTGTAACAGTTTTGGAAACTTAAAAGTGTTTTCTATCCAAATCTACCAATTATATGCATATCCTAGCTTCTGGGCCTGAATTAGCAGGCAGTTTACTTTGGACACGCTTTTCATCCGGAGGTGAAAATAGTGCCCCCTACCCTAGTAAGGTTAGTTAAACCTCGTGATGTCACCGCATATGTGGGAGGTGGAACTAAATGGTTGGTTGAGCTCTGTCAGGTTGGATGGGGAGCGTTGCTGCACAGCTATTTTCAGGTCTCTCCAGAGATGCTCGATCGGGTTCAAGTCCGGTTTCTCCCTGACCAATATGGCTGCCATTTTCACCTCTTTCTGGAACTTTGAAGCTTAATGACACTACCCCTCTAGTTATTTCATAGGCATTCAATGGTCACCCCCCTCCCCCTCCCCAGAAATAACATGAACACATCATATGTTGAACACGTCAATAGTTTAAAGTTACAGGAAATTAGCTATAAAACTGTAACGTTTTCTCTCAGCCTCATGGCAAAATGTGTAGAATAGCAAGAAATTAGCTTTAAGATGCACCACTGAACAATGGATTTAGCTAGGCAAGAAAGGGAGGATGCATTGATAGTAGAGGTCGACCGATTAATCAGAATGCCCGATTAATTAGGGCCAATTTCAAGTTTTCATAACATTCGGTAACCAACATTTTTGGACACCAATCGTGGCCCTCCACGAGGAGACTGCGTGGCAGGCTGACTACCTGTTATGCAAGTGCAGCAAGGAGCCAAGGTAAGGTGCTAGTGTAGCAGTGTGATATTGTTCCCCTAGATTATGCACCAAGGTGCACACAAGGATCAATTCAAATAGGCCAGGTCAAGAGGGGATGTTAATAATTTGATAATAATAATTCAGTGTGTTTTTTATTTAATTACTGCTGCACAGCTAATGTTATTCTTTGTTGTACAAACACTTTTTCATATCAATATTGTACATACACGTGATTGTAAACGTTTTGTATATTTTGGTTTTGCCCATCGCGGGTTATCTGTATTTCCATACCCCCTTATTGTTCTTATTATTCTCTTTTGCCTGACCTTCGGAATTGCAAGGTATGTTGTCCTTGGCTCCGAAATTTTTCAATATAAAACCATGGTAACGTTTCACAGTGTGCTGTTATGCAACCATAAATTTGTTACAATGTGGACCATATAATGATTTATTTTAACAAGTTTCACCGAGCTCGCTAACTAGGGTATCTATTGTAACTTGTGAGTACTTGGGACAGTGTTTCTGTGAGTGTCCATGTGCTTGCACAGGTGCCTGAGAGCTATGACTGTGCCAAGGGCTAAAATATTGTGTGTTGTCTTTTCGTGTAAAAATAATTCAATCAGCAGACCTCCAGTCGTGGCAGTGTCCTAATTAAAAGTACACAACGCAGAACTAACCACGCTACACTAGCCAGCATTACACGTATCTTATAAAAAACTATCATTCTTAACATAATCACTAGTTAACTACACATGATTGATGATATTACTAGTTTATCTAGCTTGTCCTACGTTGCATTTAATCGATGCGGTGCCTGTTAATTTATCATTGAATCACAGCCTACTTCGCCAAATAGGTGATGTAACAAGTGCATTCGTGAAAAAAGCACTGTCGTTGCACCAATGTGTACCCAACCATAAACATCAACGCCTTTAATAAAATCAATACACAAGTATATATTTTTAAACCTGTATATTTAGTTAATATTGCCTGCTAATATGAATTTCTTTTAAATAGGGAAATTGTGTCACTTCTCTTGCATTCTGTGCAACAGAGTCAGGGTATATGCAGCAGTTTGGGCCGCCAGGCTCATTGAGAACTGTGTGAAGAGCATTTTTTCCTAACAAAGACAGCCAACTTCGCCAAACGGGGGATGATTTAACAAAAGTGCATTTGTGAAAAAATCACAATCGTTGCACGAATGTACCTAACCATAAACATCAATGCCTTTCTTAAAATCAATACACAGAAGTTTATATATTTTTTTAGTTCAAAGAAATTCATGTTAGCAGGCAATATTAAACTAGGGAAATTGTGTCGCTTCTCTTGCATTCATTGCACGCAGAGTCAGGGTATATACAACAGTTTGGGCCGCCTGGCTCGTTGCGAATTAACTTGTCAGGATTTTACGTAATTATGACATAACATTGAAGGTTGTGCACTGTAACAGCAATATTTAGACTTAACGGAACGGTTCCGTATTTCACTGAAAGAATAAACATTTTATTTTTGAAATGATAGTTTCCGGATTTTACCATATTAATGACCTAAGGCTCGTAGTTCTGTGTGCTATTATATTATAATTAAGTCTATGATTTGATAGCGCACTCTGACTGAGAGGTGGTAGGCAGAAGCAGGCTGGTAAGCATTCATTCAAACAGCACTTTACTGCGTTTGCCAGCAGCTCTTCGCAATGCTTCAAGCATTGCGCTGTATATGACTTCAAGCCTATCAACTCCTGAGATTTGGCTGGTGATACTAAAGTACCTATTAGAACATCCAATAGTCAAAGGTATATGAAATACAAATGGTATTGTCACGCCCTGGTCGAAGTATTTGTAGCTTAGTGGGGTGTTCTAGTGAAGTCTATGGCTGTCTGAAGTGGTTCTCAATCAGAGGCAGGTGTTTATCGTTGTCTCTGATTGGGAACCATATTTAGGCAGCCATATTCTTTGGGTGTTTTGTGGGTGATTGTCCTTAGTGTCCTTGTTCCTGTCCTTAGTGTTAGTTTGCACCAGTTTAGGCTGTTTCGGTTTTCAATACATTTATTATTTTGTAGTGTTTGTATTTAGATTCGTGTTGCTATAGTTTAATAAACATGGATCGCAATCTACACGCCACATTTTGGTCCGACTCTCCTTCTCACCTAGAAAACCGTTACAGAATCACCCACCACAAACGGACCAAGCAGCGTGTCAACAGGCAGGAGCCACAGGAGAAGCAACAAAGGCAGCAACAGCGGAGCAATGAGGTTTGGACATGGGACGATATATTGGATGGCAAGGGTTGCTACACATGGGAGGAGATCCTGGCGGGAAGGGATCGCCTTCCATGGGAACAGATGGAGGCAGCGAGGAGAGCAGAGGCAGCCGGAGAGAGGAGCCGGCGATATGAGGGAACACGGCTGGCAAGGAAGCCCGAGAGGCAGCCCCAAACATTTCTTGGGGGGGAGGCTAACAGGGAGTATGGCTACGCCAGGTAGGAGACCTGCGCAAACTCCCTGTGCTTACCAGGGGGCTAGAGAGACCGGGCAGGCACGTGTTATGCTGTGGTGCGCACGGTGTCTCCAGTGCGGGTGCATAGCCCGGTGCGGTACATTCCAGCTCTGTGTATCGGCCGGGCTAGAGTGAGCATCGAGCCAAGTGCCATGAAGCCGGCTCTACGCAGCTGGTCCCCAGTACGTCTCCTTGGGCCGGCTTACATGGCACCAGCCTTGCGCTCGGTGTCTCCGGTTTGCCTATATAGCCCAGTGCGGGCTATTCCACCTCGCCGCACTGGCAGGGCGACCGTGAGCATTCAACCAGGTAAGGTTGGGCAGGCTCGTTGCTCAAGAGCTCCAGTGCGCCTGCACGGTCCGGTCTTTCCAGTACCACCTCCACACCCCAGCCCTCCGGTAGCAGCTCCCCGCACCAGGCTTCCTGTGCGTGTCCTCGGCCCAGTACCACCAGTGCCAGCACCACGCATCAGGCCTACAGTGCGCCTCGCCTGTCCAGCGCTGCCGGAGCCTTCCTCCTCTCCAGCGCTGCCGGAGTCTCCCGCCTGTTTAGCGCTGCCAGAGCTTTCCGCCTTTACAGCGCTGCCGGAGTCTCCCGGCTGTTCAGAACTGCCAGTCTGCAAGGAGCTGCCAGTCTGCAAGGAGCTGCCAGTCTGCAAGGAGCTGCCAGTCTGCAAGGAGCTGCCAGTCTGCAAGGAGCTGCCAGTCGGCAAGGAGCTCCCAGTCGGCAAGGAGCTGCCAGTCTGCAAGGAGCCGCCAGAGCTGCCAGTCTGCAGGATGTCGCCAAAGCTGCCAGTCTGCAAGGAGCCGCCAGAGCTGCCAATCTGCATGGAGCCGCCAGAGCTGCCAGTCTGCATGGAGCAGCCAGAGCCGCCAGTCAGCATGGAGCAGCCAGAGCCGCCAGTCAGCATGGAGCAGCCAGAGCCGCCAGTCAGCATGGAGCAGCCAGAGCCGCCAGTCAGCATGGAGCAGCCAGAGCTGCCAGTCAGCATGGAGCAGCCAGAGCCGCCAGTCAGCATGGAGCAGCCAGAGCCGCCAGTCAGCATGGAGCAGCCAGAGCCGCCAGTCAGCATGGAGCAGCCAGAGCCGCCAGTCAGCATGGAGCAGCCAGAGCCGCCAGTCAGCATGGAGCAGCCAGAGCCGCCAGTCAGCATGGAGCAGCCAGTCTGCATGGAGCATCCAGAGCTGCCAGTCTGCATGGAGCAGCCAGAGCTGCCAGTCAGCATGGAGCAGCCAGAGCTGCCAGTCAGCATGGAGCAGCCAGAGCAGCCAGTCAGCATGGAGCAGCCAGAGCTGCCAGTCAGCATGGAGCAGCCAGTCAGCATGGAGCAGCCAGAGCAGCCAGTCAGCATGGAGCAGCCAGACCGGCCAGTCAGCCAGACTCTTCCAGATCTGCCAGTCAGCCAGACTCTTCCAGATCTGCCAGTCAGCCAGACTCTTCCAGATCTGCCAGTCAGCCAGACTCTTCCAGATCTGCCAGTCAGCCAGACTCTTCCAGATCTGCCAGTCAACCAGACTCTTCCAGATCTGCCAGTCAACCAGACTCTTCCAGATCTGCCAGTCAACCAGACTCTTCCAGATCTGCCAGTCTACCAGACTCTTCCAGATCTGCCAGTCATACAGACTCTTCCAGATCTGCCAGTCAACCAGACTCTTCCAGATCTGCCAGTCAACCAGACTCTTCCAGATCTGCCAGTCAACCAGACTCTTCCAGATCTGCCAGTCAACCAGACTCTTCCAGATCCGCCAGTCAGCCAGGATCTGCCAGAACCGCCAGCCAGCCAAGATCTGCCGGATCCAACTACCTGCCTGAGCTTCCTCTCAGTGCTGAGCTACCCCTCAGTCCCGAGCTACCCCTCAGTCCCGAGCTGCCCCTCAGTCCAGTGGGGTTCTGGGTGAGGACTACTAGGCCATGGTCGGCGGCGAGGGTGGACTATCCAAGGACGCGAGGAGGAGGGACTAAGACTTTGATAGAGTGGTGTCCACGTCCCGCGCCGGAGCCGCCACCATGGACAGACGCCCACCCGGACCCTCCCCTATGGTTTTTGGTGTGCGTCCGGGAGTCCGCACCTTGGGGGGGGGTTCTGTCACGCCCTGGTCGAAGTATTTTGTGTTTATTTTCATTTATTTGGTCAGGCCAGGGTGTGGCATGGGTTTTTGTATGTGGTGTGTTGGGATTGTAGCTTAGTGGGGTGTTCTAGTGAAGTCTATGGCTGTCTGAAGTGGTTCTCAATCAGAGGCAGGTGTTTATCGTTGTCTCTGATTGGGAACCATATTTAGGCAGCCATATTCTTTGGGTGTTTTGTGGGTGATTGTCCTTAGTGTCCTTGTTCCTGTCCTTAGTGTTAGTTTGCACCAGTTTAGGCTGTTTCGGTTTTCATTACGTTTATTATTTTGTAGTGTTTGTATTTAGATTCGTGTTGCTATAGTTTAATAAACATGGATCGCAATCTACACGCCGCATTTTGGTCCGACTCTCCTTCTCACCTAGAAAACCGTTACAGGTATAGAGAGAAATAGTCCTATTATAACTACAACCTAAAACGTCTTACCTGGGAATATTGAAAATATTGAATATTGAAGTTAAAAGGAACCACCAGCTTTCATATGTTCTCATGTTCTGAGCAAGGAACTTAAACTTAAACTTTTTTGCATGGCACATATTGCACTTTCACATTTTTCTCCAACATGTTGTCTTTTCATTATTTAAACCAAATTGAACATGTTTCATTATTTATTTAAGACTAAATAGTTTTTGAGTGATGTATTATATTAAGTTAAAATAAGTGTTCATTGTTCATTCAGTATTGTTGTAATTGTCATTATTACAAATATATATATAACAATCGGCCGATTAATCAGTATTGGCTTTTTAGGTCCTCCAATAATCCGTATATGCGTTGAAAAATCATAATCGGTCAACCTCTAATTGATAGGACAGAATCCAAGTTGGAAAGAGAGGGATAATGCAAAAGATACAAGATGAGGGTAATCAGGAGAGAGGGGGGGCAGTAGTTCAGTGGTGTTCAGTTCAGTTATTTCACATGGTCAGGAGGCACCGGAGGTATGTGACGTTTAATCCTGACTGTCTCCCCCTGGATCCCGCAGCCCTCATCCGCCCATGTCTTCTCCTGGGTGGGTGACAACCCCTCCACCCCCTCCACTCAGCCCCAGTGACCACACCTCCACCTGGACGATACAGCTCGCGTCTCCCCATGGCCCTCTCCAATTACAGTTTGTTTCATGTGTCTCTTTGTTCAAAGCCAAATGAAGGCAGACAGGGGTGGGTTCTAAAAGAGAACAGTTAGGAAGTGGATTTGATCCAGTGATTGTAATGTCTGTTATGGATATGAATAAAAACAGACATAGGTTATTTAGATGAATAGATTTGGCTAATCAACATGTTTGCTCATCCTTGTTGCCTATTTTGTATCTATTTTCTCTACTTCACATGTCCATAATCCATTTGTGCATTTGTTAATTTGGCCTTTATTTACCACAGAAGACGTTACATCATCAGGTATGGCAGAGTAATGTCAACATGGACATTTGAAAATACACAATCAATCTATAGCTAGCTAAATTATTAACACTCTTTTTCTCAATAGCTGCCATTCACTGGCAT
Organism: Oncorhynchus mykiss; assembly: GCF_013265735.2. Taxonomy (NCBI): domain Eukaryota; kingdom Metazoa; phylum Chordata; class Actinopteri; order Salmoniformes; family Salmonidae; genus Oncorhynchus; species Oncorhynchus mykiss. The sequence continues at coordinate 38,315,234 of NC_048575.1, read as the reverse complement.
TGCAAACATATGGTTGTTACATTGATTGAACAGCTTCAACTGCAAGCAAAAGGCTATTGATTTCCCTGGTGCATAGTTAAAAACACATTCATTTCACATGTGGAGTTAGTATGATGACATGAGACAACATGTAAAAGCAACATGTGATAACATGGGATGCAACATTTCAACATGTGGTGCCATGAAACTACACAAGACAATATTTTAAAGTTTTTCACATGTAATACTGCAAACTCCATTTTCAGCTGACTGTTTTTCACATTTGAAAATTAAATTCCACATGTGAGAATTAAATATTCACGTGAAACTCTTTTACACGTGATAGTGCAAATTAGATTTTCATAAGGTATGTGCATGTTTTTCACATGTTAAAATGCAATTGCACATTTGAGAGTTAGGTTTTCACATCTGAAGAAAAATGCTAATTTTACATTTGAATCTGCAATTTACATGTGAGGTAAAAACATGTTATTCACCTCACATGTGAAAAGGTGGTGCTAACATGTGAACATTCAATTGAATTCATGTGAATATATGGTGATCTCAAATGTGTCTCTTGTGTTCACATGGGAAAACCGCTACAGTTATTTCACATGTGAAAATGCAAATATCATTTTTTGTTGTTGTTGTAAGAGAAGTAATGAAATGGTAGGTTATACGGTTTTAAGGTAAGTGGTACACTGTTCAGCTAAAATAGTGTAAACATGTTTCGCTCTCTACCCTGCTTTTCCAGGTCTGACAGACCTGTAAAATAGAAAGAAGCTGCTCTTTGTATTGGTTTGGGTCACTTCTTCCGCTCTGTGCATTACCATACACTTCAGAGGACACAAGGATGAAGAGAATATCGAGGTTCTAGGATGACAAAGGTTTAGGGTCCGGACTGGGTTTCTACTAAGCTAACATATATAAATGCTTTAACATTTCTTAGGGCAAGGGCCTAGTTTCCTGAATTTCCACCTGACTGACGTGCCCAAAGTAAACTGCATGTTACTCAGGCCCAGAAGCCAGGATATGCATATAATTGGTAACATTAGATAGAAGACACTTTGAAGGTTCTAAAACTGTTAAAATAATGTCTGAGACTATAACAGAATTGATATGGCAGGCAAAAATCTGAAGAAAATCTGCCCAGAATTATATATTTTTTTAGATCCCAGGCTCTTATTATGGAAACCTATTGTTTCTATGTAACTCTGTCACCCAGATTGCAATTCCTATGGCTTCCACTAGATGTCAACAGTCTTTATTCACGGTTTCAGGCTTCTTTTTTGAAATACGAACAAGTATTTGGAGTTTTTGTTAGGAGAGCACCTGAAGCACCTTTCCTATTGAACATACTACTTTCCGTGTGAAATATTATGGTTTATTTACATTTTCGAGTACCTGAGGATTAAATAAAAACGTTGTTTGACTTGTTTGGATGAGGTTTAGCAGTAGCTTTTTGGACTCCTTTGTCTCCATGAACGAGTGGATTACTGAAATCAATGGCCCCAACTATAGTCAAACCAAGGATCATTTAGCTATTTCATTTTGAATATTAGGACCCCTATAGGTACGACATTTGTTTAAGCATTTATTGTTTGATGAATCATTGAATTTGACCTACAGTACAGGTCAAAAGTTTGGACACACCTACTCTTTCAAGGGTTTTCCTTTATATTTACTATTTTCTGCATTGTAGAATAATAGTGAAGACATCAACACCATGAGCACATATGGAATCATGTAGTAACCAAAAAAGTATTAACCAGGTCATAGTCCAAAAGGTAAAGGGGGGCAGGCAGGCAGGCTCGAGGTCAGGGCAGGCTGATTGGTCAGGCAGACGGGCTCAGTGTCAGGGTAGGCAGAACAAGTCGGAACCGGGAGAGCTAGAAAATAGAGACTAGGAAAAATAGGAGCATGGAAAAACACGCTGTTAGGCTTGACAAGACAAGACGAACTGGCAACAGACAAACAGAGAACACAGGTATAAATACACTGGGGATAATGGGGAAGATGGGCGACACCTGGAGGGGTTGGACACAAGCACAAAGACAGGTGAAACAAATGTGGGTGGAGTGGAGAGAAGCACAAAGACAGGTGAAACAGATCAGGGTGTGACACCCAACACAACACCAGGCTGTGTAAGGGCTATTTGACCAAGAAGGAGAGTGATGGAGCGTTGCATCAGATGACCTGGCCACCACAATCACCCAACCTCAACCCAAATAAGATGGTTTTGGATGAGTTCTACCACAGAGTGAAGGAAAACCAGCCAACAAGTGCTCAGAATATTTGGTAACTCCTTCAAGACTGTTGGAAAATAATGCTAAGAGTGTGCAAAGCTGTCTTAATGGCAAAGAGTGGCTACTTTGAATGACTGCAAGGGAAGTATTGAGCTTGGATGAAAGGTGCCCATATCAAACGGCCTGCTCCTCAGTCATAGTTGCTAATATTTGCTTATTATTAGTACTATTGGATAGAAAACACTCTGACGTTTCTAAAACTGTTTGAATTATGTCTGTGAGTATAACAGAACTCATATAGCAGGCAAAAACCTGAGAAATTCCACTTCCTGTTTTATTTCTGGAGGTGGCTTATTTTCAACCAAGGTCTCATTGAAATTACAGTGAGATATGGATGAGTTTTCACCTCCCTACGCCTTCCACTAGATGTCAGCACTCAATAGAACTTTGTCTGATGACTCTAATGTGAAGGAGGGTCGATTGACACAGGAAATAGTCACCACAGCCATGAGTGGACCATGCTTTCACCAGGCGCATTCACATGGGAAGGACGGAACATTATTCAAGATGTATGTAAACAACATTCTAAAGATTGATTCAGTACATCGTTTGACATCTTTCGACTGACTGTTACGGTACTTTTGGACATTTCGTCACGTTATAGTGGACGCGCTTTGTGACTTTGGAATTGTTTACCAAACGCGCTAACCAAAGTAGCTAATTGGACATAAATAAAGGACATTTTCGAACAAATCAAGCATTTATTGTGGACCTGGGATTTCTAGGACTGCATTCTGATTCTGATGAAGTTCATCAAAGGTAAGGAAACATTTATCATGTATTTTCTGGTTTCTGTTGACTCCAACATGGAGGCTAATTTGGCTTCTGATCTGAGCACCGTGCATGGGTTGCTTTTTCAGTAAACTTTAAAAAAAATCTGACACAGCGGTTGCATTAAGGAGAGGTATATCTATAATTCCATGTGTATAACTTGTATTATCATCTACACAGTATTTCTGTTGAAACGATGTGGCTATGCAAAATCACTTGATGTTTTTGGAACTAGTGAATCTAACGCGCCAATGTAAACTCAGATTTTTTTTATATAAATATGAACTTTATCAAAACATGTATGTATTGTGTATGAAGTCCTATGAGTGTCATCTGGTGAAGATAATTCAAGGTTAGTGATTAATTTGATCTTTATTTATGCTTTTTGTGAATGCTATATTTTGCTGGAAAATGGCTGTGCTTATTGTGGTTTGGTGGAGACCTAACATAATCGTTTGTAGTGCTTTCGCTGAAAAGCCTATTTGAAGTCGGACACTTTGGTGGGGTTAACAATGAGAATAGCTTTAAAATTATATGAGACACATGTATGTTTTAGGAATTGTAATTATGAGATTTCTGTGGTTTGAATTTGGCGCCCTCTATTGTCACTGGTAGTTGTCATATCGATCCCGATATCGGGATTGCAGCCTTAATCTTAGAACTACTTACTACGGGAGAATTGTCATCAACTGACACTAATCAGCATAACGCAACGGACAAAAAAAATTACTAGAAAATATTAATATTCATGAAATCACAAGTGAAATATAGTGAAACACAGCTTAGCCTTTTGTTTAATCACCCTGTCATCTCAGATTTTGAAATTATGCTTTACAGCCAAAGCAAGACAAGCATTTGTGTAAGTTTATCGATAGCCTAGCATAGCATTATGTACATCTAGCAGCAGTCAACTTGGTTACGAAAATCAGAACATCAATCAAATTAAATCGTTTACCTTTGATGAGCTTCGGATGTTTTCACTCACGAGACTCCCAGTTAGATAGCAAATGTTCCTTTTGTTCCATAAAGATTATTTTTATAGCCGAAATACCTTCGTTTGTTCTTCACGTTTGGTTGAGAAATCCACCGGTAACTGCGGTCACGACAACGCCAAAAAATATTACAAATTAGATCCATAATATCGACAGAAACATGGAAAACGTTTTTTATAATCAATCCTCAAGGTGTTTTTCAAATATCTATTAGATAATATATCAACCGGGACAATTGGCTTTTCAGTAGGAGCGAGAGGAAAAATGACTACCTCTGTCTTTTACGCAAGAATCACTCTGGCCACTTACGCAATGTAGTCATTTACACTCATTCTTCAACATAAAGGCGTGAAACTACGTCAAAATGCTGTAGACACCTTAGGGAATACGTAGAAAAAGGAATCTCGTTGATATCCCTTTCAATGGCTAATAGGGGTGCATAGGAACACAACGGTTTCAAAATTAGAGGCACTTCCTGATTGGATTTTCCTCAGGGTTTCGACCTGCAATATCAGTTCTGTTATACTCACAGACAATATTTTGACAGTTTTGGAAACTTTAGAGTGTTTTCTATCCTAAGCTGTCAATTATATGCATATTCTAGCATCTTGTCCTGACAAAATCGCCCGTTTACTTTGGGAACGCTATTTTTCCAAAAATGAAAATAGTGCCCCCTAGTTTCAAGAGGATAACAAATGAACGAACTTCTGCCTGTCCTCTAACTACCCCTTGTATTCTAATAAATATCAGAGACTCGAACCATCTATCTCCTGGGTCTGCATCTGGGTCTCGCCCTGTGTCGTTATAGTACGAACTGGCCATGATTGACCCAGCAGACTCGGACCGGCTCCGCAATGCTGTCTCCCTGCAGGGAGCCACCATTGAAAAACATGAGGAGCTACTTCAGAGCCTTATGGAAGGTCTCCATACGCTGTCGTGACGCCATGACCAGGGTTTCAAGACGATACTAGAGCAATTCCGTGGACTATCTACCAGGCATCATGCCACAATGGAGACCTCCCGAGCGCTCAGTAATGGTGATTATTTTGTACCGCCTACCCCGGCTTCCCGAGAACCCCGCTTACCTCCTCCTGTGCGCTATGTTGGGGAGCCTGGAACCTGCCGGGCGTTTCTTTCCCAGTGCTCCCTCATCTTTGAGCTGCAGCACTAATGTCTGGTGATGCTACAGGGCATTACAAATCCGCCTGTCCAGTAAAAGACCAGACTCATCAGCTAGGTAAGAGTACTATGGTGGGCCACACTGGGAGTTTTCTAACTCCCATTACTCGTACTCTCTTCCATATTATCCTGCTGTGGGGTGACCAGTCTAAATCTCTCCGAGTGCTCATTGACTCTGGAGCTGATGAGAGTTTTATGGACGCTACTCTGGTATCGGAGCTGGGTACAATTCCTCTCCGTTCCCATGGACGCCAGAGCACTGCACGGATGCACAATAGGCAGGGTCACTCATAGTACGGTGCCCATTAACCTGTGTGTGTCAGGCAATCAGAGTCCTTACACCTTCTTCTCATTGAATCTCCCCATGTTCCTGTTGTTTTGTGATTCTCATGGCTCCAGAGGCACAAAACCATTATTGACTGGACCACTTGTTCTATCCTGGGTTGGAGCCTGTTCTGCAACTCACATTGCCTTAAAATGTCTTAGGGATAGGAGTCCTGCTAGAGGGACAACTTCCGGGGAAACTGGAGGGCGCGCAATTCAAATAAATAATCAGAAAAATTGTGGATTTTAAACATTTATGTACATATAAGTGTCTCATATTGGCTGAAAGCTTAAATTCCTGTTAATCTAACTACACTGTCTGATTAACAATAGCCATTACAGCGACAACATGCCATGCGATTGTTTGAGGACGGCGCCCTACATCAAATATTTTTCCACTGGCACAGGTTTCATGCATTCACAAATAATTAAATATTAAATATTCACTTACTTTTTGAAAATCTTCCTCTGATTTGTCATCCAAAGGGTCCCAGCTATAACATGTAGTGTCGTTTTGTTAGATAAAATTCTTCTTTATAGCCAAAATAGTCTGTTTAGTGTGTGCCATCAATTTGAGTAATCCACTCATTCAACATGCAGAGAAAGGAATCTGAAAATCTACCCCTAAGCTTTGTTTCAACAAGTCTATAGTTTCTATTTACTTCTCAGTAAATGTAATCAAAATGTAATCAAACTAGAATATTTCTTACGGAAAGAAGAATGTTCAATAGGAAACTATAGGACATTTTAGTAGGTGCGTAATGTCTTCATGGCGCACGCAAACACGAATTTCCAAGACTGTGTCCTGCTAAAGCTGATATTTATTATTCATTTTTGAAGTTAGAAGACTGAAACCTAGAACATAGACTGCTGACACCCTGTGGAAGCCTTAGGAATTGCATCCTGGGAGCTAATTTTCAATATGACCTTACTCTTGCAAGAGGATTGTCTCTCTCAAAAAAAATTCTGGTTGGTTTTTCTTTCGGTTCTCTCCTACTGAAAAATTAGTGGAATCTGTGTGGGTAGCTGGACAGGTAGGATGACTGACAGTGAAGGTGAACAGGTGGTCACGTGTCAGGTGACAGAGGAATGGATGAGACTGAGGCAGGAATTCCTTTAACCATAAAGTGGTATATTTACTGAGTAGTCTGTGCTGCATCACAAAGGAAACAAATAACATGTATCCAATCAATTTCATGATCAAAGATCAAATCATATCATTCATTATTTACATAATTTAGGGAATTCAACAGTCCAGTTCATTAAGTCAATAGTAATAATCCGTGAGTCATTTAGGCTCGTAACTATTTATCATAAATTATGAAAGAATACAAACAGTGAATGGTTATACAATCTATAATCCCCATTATCAAAGTCAATCAGTTAGCAAACAATGACGTTTCTCATTTCACTCTTTCAATTGTCTTCATGTGTACATGTAATTAATTTCAATACATATGAACCATATCGATTGCATAATTGGCCTATGAGGATCCGTAGGGCCGTGATCATTGACAATTCACATTACACAATATGTTTGAAGCGTGCGCTCCAAGCCGCGCTCCGCGGTAATAACTATAAACAATAACTGATGGCCCATCTCCGGATCGCAACAGATAGTTCAGATGAAAGGTAACAGAGTCGGTGGATTTACGTGGATTCATGGACGCACAGAACTTCTGGATCAGATGGAGTTAAGGAAGAGAAAGCAGCGAGATCAGGCGATGGCAATTTCCTCCTTTTATGGAGTTGAGATCTGTCGGACATTTCCACCTGACCTAATTAAAGCGCCCCAGGCCCAGCTGAGTAAATGGCAATGAATTAAAGGATTATTCCACCAACTCAATGGGCCTTTTCTACACCTACCATATCTATTGTGTTATATTCTCCTACATTATTTTAACATTTCTACAAACTTCAAAGTGTTTTCTTTCCAATGGTACCAATTATATGCATATCCTGGCTTCAGGGCCTGAGCTACAGGGAGTTGACTTTGGACACGTCATTCAGACAGGAAGTGGAGAAAAAAGGGGCTAGCCCTAAGAAGTTAATTAAGGCGGTGCAGACTGCTCCGGGACATCCTCCTGCGGGCTCTGGTAAAGCCTCAAATTTCTCCACCATTCCGGCAGAATATCAGGACCTCCTGGAGGTGTGCAGCAAGGCTCGTGCCACCTCCCTCCCTCCACAACATCCCTACGGTTGCGCTATTGATTTCCTCCCGGGCACAACACCGCCTCGTGGGCGACTATATTCCCTGTTTGGACCTGAGACCAAGGCCATGGAGGAGTACATTGAGGATTCTCTGGCTGCTGGGAGAATTGGTCCTTCTGCTTCTCCTGCCGGCGCAGGGTTCTTATTTGTGGACAAAAAGGACAAGACCCTGCGTCCATGTATCGACTACCGGGGCCTCAATGACATCACGGTGAAGAATTGCTACCTTCTACCACTCCTCTCCTCGGCTGTCTCCAGGGGTTAACCATATTTTCCAAGTTGTACCTTCGCAATGCCTACCACCTAGTTTGGAGACATGAAGGAGACAGACTTCAACACAGCTAGTGTACACTATGAGTACCTGGTCATGCCGTTTGGACTCACAAACGCTCCCACAGTGTTCCAGGTCCTGGTCAACAATCTGCTCTGCGAGATTTTTTAAAATTTATTTAACCAGGCAAGTCAGTTAAGAACAAATTCTTATTTTCAATGACGGCCTAGGATCAGTGGGTTAACTGCCTGTTCAGGGGCAAAACGACAGACTTGTACCTTGACAGCTCGGGGGTTTGAACTTGCAACCTTCCAGTTACTAGTCCAACGCTCTAACCACTAGGCTACCCTGCCGCCCCGAGATGTTGAGTAGATCTGTCTTTGTCTACCTCGACGACATCCTTGTTTTCTCCCGTTCTGCTCAAGAACACGTCCTCCAAGTGCGACAAGTCAGTCAGTTGTTTGTGAAAGCTGAGAATTGCTAATTCCACCGCTCCACTATCTCTTTACTAGGATACGTCATCGCTGAAGGGAGTGTTCAAATGCATCTTGGAAAGATGAGAGCGGTGGTGGATTGGCCCCAACCCACATCCAGAGCGCGGCTGCAACGTTTGTTGGGATTTGCTCATTTTTACCGCTGCTTCATTCGGTTCTACAGCACCCTGGCGGCTCCCCTCTCTGCACTCACTTCTCCCAAGGTGCCATTCACATGCTCTCCAGGGCATTTTTGGACCTCAAGCATCAGTTTACTACAGCCCCCATCCTCATCAATCCGGATCCGGCACGTCAGTTCGTGGTTGAGCTCAACGCTTCTGACTTTGGATTGGAGACGGCCTGTCCCAGCGGTCTGCCCAGGATCAAAAGCTGCGTCCCTGTGCCTTCCTGTCCCATCGTCTCAACCCCGCTGAGTGAAACTACGACGTAGGAAATCTGGTTGTTTTGTCCTTGATTCGGCCCGATCACAGGTCCTGGAACGGGCTCATTTCTCCAAGCTCACCTGCCATCCCGGCATCCGTTGAACCCTAGCCTTCCTCCGATAACGCTTCTAGTGGCCCACTGTGGTTCTTGACGTCTCAGCCTTCGTCGCCGCATGCACGGTGTGTGTTCAGAATAAGACTCCGCGGCAAGCTCCGGCTGGCCTCATTCAGCCACTCCCTGTTCCTCATCGCCCCTGGTCCCATATATCCCTAGATTTTGTCACTTGGCTTCCTCTGTCTGATGGCAACACCACTATCTGGAGAGTAGTGGATAGGTTCTCCAAAGCCGCCCATTTCATCCCTCTCCCAAAGTTACATTCAGTCAAGGAAACGGACAAGCTCATGGTGCAGCACGTCTTCTGAATCCATAGATTCCCTGTCGACATTGTCTCTGATCGTGGTCCTCAATTCTCCTCCCAATTCTGGAAGGTGTTCTGCACCCTCAATGGGTTGTCGACCAGCCTATCCTCCAGGATTCATCCCCTATCCAACGGTCAGTTGGAGCGTGCCAATCAATACCTGGAGACTACGCTTAGGTGCCTTGTCTCGACCAACCCCACCACCTGCAGCCGGCAACCTGTGTGGGTAGAGTACATGCAGAACACTCTACTTGGCTCTACTCTACCCTACTTGGCCAATGAGCTCTTGCCCTTTGAGTGCTCCATGGGTTATCAGCCCCGCTGTTCCCAGAGCAACATGCCCTCGGCCCAGATGTTTGTCCGCAGCTGTCGGCGTACCTTGAAGTGAGCTTGGTCTGCTCTTCTCAAGGTATCGTCAACAAATGGACCGCCACCAGACTCCTGCTCCCCTCTATGGTCTCGGGCAGAGGGTATGGCTGTCTACACAGGACTTGACCCCCCAATTTCCTGGTCCTTTCCTCATCTCTAAAGTCATTAGTCCCACTGCTGTTCATCTTCTGTTGTCCCGTACCCTCCATATACATCCCACTTGTCATGTGTCCAGGATTAAGCCCTTGTCTCACAGTCCTTTGTCTCCTGTTTTCAGGCCAAACCCTACTCCCTGTCTCATCGACGGTCATCCGACGTACATGGTCATACGCCATACTGAAGGATCGACCTTGGGGCAGGGGTTTCCAGTACTTGGTTGACTGGGAGGGTTATGGGCCGGAGGAAAGGTGCTGGGTCCCCGCTAAAGACATCCTGGACCCGGCCCTCATCGCCGAGTTCCAACGCCGACACCCTGGTCAGCCAGGTATGCACCCAGGGAGGACACCCGGTGGTGCCCCTGGAGGTGGATACTGTCTCACCCTGATCTGTTTCACCTGTCTTTGTGCACGTCTCCACCCCCCTCCAGGTAACGCGCATCTTCCCCATTATCCCCAGTGTATTTATACCTGTGTTCTCTGTTTGTCTGTTGCCAGTTGGCCATGTCTTATCAAGCCTACCAACATGTTTTTCCGGGCTCCTGGTTTTCCTAGTCTCTGTTTTCTAGCCCTCCGGTTCCGGCCTGTTCAGCCTGCCCTGACCTCGAGCCTTTCAGACTCTGACCTGGTTAATAAATACACAAGACGAGACCCGTAAACAATAGACAACACGAGACCCATAATAACAAGTGCAAACTAACGCAGTATGTAAACCCTAATACAATGTACAGTAGACATAGCACGAAAGCCTATACCACATAACACAGGTACTCACAAGACCAACAGACAGACATGTAACAATAATCGACAAGGACAATGGGGAACAGAGGGCACAATTACACACATACTAATCAGGGGGAATACAGTAGGAACCAGGTGTGCGCAATGAGACAAGACTGTCCGGGGTTGGTAGTAATGATCCAGTTCAGTGATGCCTATAAGGCCGGTGATGTAGACCTCTGGTGAACGGAATGAGCAGCAGTATCGGGGTATAAGTGACAGTACCCCCTGTCACGCACTGCACCAGCAGCAGGACAACACCGACAGCGGGGACTACCACAGGGACGCTGTCCAGGTCGGAGACGAGTGCTGGAGACGAGTGGGTGCAGCGTTCCAGATCTCCTCCAGATCTGCCCACTCCCCCAGCCGGTCCTGACAGTAACACCTCAGGAACCTGCCCACTTCCTGATTGACCCTCTCCACCTGCCCATTACCTTGAGGATGGTACCCGAAGGTGAGACTAACCCTGACCCCCAGGTGTTCCATGAACGCCTTCCATACCGGGGTGAGGTGAACTGATGGCCACGGTCTGACTCAATGTCATCCACGATCCCATAGTGTTGGAAGACAAAAAAGCCTCCATGGTTTGCATGGCCGACAGTAGTCCAGGATGACCTGACACAGGCACAACACACCTGTGGACACTTAAGTGCGGTTCTCCGGGCACTGTGCAGGTTGCGGGTTCCTTACTGCCATATGCCTTACCTGCCATATGTCGGCGTCCATGTCACACCACTGGCACGATGATAAGGAACGGAGGGATTATAGGGGTCTGCGTACCCACAACGGCATTGCGCTTACTCCTGGGGGTATGTGTACCACAGATTGGGAATACCCACACTACTGCATGTGGAGTAAGTTTTAAATCAAAGCTGTTTTTTAAACAAGAATTGACAATGTCTCTTATGACTTCACCTGACAAAGAGCATCATGTAAACTGTAGCTCCGGTACCACCTAGCAACTAGATTTTCAGCTTACTGAGTAGAGTTTAGATGTCACATTATATAAGTATGGGAGAAGAGTGTAGGGATACGAAAATATGTGTTTTTCTTTACCACACCAAAATAGAGTACGTCTTGAAAAGGACGGGGACAAAGCCCAAAACAAACACGTTGTGGCAGATGTTAGGAAGAGGTAGGGGAGTGGTGATTGAAGGAAGATATCCCGCTGGCTCCACCGCGGAGCCTTATGTGGACTTCCTGACCCAACGAGGAAAGCCTGGGGATCCCTGTACAGGGATCAACATCAGCGGACATCAGCGGAAATTTCAGAGTGACAACTAATAGTACTCGATATAACTCAAACTTTCATTAAAACACACATGCAGGGTACTCAATTAAAGCTACACTCGTTGTGAATCTAGCCAACATGTCAGATTTTTAAATAATTAGCGTAGCCGGCGCTACACAAAACGCAGAAATAAAATATAAAACATTCATTACCTTTGACGAGCTTCTTTGTTGGCACTCCTATATGTCCCATAAACATCACAATTGGGTCTTTTTTTCGATTAAATCCGTCCATGTATACCCAAAATGTCCATTTATGAAGCCCGTCTGATCCATGAAAAAGCATCGTTCCAAAACGCACCGTCATTTTTTTAAATTAAAAAAGTTACCTATAAACTTTGACAAAACACTTCAAACTCCTTTTACCAACTTTAGGTATTAGTAAACGTTAATAATCGATCAAATTGATCACGGGGCGATCTGTATTCAATAGCAGCACGTTTTGAAATCATGGTCCACATTCTCTCTTTCATAACTTCCTCTGGTGTGCTCGACGACAGGAAGTGCCTATTCCTCATTTTACCAAGGATTAATTTACTGGCGACATCGTGTGGAAGCTGTAGGCATTGTAAACAGGGCCCTATCTATTTTCCCTTGCCATAGACAATACAGAGACTGGCGGAGGGATATTTTTGGTTTTTTTTGTGTGAACAGTTTTCCTTGGGATTTTTCCTGCTAAACACGCTCTGTTATAGTCACAGACATGATTTAACCAGTTTTATAAACTTCTGAGTGTTTTCTATTCACACATACTAATCATATGCATATACTATATTCCTGGCATGAGTAGCAGGACGTTGAAATGTTGCGCGATTTTTAACAAAAAGCTGCAAAAATTCGCAGCCTCTTTAACAGGTTAAAGGGAGACGACTGAGAGGGAAATGTGTGTTATGAAAAGTGTGAGAAGAGGGAGAATTATCTGTGTGATTACCCGTTGTGACCTGGACTGTCTGATTACCCCCAACGTGTACCGAACCGGTTACCTGAGGACCCAGAGTTTGGGATTACTCCTGGAGAATGGAATGGACAACGAGATCGGATTGTGGACTGTGAACTGGTGCTGAATTCCCCCCTTTCCCCTAGTGTGCAAATCTCCCTAATAAGCTCCCCATCTGCATTCTAGTTGTGCTTCATGTGCTTGTTTTGTTATTGTACTTGGTGACGTGGAAACCCCTCCTACTTGAGCCTGCTAGATATGGTGGAGAATGCGGGCAAAGCAAATCAAGCTCAATAACTAAACAGACACGGAGCACAATGGAAGCATTGGTGAAACAGCTGGTGGAGGCTAACATAACGCAGCAGGCTATGCATCATGGAGGAACTGCTGGTGGTACAGCGTCAGCACACTGCAGGCGCAGCAGTCTCTCGTCCCAAACCCAGTAGGTTTATATTGAAGCTGACGACATCGAGGCTTACCTCCAAGTCTTCGAGAGGACGGCGGCTAGGGCGAAATGGCCCCATGAGCAATGGGCCAGCCTCCTAGCACCCTTCCTGTCAGGTGCGTCCCCCCAATCGCAAATGCATGATCTGATTAGGCTGGCCAGGAGCTGGCTAACTGCTGATCCACTGACACTTACGCCATCGAGAAAGTGGTCATAGATACATTTCTACACTCTCTCCCATTGGAAGCTAAAAAGTTAGCAAGCCAAGCTAACCCGCAGAGCGCAGACCACCTGGTGGATCTGGTGGAAGGTCAACAGGTGGCTTTGGAGGCCCTGCGCAGTGAACAACCATGGAAGGCTGAACACTCCACTCACCTGAAGGAGCAGAAAAGGACTGAGGACCATGCCGGGACCCCGGCCAAGGATGGGGGACCTCCATTAGCCATCTGCCCAAGACAACGCCCCTTCCTAAACCTGAACAGCAGGAGGTGCTATAAGTGTGGTTATCCGGGACACATCGCCTGGAACTGTCCCGATGCATTCGGCCTCAACCAGTGAGGTAGCCACTGGGCATCCCTGCAGCTTGCTGGTGGCATGCTGGGCTGAGGAGAGTGGTCCTTCCCCTGTCACCCCGTTAAGAGCCAACTGAAAGGACACCACTGCACCTTTGGACTCCGGGAGTATGGTGACCCTGATCCGACCTGACTTTGTCCAGTCCCTGAACCTGACTGACACCGTGGACATCACGTGCATACACAGTGAGACTAAGGACTACCCTACCACACTCCTCCACCTACAGACCACAAAGAGACAACACACAGGGCCAGTGGGAGTCGTCCCGTACCTGCCTGTGCTGGTCCTTCTCGGGAGGGATTTCACGATGTTCTGCCAACTGTGGACCAGTATGTCAGGAGACATGGGGAACCAGAAGGGAGGAGGAAGCCGGAGAAGTGGGAGGGACGCCAGAAGGAGGAATGCCTGGATGTGTGGATTCCAGGAAGTGGACACATCAACACAAACCCTCTCGGAGGTTGACTCGGGTGAAGCAAGACTGGAGGAAGGTGAGGCAAGTCTGGATGACATGTGAGGTGGCACCAGAGCCATTCTAGTGGGCAGGTTCAGCATGGCCCAATTGGAGGATCCCATCCTGGCCAGCGCTCTCCAGGAGGTGACCGTGGTGGATGGAAAGCCCACGAAGGGGGTAAATCAGATCACCTACCCCCATTTTTCTATAAAGAAGAAATTGCTGTATCAGGTCATGAAGAAGAATGAGAAATCTATGGAGTTGTTGTTGGTGCCCTGTTCCTTTATACAATCTGTCCTACATTTGGCACACTCCCACCTTTTTGGGGCTCACCTAGGGGTGGAGAAGACCTTAGACCGGATCAAGGCACGATTTTACAGGCCGGGTGTGAAGAGAGCAGTGGAGGATTACTGCTGCAGTTGGCCGGAGTGCAAGCAGGTGGCACCAAATCCTCACTTTTGCAGCCCCTTATTTTCCCTTCCTATAATTTCAGTCCCTTTCAGCAGGATTGCAATGGACCTGGTGGGAACTCCACCCAAGAGCAACCGGGGGCACCAATACATCCTGGTGATTCTGGATTATGCCACAGTAACCATTGTGAAATGGCTAGCTAGTTAGCGGGGTGCATGCTAAAAGTGTTTAAATTGGTGATGTTACTTGCTCGGAGACGTTGAAGTAGTTGTTTGCCTTGCTCTGCAAGGGACGCGGCTTTTGTGGAGCAATGGGTAACGATGCTTCATGGGTGTCAGTTGTCTATGTGTGCAGAGGGTCCCTGGTTTTTATTTTATCTTTATTTTTTTTATTTTTTCATTTAACCAGGTAGGCTAGTTGAGAACAAGTTCTCATTTGCAACTGCGACCTGGCCAAGATAAAGCATAGCAGTGTGAACAGACAACACAGAGTTACACATGGAGTAAACAATTAACAAGTCAATAACACAGTAGAAAAAAAGAGAGTCTATATACATTGTGTGCAAAAGGCATGAGGATATAGGCGAATAATTAAAATTTTGCAGATTAACACTGGAGTGATAAATGATCAGATGGTCATGTACAGGTAGAGATATTGGTGTGCAAAAGAGCAGAAAAGTAAATAAATAAAAACAGTATGGGGATGAGGTAGGTAAAAATGGGTGGGCTATTTACCGATAGACTATGTACAGCTACAGCGATCGGTTAGCTGCTCAGATAGCAGATGTTTGAAGTTGGTGAGGGAGATAAAAGTCTCCAACTTCAGCGATTTTTGCAATTCGTTCCAGTCACAGGCAGCAGAGAACTGGAACGAAAGGCGGCCAAATGAGGTGTTGGCTTTAGGGATGATCAGTGAGATACACCTGCTGGAGCGCGTGCTACGGGTGGGTGTTGCCATCGTGACCAGTGAACTGAGATAAGGCGGAGCTTTACCTAGCATGGACTTGTAGATGACCTGGAGCCAGTGGGCCAGCCTACTAGAGCATACAGGTCGCAGTGGTGGGTGGTATAAGGTGCTTTAGTGACAAAACGGATGGCACTGTGATAAACTGCATCCAGTTTGCTGAGTAGAGTGTTGGAAGCAATTTTGTAGATGACATCGCCGAAGTCGAGGATCGGTAGGATAGTCAGTTTTACAAGGGTAAGTTTGGCGGCGTGAGTGAAGGAGGCTTTGTTGCGGAATAGAAATCCGACTCTAGATTTGATTTTAGATTGGAGATGTTTGATATGAGTCTGGAAGGAGAGTTTACAGTCTAGCCAGACACCTGGATACTTATAGATGTCCACATATTCAAGGTCGGAACCATCCAGGGTGGTGATGCTAGTCAGGCGTGCGGGTCCAGGCAGCGAACGGTGGAAAAGCATGCATTTGGTTTTACTAGCGTTTAAGAGCAGTTGGAGGCCACGGAAGGAGTTTTGTATGGCATTGAAGCTCATTTGGAGGTTAGATAGCACAGTGTCCAAGGACGGGCCGGAAGTATATAGAATGGTGTCGTCTGCATAGAGGTGGATCAGGGAATCGCCCGCAGCAAGAGCAACATCATTGATATATATAGAGAAAAGAGTCTGCCCGAGAATTGAACCCTGTGGCACCCCCATAGAGACTGCCAGAGGGCCGGACAGCATGCCCTCCGATTTGACACACTGAACTCTGTCTGCAAAGTAGTTGGTGAACCAGGCAAGGCAGTCATCAGAAAAACCGAGGCTACTGAGTCTGCCGATAAGAATATGGTGATTGACAGAGTCGAAAGCCTTGGCAAGGTCTGTTACGTTCCCCAGATTATGTGTTGTAGTTTGTGTATTTGCATGTGTTTATTTCAGGAAATGGCTTCCTGAAATTCCTCAAGCAGCTGATTGGTCGACTCCAGGGCTAATTGGAGAGCTGACCCCGCCCCCTCGTCAAGACACAGCTGTCTCCAATTACCTATTCCTTCTGAAGCTATATAAAAGCCAGTGTTCTGTTCAGGAGAGAGAGATTTGCTGGGAGGTCATTGCAGAGAGATTTTGCTGGAGGATTTGCTGGGAGGTCATTGCAGAGAGATTTGCTGGGAGGTCATTGCAGGTAGATTTGCTGGAGATTGATTTGCTGGGGGTTTATTGCTGGGAGGTCATTGCAGAGAGATTTTGCTAGAGGTAGATTTTGCTGGAGGTTGGGATTGCTGAGGTTGATTTTGCGAGTTCATTGCTGGGAAGTTGGTATGTTCTGTGAGTTTGTTGCTCAGATAGAGCTTATTTGATGTCCTTTGTTTCTTAGTTTGTTTGTGAAATTGTTTAATATTCTGTTTCATTTGTTCCCAGGGGGGAAGGGGAAGGCACCTAGGGAGTGCTTAGGCAAGAGGCCCGCGGGCATACATATACCCGTAGTATATTCATTGTCTATGCACAATAGGTAAGACCTGGGCGGACCACCCCCTGTATTTTGGTTAGTGCACCAGGTGGTGCTAAATTAGGTAAAAGTGGTTAGGCAGGTAAGATAGGAGAGGGGGGGCTTTGAGATTTACTTTCTTTGCTTTGGTTCCGTCCAGCCCCTTTTCCCCATATTACCGTGTAAAGGAATAAAGTCCTTGTAAACGGTACCACATTCTGCCTGTTGTCATCCTTACTCGCACCTACAGTCCATACCTTTTTCGCTTCACCGAGAGTTTAGTTGTGGCAGGGTGTTGCGTTCCCTCTTCATAGAGGCCTCATCCCGTCAGAAGACGGCTGCACAGTACTGTCTTTTATCGATGGTGGTTATGATATCGTTTAGTACCTTGAGCGTGGCTGAGGTGCACCCGTGACCGGCTCGGAAACCAGATTGCACAGCGGAGAAGGTACAGTGAGATTCGAGATGGTCAGTGACCTGTTTGTTGACTTGGCTTTCGAAGACCTTAGATAGGCAGGGCAGGATGGATATAGGTCTGTAACAGTTTGGGTCCAGGGTGTCTCCCCCTTTGAAGAGGGGGATGACTGCGGCAGCTTTCCAATCCTTGGGGATCTCAGACGATATGAAAGAGAGGTTGAACATGCTGGTAACAGGGGTTGCGACAATGGCGGCGGATAGTTTCAGAAATAGAGGGTCCAGATTGTCAAGCCCAGCTGATTTGTACGGGTCCAGGTTTCTGCTATCTGGATTTGGGTAAATGAGAACCTGGAGAGGCTTGGGCGAGTAGCTGCGGGGGGGGCGGAGCTGTTGGCCGAGGTTGGAGTAGCCAGGCGGAAGGCATGGCCAGCCGTTGAGAAATGCTTGTTGAAGTTTTCGATAATCATGGATTTATCGGTAGTGACCGTGTTACCTAGCCTCAGTGCAGTGGGCAGCTGGGAGGAGGTGCTCTTGTTCTCCATGGACTTCACAGTGTCCCAGAACTTTTTGGAGTTGGAGCTGCAGGATGCAAATTTCTGCCTGAAGAAACTGGCCTTCGCTTTCCTGACTGACTGCGTGTATTGGTTCCTGACTTCCCTGAACAGTTGCATATCGCGGGGACTATTCAATGTTATTGCAGTCCGCCACAGGATGTTTTTGTGCTGGTCGAGGGCAGTCAGGTCTGGAGTGAACCAAGGGCTATATCTGTTCTTAGTTCTGCATTTTTTGAACGGAGAATGCTTATCTAAAATGGTGAGGAAGTTACTTTTAAAGAATGACCAGGCATCCTCAACTGACGGGATGAGGTCAATGTCCTTCCAGGATACCCGGGCCAGGTCGATTAGAAAGGCCTGCTCACAGAAGTGTTTTAGGGAGCGTTTGACAGTGATGAGGGGTGGTCGTTTGACTGCAGCTCCGTAGCGGATACAGGCAATGAGGCAGTGATCGCTGAGATCCTGGTTGAAGACAGCGGAGGTGTACTTGGAGGGCCAGTTGGTCAGGATGACGTCTATGAGGGTGCCCTTGTTTACAGATTTAGGGTTGTACCTGGTGGGTTCCTTGATGATTTGTGTGAGATTGAGGGCATCTAGCTTAGATTGTAGGACTGCCGGGGTGTTAAGCATATCCCAGTTTAGGTCACCTAACAGAACAAACTCTGAAGCTAGATGGGGGGCGATCAATTCACAAATGGTGTCCAGGGCACAGCTGGGAGCTGAGGGGGGTCGGTAGCAGGCGGCAACAGTGAGAGACTTATTTCTGGAGAGAGTAATTTTTAAAATTAGTAGTTCGAACTGTTTGGGTAAAGACCTGGAAAGTATGACATTACTTTGCAGGCTATCTCTGCAGTAGACTGCAACTCCTCCCCCTTTGGCAGTTCTATCTTGACGGAAAATGTTATAGTTGGGTATGGAAATCTCAGAATTTTTGGTGGCCTTCCTGAGCCAGGATTCAGACACGGCAAGGACATCAGGGTTAGCAGAGTGTGCTAAAGCAGTGAGTAAAACAAACTTAGGGAGGAGGCTTCTGATGTTGACATGCATGAAACCAAGGCTTTTTCGATCACAGAAGTCAACAAATGAGGGTGCCTGGGGACATGCAGGGCCTGGGTTTACCTCCACATCACCTGCGGAACAGAGGAGGAGTAGTATGAGGGTGCGGCTAAAGGCTATCAAAACTGGTCGCCTAGAGCGTTGGGGACAGAAGAAAAGGTGCAGGTTTCTGGGCATGGTAGAATATATTCAGGGCATAATGCGCAGACAGGGGTATGGTGGGGTGCGGGTACAGCGGAGGTAAGCCCAGGCACCGGGTGATGATGAGAGCGGTTGTATCTCTGGACATGCTGGTTGTAATGGGTGAGGTCACCGCATGTGTGGGAGGTGGGACAAAGGAGGTATCAGGGGTATGAAGATTGGAACTAGGGGCTCCATTGTAAACTAAAACAATGATAACTAACCTGAACAACAGTATACAAGGCATATTGACATTTGAGAGAGACATACAGCGAGGCATACAGTAATCACAGGTGTTGAATTGGGAGAGCTAGCTAAAACAGTAAGTGAGACAACAACAGCTAATCAGCTAGCACAACAACAGCAGGTAAAATGGCGTTGACTAGGCAGGGAGGGTCGGATTAACTACACACAGAGCCTGAGTGCGGCTGGGGCCGACAGATAAAACATAAACAAGCAGAATGGAGTACCGTGATTAATGGACAGTCCAGCATGCATCAGCTATGTAGCCAAGTGATCAGTGTCCAGGGGGCAGCGGTGGATGGGGCATAGTAGCGAAGTAATTACAATTTAGCAAATTAACATTGGAGTGATAGATGTGCAGATGATGATGTGCAAGCAGAAATACTGGTGTGCAAAAGCAGGAAAGTAATTTTAAAAAACATTATGGGGATGTCCGCCTTTACAGCGCCTCCTTTTGACTTAAACAAGTCCAATAGTTTTGGTGTATATTTGTCCAGCTTCTGCATAAAGGTGGACTCAAGAGAAACAGTTGTAATTCTTCTGAACTCTTCCTTAATCTGAGAGAGAGAGAGCATCTTCTGGACAGACGAGGACAAAAGATGATCTGAGAGCCAGAATCCTGTTGGGAAACTCCCCCCAAAGCATGTGCAGAGTGAGAATGTTCAGACTAATCGTTAATGCATATTTAATAGTAGATTAGAATATTAGGTCAAGACAACACAGAATATTTAAATCAATATACATTTTTTACCTACATTGACTATTTTCATTCAGCTGAGTGGGCTCAAACAGGGCTGGCCATCTTTCTTTGAAGTACTTCACAGGAAGGGCCTGAACGACATCTTGTCTTTGATATGAGAAGGTCTTTGCCATTTTGAGACTCACAATGTTGTGGTTGGCACGTATTTGTATTTCTCCCAGTGGCTTCAATAGCTCCCTCTCCAGGGTCTCATCTGTTTCTCCAGCAGGGTGGGGTGGGAGGTAATTTACCTCCGCCTTCTTTGTTTTTTAAATGTTTTTAATGTTCTTGGCAACGGGTCTGTCTGTTTTCTCTTGACAGAGTTCCCGTCCAGTTCTGGGCAACCAATTCCTCTCAGTTTCGATCTGTAATCTGCCCATATGGTACTTCAGGCTGGTTTGCCATCCATACAGGCCTGAGAAGGACCAGGCTACTTTGAGTTTTACTCTGAGTATTTTACCGGGTGACTTTCACTTTTACTTCAGTCATTGTCTATTAAGGTATCTTTACTTTTACTCAAGTACCGTATGAAAATTGGGTACTTTTTCCACCACTGGTTATTGGTACATGGTAATTACAAGTACCCCTCAACATAAACTTCACTATAACAAGCCAAATACTGTGTGACACCTAGTATTTGTATTGTACTTATGCAGATATTACCTGTACTCTGTGGTGTACTAGTGTATTTATTCTCCCACTTGAATCTCGCTTCCACAAGCTTTAAATTGAGGGCCAGATTGTCAGGATGGGTAATGTACTGTATAAGTACACATTAATTACAATTAAGTACTCCACAAGATACACTTCATTTTAATTAGCTAAATCCTGTGTAACAACTAGTAATTACATTGTACTTAGGCAAAAAATGACATGTGCTTTGAAATAGTGTCTTATTCCTCATCTGGGATTACACTTGTATTAAATCTGTTTTCGTAAAATCAACCCAGATGGTACACTTTATTTTGGGGGCAAGTGCTAGCAACAATGTTGCCTGGAAATATATTTTGAACAGTGCACATTCATGGTTAAGTAATTAGATCTTATTGAGCATAGGCTATTATCTCTCAGACACCCAGCGCATCCACAAGGGATCCCGAACTTTGTTACAGTTGTTAATTAATCAGATGCAGCTGAGAAGAAGCGAAACAATAAGTTGATGAATTCAGGTGTGGTAGCATGGTAAGAAGCATTGTAAGCATGGTAAGAAGCATGGTAAGAAGCATTTGTTGTTATGCTTCTGTAATTACAGACCGCAATTACTACCAGGTACTTGTTGTTATTAAATTGTAACTATGAGTCATTACAGCTAACTACAATACTTGTTACAGTGGAATTACACATGCAATTACACTGTAATAAGGAACCCTTAAAAGGAAGTGTTATCAACAGGGATTTACTTTGAATTCCAAAGTGTAGGAATACAGGTGAAATCATGGTGTCAATAACTTGTTCATGTTCAAATCCCAGGTGAGGACATGTTGAATAATAGTTACTGTATAAATATACATAAACAATGTAATCATGTATGTCAAATTGTGTAAAATATGTAAGTTGAAAACACTGTGACCGCATGATGTTCCTAATGACAAAGTTTTGTTCACAGGACATCATCTGTGAAATCTCATGTGAAAAATATCCATGTGAAATATCATCACATGTGAAGTGTTCCAAAACTACATGAAAGGTTATGTGTGAAAATCATATGTGAAAATCCACGTGAAATACCCCCCCTGCATCCCATCTCTGAAGTTAAGCAGGGTTGATCCTGGTCGGTCCCTGGACGGGAGACCAGATGCTGCTGGAAGTGGTGTTGGAGGGCCAGTAGAAGGCACTCTTTCCTCTGGTCTAATTACTCTGTTGAGTACCGTCTTTCGGATGGGACATTAAATGGGTGTCCTGACTCTCTGTGATCACATAAAATCCCATAGTGCTTATCGTAAGAGTGTTCTGGCTAAATTCCCAATCTTTTTTTTTTAGCTTTATTTAACTAGGCAAGTCAGTTAAGAACAAATTCTTATTTTCAATGACGGCCTAGGAACAGTGGGTTAACTGCCTGTTCAGGGGCAGAATGACAGATTTGTACCTTGTCAGCTCTGGGATTTGAACTTGCAACCTTTCGGTTACAAGTCCAACACTCTAACCACTAGGCTACCCTGCCGCCCCAATCTGTCCCTCATGGCCACCTAATTATCCTCAGCTTCCAATTGGTTCGTTCTTCTCCTCTCCCCTTTAACTATTCCCCGGGTCATTGCTGTAAATGAGAATATGTTCCCAGTCAACTTACCTGGTAAAATAAGTGTAAAATAAAAAATATCATCACATGTGAAGTGTTCCAAAACCACAATAGGCGTCAGGTAGCTTAGCGGTTAAGAGTGAGTAAAAGAAAGGTCGCTGGTTTGAATCCCGATGTGCCCTTGAGCAAGGCACTTAACCCTAATTGCTCCTTGTAAGTTGCTCTGGATAAGAGCTTCTCCTAAAATGTAAATGATTCACATGATTTAAATAACATTTCAAATGTGAAATCATGTGATTTTCTGTACGGATCCCGTCAACATTTGGCTGTGCTGTATAATGTAAGAACTGGCAGTTATGCTATTCTTTCGAGTGTCACAAAGAGTAACCAGTAAACCATAACAGGAGATGATTTTGAGATACTTGGACAGAAAATCTAAGATACACTGAAAAGGTGATTGGTCTTCTACTTTTTCCATCATTCGTGTAAAAAAATATTGGCCTCAATACTAGTGGTCAACACAGTTCATGAAAAGGCCTCCATCAATCCAGAAACCATTACATTTCCCACCCACCATGCCAGTGATTAATCTGAACCAACTCAAGGCTATCTCATGGTTATTCATGAAGGAATCTTTCTCTGTTCTAATTGCACAGATGCCAGTGCACTAATGAATCAAAGATTCCTAATAGTTTTTTTCAGAAAGGGACACATCAGAGGAGGCTTTGTGTCAGGCTAATAAGGCTGCAGAGGGGTCTTGTCCACTGTGACTCCATGTTACTCTATCTGAGCATGCTAGTGTCTCACAAGCGTCTCATCGCACAGAGCACATTGGCATGAATGACCCGAGGGTCAGAGGGGAATTGGGGCCTTGATTTTCTAGAGACAAGGCCAGCGACTCTTCGCCCCTTTAGAAGATATGCGCCACCATGACAAAAACAGAGAGCAAACTGATTTACATACAATTGCATTACAATTACGCCAACCTTAGAAATGGGAATCTCAACTAACCATCATAGGGCGAGTGTTGAACGTTGACCCCATTTTTCATCAGTATGAGGGGTAAAGGATCAAGTGAACAAATGGTTGACCTAATCACTATGGATTCAGTGTATTGATTAGGGTGGTCATATCCTCATTGTCTATGGGAGAAAAGACAGTAGCTACAGACGGATACAATAACTCACTCCCTGAACCACCATATTCAGGCATTCCTCATTCAGATTGAAATTATTTCACTCTCCTCTCTCCTTTTCCCTGGGGGTAGTACATTAAATAGTGCCTTTAGCAAATATTCAAAACCCGTCACTTTTTCCACATTTTGTTACATTATAGCCTTGTTCTAAAATTGATTAAATAGTCTTTTCCCATCATCAATCTACACACAATACCCCATAATGACAAAGCAAAAACAGTTCTTCGACATTTTTGCAAATGTATTACAAATAAAAAATGGAAATATCAAAAAAAGTATTCAGACCCTTTACTCAGTACTTTTTTGAAGCACTTTTGGCAGTGAATACTACCTCTTCTTGGTTATGATGCTACAAGCTTGGCACACCTACTCATTCCATGTTTTTTATTTGTTTTACTATTTTCTACATTCTAGAATAGTGAGACATCAAAACTATGAAATAACACATTTGGAATCATGTAGTATGCATTAAGAAGGATGCATTAAGAAGGAAAGAAATTCCACAAATTAACTTTTAACAAGACACATCTGTTAATTGAAATGAATTTACAGGTGACTTCATGAAGCTGGTTAAGAGAATGCCAAGTGTGTGCAAAGCTGTCATCAAGGCAAAGGGTGGCTACTAGGAAGAAACTCAAATATAAAATATATTTTGATTTGTTTAACACTTTTTTGTTATTACATGATTCCATATGTGTTATTTAATAGTTTGGATGTTTTCACTATTATTCTACAGTGTAGAAAATAGCAAAAATAAAGAAAAACCCTTGAATGAGTAGGTGTGTCCAAACTTTTGTCTGGTACTGTATATATAAATATATATTATTTTTTATACATAATTAATGCCTTTTTCTGTTGACACAAAACGACCTCCATACTTCCGTTCATTTGTATGGATTACCTTTAGACGTGTCCCCTGATATTTGTGAGGGTCGTAGGTCAAAATCGAAAACACCATGTTGTTTGTGAGAGTTTGGTTTGTAGGCCAAACGGTTTGGACACTAGAGAAACGCTGTAGCTCTGCCACTTTCCACTTCAGATGCGGGAATGGTGACAGAGGCAGATGCAGTGGATTGAGATGCAACCCATGCAAAATAACATATCTCTATGTTAAGACAGAGCCCTCGATCCAGGTGCAGGCCGAGCCCATCCCAGAGCTGCTGGAGCCCTGGGTGGTCTTGTTCTGTCTGAGCAGATGCTGACTACCAATATTGTTACTGCTGCAGTAGGTACAGAGGAGCTTCCCGTTGTTGAAGTGGCCCTGGAGGAATCCGGCCTATCGGGATCAGAGCCTGAACCACCAGAACAGTTTTCCAAATCTGATTGGACAATGTTCCCTGATGCATACCCTGAGTGTGTTGGAGAGGCAGACACCTCTCCAGTGTTACCTGGCCCTGAGATATGGCCCACTGCACCACTGCCTGCAGAGAGTTGTGCTGCTGCAACGCATCCTTCCATGACCTATGCTAAATTTAACCCTAAGCCCATACAGCAGCCTGGCTACTATATCGTGTATCACCTGTCACTGTGGATGGTGCCATTTCCCTATCAAGCTGGCCAACCTTTTTCCCTGTTCCTGGTTCCCTGGGTTTGCTGGTAATTTAAGGGTACTTTAGTAGACACTTGGTGATGTCCTTTCCCCAACGCACCTTGTGAGTCATGGAGAAGAGGCAAGGTATGTCATGGAGCGCAATTTCATGACTTGTAGACAATGACACAAAAAAATGATTTGTCGAAGAAAGAACATTTATTTTATCTCTTCAAGGTAAAGCTAAAAATCCTGAAAAAAAAGAGAATGTTGGATTGAGTAGCACATTCCTTTTGCCAATAATACTTTGAGGTAAGGCGCCAAAGTCGAGTGATTGTTGCTCACGCCAGTTACTAAAACGATGTAATTTGTTAACAACGTTTCTACAGTGTATAAAGCTGCCCATTTAAACGTACATGGTCTAGCAATGTGAAATGTATTATTAGAATAACGATCAAGGTATTGGTAGAGTATAATCATAGCATTTAACCTACCTCTGTCTGAAGCGCTTCCTTGTGTTTCCTTGTTGAAGTGCTGGTGTGCATTATGCATGAGGCAAATTAGTCTAGGAGTCATCAAGGAACATTTATTAGTTGATGGGAATGAGCAAAGTGATTAATTATCACGGGAGTGAATTACTTTATGAATGTGTATTGTGACTTAAAGTAGAAGTTCTAGCATAAGTTATTGAAGTGTGTGTTTATGTAAAACCGTGGTTTATGATATATAGTATGTCCATGGGAAATAACACATTTGTGGTAGAAATGTGTTTTGGGGCTATCATGATAGAACATTCCTAGCTTAAGGGAGTTCCTGGTAAAAGTACTTAGGTGCTCAGTTGGTTCTTGCCTGGGGGAGAGCAGGCTGGGCAGGCAACAGGTTGGCTAGGACAAAATTATATCTGAGTTTTTTGTTAAAGGCAAAGATTTGTTGCCGAAATAGTTTATACTGACAATATGTTTGGAATTATTCAAGTCTTTGTCAATGTCCTGTTTGTTGTTTTGCTTACAAAGTTTATTGGCCAATTAGTCCTGAACCTGTTAATATAGTAAATAAATGCCTCTGAGAGAGGTGAGCACCAGAACATTGACAAAGACTTGAATAAATCCAACAGTGTCACCTCACTGTCCGCTTCGGTTTCTGCTACACACAAGCAATACAAGACTATATTATTATGGTGGGAGATTACAATACTGTTTTAAATACCTCAATGGACTGTAAATAAAATCACACTACAAATGATCACCCTCATGCTCTTAAGGAAATTACGAATGCCATGAATATATTGGATGTATGTATCCTGACCTAGTGAGATATGAACTCAAATAAACGCAAAAAAAGAAACGTCCTCTCACAGTCAACTGTGTTTATTTTCAGCAAACTTAACATGTGTAAATATTTGTATGAACGTAATATTCAACAACTGAGACATAAGCTGAACAAGTTCCACAGACATGTGGAACAGCACTGCACCCCCAACAGCAACTCGCCCAAGCCTTCCCCATTTCTCCTTCTCCCAAATCCATTCACCTGATGTTCTGAAAGAGCTGCAAAATCTGGACCCCTACAAATCAGCTGGGCTAGACAATCTGGACCCTTTCTCTCTAAAATTATCTGCCGAAATTGTTGCCACCCCTATTACTAGCCTGTTCAACCTCTCTTTCGACACGAAGATTCCCAAAGATTGGAAAGCAGCTGCGGTCATCCCCCTCTTCAAAGGGGGGGACACTCTTGACCCAAACTGCTACAGACCTATATCTATCCTACCATGCCTTTCTAAGGTCTTCGAAAGCCAAGTCAACAAACAGATTACCGACCATTTCGAATCTCACCATACCTTCTCTGCTATGCAATCTGGTTTCAGAGCTGGTCATGGGTGCACCTCAGCCACGCTCAAGGTCCTAAACGATATCTTAACCGCCATGGATAAGAAACATTACTGTGCAGCCGTATTCATTGATCTGGCCAAGGCTTTCGACTCTGTCAATCACCACATCCTCATCGGCAGACTCAACAGCCTTGGTTTCTCAAATGATTGCCTCGCCTGGTTCACCAACTACTTCTCTGATAGAGTTCAGTGTGTCAAATCGGAGGGTCTGTTGTCCGGACCTCTGGCAGTCTCTATGGGGGTGCCACAGGGTTCAATTCTTGGATCGACTCTCTTCTCTGTATACATCAATGAGGTCGCTCTTGCTGCTGGTGAGTCTCTGATCCACCTCTACGCAGACGACACCATTCTGTATACTTCCGGCCCTTCTTTGGACACTGTGTTAACAACCCTCCAGGCAAGCTTCAATGCCATACAACTCTCCTTCCGTGGCCTCCAATTGCTCTTAAATACAAGTAAAACTAAATGCATGCTCTTCAACCGATCGCTACCTGCACCTACCCGCCTGTCCAACATCACTACTCTGGACGGCTCTGACTTAGAATACGTGGACAACTACAAATACTTAGGTGTCTGGTTAGACTGTAAACTCTCCTTCCAGACCCATATCAAACATCTCCAATCCAAAGTTAAATCTAGAATTGGCTTCCTATTT
This sequence comes from Oncorhynchus mykiss, assembly GCF_013265735.2. Taxonomy (NCBI): domain Eukaryota; kingdom Metazoa; phylum Chordata; class Actinopteri; order Salmoniformes; family Salmonidae; genus Oncorhynchus; species Oncorhynchus mykiss. The sequence continues at coordinate 38,287,340 of NC_048575.1, read as the reverse complement.
CGCAACAAAGCATCCTTCACTCATGCTGCCAAGCATACCCTTGTAAAACTGACCATCCTACCAATCCTCGACTTTGGCGATTTACAAAATAGCCTCCAATACCCTACTCAACAAATTGGATGCAGTCTATCACAGTGCAATCCGTTTTGTCACCAAAGCCCCATATACTACCCACCATTGCGACCTGTACGCTCTCGTTGGCTGGCCCTCGCTTCATACTCGTCGCCAAACCCACTGGCTCCATGTCATCTACAAGACCCTGCTAGGTAAAGTCCCCCCTTATCTCAGCTCGCTGGTCACCATAGCATCTCCCACCTGTAGCACACGCTCCAGCAGGTATATCTCTCTAGTCACCCCCAAAACCAATTCTTTCTTTGGCCGCCTCTCTTTCCAGTTCTCTGCTGCCAATGACTGGAACGAACTACAAAAATCTCTGAAACTGGAAACACTTATCTCCCTCACTAGCTTTAAGCACCAACTGTCAGAGCAGCTCACAGATTACTGCACCTGTACATAGCCCACCTATAATTTAGCCCAAACAACTACCTCTTTCCCAACTGTATTTAATTTATTTATTTATTTTGCTCCTTTGCACCCCATTATTTTTATTTCTACTTTGCACATTCTTCCATTGCAAAACTACCATTCCAGTGTTTTACTTGCTATATTGTATTTACCTTGCCACCATGGCCTTTTTTGCCTTTACCTCCCTTCTCACCTCATTTGCTCACATTGTATATAGACTTGTTTATACTGTATTATTGACTGTATGTTTGTTTTACTCCATGTGTAACTCTGTGTCGTTGTATCTGTCGAACTGCTTTGCTTTATCTTGGCCAGGTTGCAATTGTAAATGAGAACTTGTTCTCAACTTGCCTACCTGGTTAAATAAAGGTAAAATAAATAAAATAAAAAAAGACATGTGACTAACAGAAATGGAATAATGTGTCCCTGAACAAAGGGGGGGTCAAAATCAAAAGTAACAGTCACCAGCTTAAGTACTGCAGTGCATCTCGTCCTCATGGACTGCACCAGATTTGCCAGTTCTTGCTGTGAGATGTTACCCCACTCTTCCACCAAGCTCTCAGACATTTCTGGGGGGAATGGCCCTAGCCCTCACCCTCAGATCCAACAGGTCCCAGACGTGCTTAATGGGATTGAGATCCGGGCTCTTGGCTGGCCATGGCAGAACACTGACATTCCTCTCTTGCAGGAAATCACGCATAGAACGAGCTGTATGGCTGGGGGCGTTGTCATGCTGGAGTGTCATGTCAGGATGAGCCTGCAGAAAGAGTACCACATGAGGGAGGAGGATGTCTTCCCTGTAATTCACAGCATTGAGATTGCCTGCAATGACAACAAGCTCAGTCCGATGATGCTGTGACACACCGCCCCAGACCAGGACGGACCCTCCACCTTCAAATCGATCCCGCTCCAGAGTACAGGCATCGGTGTAACGCTCACTCCTTCTACGATAAAAGCAAATCCTACCATCACCCCTGGTGAGACAAAACCGTGACTCGTCAGTGAAGAGCTCTTTTTGCCAGTCCTGTCTGGTCCAGCGACGGTGGGTTTGTAATCGTAGGCGACGTTGTTGCCGGTGATGTCTGGTGAGGACCTGCCTTACAACAGGCCTACAAGCCCTCAGTCCAGCCTGCCCATAGTGAACTGCAGTCTACTCTGTCCTAAGTTGCTAATATATACATATCATTATTACTATTGGATAGAAAACACTCTGAAGTTTCTAAAACTGTTTGAATTATGTCTGTGAGTATAACAGAACTCATTGGGCAGGCAATCTTCCAAACGAGAAGTGAAATTCTGAATGTGGGGCAACTTTTACGTCATCGCTCCCTCCTTTCCCAAAAAGATATGGATCTGGTAGCACGCCTTCCACTAAATGTCCTTATTCAGTAGAAAGTGGAATGGAGCATTTGCTGTGAACTTTGACCGAATGGGAGGGGAAATAGTAAGTGTCCCGACAGAATGCCATTTTCCTGTGGCGCATTTCTCTGTGGGTGCTACTGCCGTTCCATTTGGCTCCAGCTGAAAACGTATGATCCGGTTGGAACGTTATTGGATATATATGATAACAACATCCTGAAGATTGATTATCTACTTAGATTGACCAGTTTAATTGACCTGGAATATATCTTTTGGAAGTTTTTGTGCGAGTTATCCTGGACCAGCAGTCAGTTTTTGGGCACGTGAGCTGAAAGTGATAGCAAATGCAGCTACTTGGACACTAGTATGGAACAAAACAACGATTTATTGTGGAACTAGGACTCCTTGCACTACATTCTGATGAAAGATCATCAAAGGTAAGGGAATATTTATGTTGTAATTTTGTATTTCTGTTGACTCCAACATGGTGGAGAAATACTTTTACGTCTGAGCGCTGTCTCAGATTATTGCAATGTTAGGCTTTTTCCGTAACGTTTTTAAAATATCTGACACAGCGGTTGCATTAAGAACCAGTGTATCTTTAATTATATGTAGAACATGTATCTTTAGTCAAAGTTTATGATGAGTATTTCTGTTATCTGGCGTAGCTTTCTATAATTCCTCCGGGTATTTTGGAGGCAGTTCTGAACATGGCATCAATGTAAACCGAGATTTGTGGATGTAAATATGCATATTATCGAACAAAACATAAATGTATTGTGTAACATGTTATATGAGTGTCATCTGATGAAGATTTTCAAAAGGTTAGTGATTCATTTTAACTCCAATCCTGCTTTTGTGACTCTATCTTTGGCTGGAAAAAAATGGCTGCATTTTCCCTTTGATTTGGTGGTGGTCTAACATAAATATATGTTGTGTTTTCGCTGTAAAACATTTAAAAAATCTGACATGATGGGTAGAACAAAATGTTTATCTTTCATTTGAGGTATTGGACTTGTTAATGTGTGAAAGTTAAATATTTCTAAAGAATATTTTTGAATTCCCTGCGCCACCTTTTCAGCTGAACGGTGGGGGTGGAGTTCTCCTTGCTATAACAGGTTTTAAACACTTTACAATGAAGATCTGTGAAGTTATTTGGATTTTTACTAATTATCTTTGAAAGACAGGGTCCTGAAAAAGGGATGTGTCTTTTTTTGCTGAGTTTACATGGTGGAGGCTCAGTCAAGCTTGATAACATTATTTTATTTAATTCTCGTTGGCACCACAAGTTAAAAAAGTGTTGATTGGGGACAGAATACTTTCGGACCATCAGATAATTGGCATATACATTACTCTTACTGATTTTCCATGTGGGTGAGTATATTGGAAATTTAATCAAAGCCTATTGGATGATAACTTGTTTTTAACGAGGACAGAGGAATTTATAACAGAATTGTTCCGACATGGTACAGCAGATCCCCTTATTGTATGGGACACTTTTAAATGTGCCTTAACAGGCCATGCAATTCAGTACTCAGCTCTAAAACAAAAGCAATGTAGGTCAAAAGAGTCCATTTTAACAAAGGAAATAGAAGGTCTAACAGAACAGATAGATAGCAATAAAAACTCTGCCATAGAGGCTCAGAATAAGTTAGAGGAAAATAAAAGAAATGGAGGAACTTATTAAAGAAAGTTCCAGTGTAATATATTATAAAATAAAACGAACTGGGTGGAATATGGGGAAAAACATAGAAATGCTACCAAAGAATGCTACCAAAGAAAATGTACTGAAACATCTACAGATGATGCAATCTCAAATGTACTTTACACTTCCCTCTCCCACCTGGACAAGAGTGGAAATAACTATGTGAGAATGCTGTTCATAGACTACAGCTCAGTGTTCAAACCCATAGTCCCTTCCCAAGTTTGGGACCCTGGGACTGAACACCTCCATCTGCAACTGGATCTTGGACTTCCTGACAGGCCGGACCCAGGTGGTGAAGGTAGGCAACAACAACTCTGCCACTCAGACCCTGAACACGGGATCCCTCAGAGGTGCGTGCTAGGTCCCCTCCTGTACTCCTTGTTCACCCACGACAACGTGGCAATGAACGATTCCAAGTTTGCTGAAGAGACAACGTTGTAGGCCTGACCACCGAAGGCGATGAGACATCCTACAGGGAGGAGGTCAGAGACTTTGCATTGTGGTGCCACATATGTTTACATTGTGTATGTTTATTCATACAGTAATTATTATATTTATGTTCTCACCTGGGATTACAACCTCTTGGTACACAGCATTCCAATCTTCTTGCTGGGCCTATTCCTACACTTTGCACTTAAAAGTAATTCCCAACACTGTTAAAAATACACTGAAGAAAAACGATTAAGGAGCGAGAACAGGGAGGGCGTGTCAGTATAGACACAAGCTCAATGTCATTAAATGTCATTTTGAGAAAGTTTAAATACATTTTAGCTATCATTTTAAGCTTTTAATTAAATAATGGACATATTTCAGGCTGACATGTTTTAATTAAATCATCAATAGTATGGCAACAGTGGCTGATGGTGCAGCAGACACCGCCGAGGTGTCTCTCTCAGCCAAGATAAGGTACCCCCTTCCTTCCTCTATTTTACCATTGTGCACACATAACATTTAATGCTGGCATTTTCAACGTAATACCAGAAACCAGAGATGAGATATATCCTGTTTGATGAATTATTTTTGTAAAACTACAATATACTTGTGTTTTATTGTTCGGTCTATCCTGTTCGGTCTATCTATCATTGTTCAGTCTATCCTCTTCTGATATTGTGATTACTACAAAGATACCAATGGCCGGGGTTCCCAGACACATATTATGCCTAGTTCTGGATATAAACACATGTTCAGTGGAGAATCTCCATGTAAAGTGCTTTTTAGTCCAGGAGTAGGCTAAATCGTTGTCTGGGAAACTGACGCAGAAAGTGTTATCATATGACAATTCGATAATGGTTTATGTCATAAGCACATCTTCTAGACATTGTAATACAGGTCTATGACGAGAATAATTTGTTGGAGGTAGTGAAAGTAACGGTGAAGTCATTTAAGGTGTCCAGTCCATTGTGCGCTCAAGTGTCACCGATATCTATGAATTAATTAAGCAAGCTACACAGTTTTGAGAGTTGAAAACAAACCAAAGAAAACTTCACCGACAGCAACGCACATCACACTTCTCCATTGTGCATTGTCGAAGAATACACTACACCTTTTTCATTAGCAACATACACTTAAAACTGCTCCCGCTTTTGTGCCCCACCTCCCCCCATTCTGCCTTGAAAAAATAATGAAAAAAATTAAAGAATCCATCATTCAAAGTGGAAAAGGGTAATTTGGCTCGCTCCTCCTGACAGCTTTACCACTTTGTGCAGTATTCTGTTTTAATTGGCAATCATAAATTAACTGAATGAGAGGCCCACTTATTGCTGCTGTCTCTCTCTCGTCGCTGCTTTTAATTGTGTAGACTTTATGGTTTCCTCAGCTAAGGTTAGACAATACATTCTCATGATTGGCAACTCATTTGTAGACATGTAATTAGACTGGAGCACTTCCCAAACACACCACTGTTGTCTAACAACGAACCCTAATGTTTTACCAGGCAGAGAGTGATGATATACAATTATATAAATTAAAATAGCTACTTAAGAGTTCCACGTTAACGTAATGTATCCGCCGTGTAGCAATAGTCATCTACAGGTTGGAGAGTGATTACCTGTTCATGGTGTCAAAAGAGACATTACGGAATTGATTTATGACCCATGTCAGGTGCTCATGCTTGACACCTTATGTCCCGCCCCTTTAAACAGTTTTGATATTCATTGGTGGGTTTATAGGTGCTCATAAGTATTCTAAGATTTGGCAACATTGATTCACCGCACACATGCACGCACGTACACACACCATAGGCACACACACACACACGCATACACAAATATGTCTACCCCCAAAATCCTTGGGTAGGGTAGTTCTTGTATTTTTCTGAAACAGATTGAACTTTTTCCAACAGACCGAGTAGTGCACAAGAAAGAGGGGGGATATGGTTAAGATAATTACAAATATTCAAAGGTGCATCACTTCCCTGCCAGATCATAATGCATTGTTTATGATTGTGATGACACTCCTTAGGGCACTCAGTAGTCTCCCTATAATTTTACATATAGGGTCAAATGTTAAAAGTTTTCTCCATTCATCAATAAAAAAATAAGAAATAAGGAATTAAACATTAATGTGTAAATAAATATTTTGTGTCTCCAGGACGCAGCACTTTCTACACTCCTGTAGCCGGCCTAATGAAGTCTTCCTGAAGCCTTTTGTAAATTAACAGATCTCTTTTAAAGCCACCTCCACATTCGGTTCCTTCTGCGAACGGAGGTAGGAAGGGTGAAAAGTATTTAAGAAGTTTCTCAGTGCAGCGATATGTCACAGTGAGGGATGCATAATTACCCAGACCTCCCAAGTTGCTGTTTTAACTTACAGCGTAGTTTCCCATCCAGATGACGACACTCACACTGCACACAGCGCTGGGGGTGAAAGAAGTGTTTGGGAATCCTTTGTACTCTTGCACTAAGGGTTTAAGACTTATACAATTGCTCGGTAATTAACTGTTCCCCCCTCTCTTTATGCTCAAAGGATAGAGATCAGTAAACGGACCCAGTACCTGGGTATCTTGAATGATACGGTAAATGTGACATTTTCGAAACCCTGTCACAAGCTATTCAGAACCATTTAGGTGCTAGTATCTCAACTAAGCCTCCTCTTTTCTCTGCCCCTTGTCAGATTCCCCCACAAGGTTTGGAAACAAGGTATCCATCTCTTTGAAGACATCACACAGATGAGGTCAAATCAAGGTTCCCCAACTGGTGGCCCAGGGGGTTTTATTTGGCCCCTCAAGTTTTCTGAGCAAAGAAATAATAATGTATACATAATGTATACATATACAGTACCAGTCAAAAGTTATTCACTCCTGTAACGTCTGCTTCCAACTCACACTCTCAAACACATAGATCCCCTGAACGCAGCTCACTCTCCAGATCCCAATCACCTGACTTCTGATCACCTGTTCATACACCAGTATGTCATTTACACACACTATTTAGTTCAGTTCTTTGCACCCCATCATTGTTAGGTATTGTTTGTTTTGATATAGATTTCTATTCGGCGCTCTGGTTTTTCCCGTATTAGTCCTCCCGTATCATAGTTTTTGGCCATCCTCACGAATGACGCCTTTTTTTACCTATTCCTTCCTGTAATTTTACCTAGCGAATTTCCTGTCATCAACCTCTTCCCTGATCTCCCTTTACTATGGTATTAGCCTTTACCCTGCCTGCAATGTTACCTTTTTGGAGCCCCTGTTTACGACCTTCTGCCTGCCCTTGGACCCAGCTACCTGCCTCCTCCTGTGGTCCTTTACAAATAAACACCTGCTGCGCTTGAAACCAGCTCTCTGTCTCCCATTATATTCATTACAATTCCAGGGTTTTAATTTTTTTCACTATTTTCTACATTGTAGAATAATAGTGAAGACAACACAAATATGAAATAACACATATGTAATTATGTAGCAAATATTTTAGATTTTAGATTCTTCAATGTAGCCACCCTTTGCCTTGATGACAGCTTTGCACACTCTTGGCATTCTCTCAACCAGCTTCAATTAGCAGGTGTGCCTTGTTAAAAAAAACAAGTCAATATTCTGGCAAGAACAGCTCAAATAAGTAAAGAGAAATTACAGTCTATTTTACTTTAAGACATGTCAGTCAATCCAGAACATTTCAAGAACTTAGAAAGTGTATTCTAGTGCAGTTGCAAAAACCATCAAGCACGACATGATGAAATTGGCTCTCATGATGACCGCCACAGGAAAGGAAGAACCAGAGTTACCTCTGCTGCAGAGGATAAGTTTATTAAGAGTTACCTGCCTCAGATATTGCAGCCCAAATAAATGCTTCATAAAGCTCAAGTAACAGACACATTTCAACATCAAGTGTTCAGAGGAGACTGCGTGAATCAGGTCTTCGTGGTCGAATTGCTGCAAAGAAAATAAGAAGAAGAGACTTGTTTGGGCAAAGAAACACGAACATTGGACATTAGACCGGTGGAAATCTATCCTTTGGTCTGATGAGACCAAATTTGAGATTTTTGGTTCCAACCGGTGTGTCTTTGTGAGATGCAGAGTAGGTGAACGGATGATCTCCACGTGTGGTTCCCACAGTGAAGCATGGAGTAGGAGGTGTGATGGTGTTGGGGTGCTTTTCTTTGGGGGAACCACACGTGGAGTGCTTTTCTTTGGGGTGCAGTTTACTTTGGGCACCTCATTCATCCAAACTTCCGAATACTGCCCCCTAGCCCGAAGAAGTTAAGTCTCCTCAGTTTCCTCTGGTATTGGGATTCTCTTGGCTCCAGCGACACAATCCCCTTATTGACTGGACTGCTGTTGCCATCGTGGGCTGGAGCCCGTTCTACCCTGGACCTCAAGTTACATCCCTGTGCTTCTCCCATCGCCTCAACACCACGGAGAGGAATTACGATGTGGGAAATCAGGAGCTTCTCATTGTGAAGATAGTTTTGGAGGAGTGGAGACACTGGTTGGAGTGGGCGGAACCTCCGTTCATTGTGTGGACCGACCACAAGAACCTGGAATATTGCCGCACCGCCAAGCGTCTCAATTCCAGGCAAGCTAGGTGGGCCCTGCTTTTCACCAGGTTTAATTTCTCCCTCTCCTACCGACCAGGATCCAAGAATATCAAGCAGGATGCGCTGTCACACCGCTGGGCTCTCACCTTTCAACTGTTCCCTGCGTTATCAGCCCCCGCTCTTCCCAGAGCAAGAGGAAGAGGTCGGCATACCCTCGGCCCAGTTGTTTGTCCGTCGCTGTCGTCGTACCTGGACGACAGCCCGGTTTGCTCTTCTCAAGACCACCTGCAGATATCGACGACAAGCAAACCACCACCAGACCCCGGCTCCCCGGTATTGTCTCAGGCAGAAATCTCGAGTCCCGCAAACTTTTGCCCCCGTTTTATCGGCCGTTTCCCCATCCAAGATTATTAGCCCCTCTGCTGTTCGTCTTCCGTTGCCCCGTACCCTCTGTATACATCCCACACAATATGTCTAGGATTAAACCAATGTCTCACAGCCCTTTGTCTCCTGTTTCCAGGCCCACCCCTCTTCCCCCTCTCATTGACGGACAACTGGCGTACACGGTGAGGCAACTCCTGAAGGTTCAACCGCGGGGCAGGAGAGTCCAGTACTCAGTTGACTGGGAGGGCTATGGCCCGGAGGAGAGGTGCTGGGTCCCTGCTAAGGACATCCTGGACCCAAGCCTAATCGCTGCGTTCCATCGCCTGCACCCCGGTCAACCAGGTATGCGCCCAGGTAGGAGGCCAGGTGGCGCCCCTAGAGTGAGGGTACTGTCACACCCTGATCTGTTTAACCAGTCTTTTTGCTTGTCTCCACCCCCCTCCAGGTGTCATCCATCTTCCTCATTATCCCCAGTGTATTTATGCTTGTGTTCTCTGTTTGTCTGTTGCCAGTTCGTTTTGTTTCGTAAAGTCTACCAGCGTTTGTTCCTGTGCTCTTGTCTGTCTTTAATTCCTGTTTTCTAGCTTTCCTGGTTTTTGACCATTCTGCCTGCCCTGAGCCTGCCTGTCGTTCTGTGCCTTGTCACACCACCCTGGATTACTGACCTCTGCCTGCCTGCCCTTCCGTAACTTTCTGACCATGCTCTGGACTACTGTCATTTGCCTGCCCCCCTGTTTTTGTAAGAAACTTTTGTTTCTTCGAAACATTCTGCATCTGGGTCTTCTCTTGAGCCTTGACAGCTACCTTCATTTGCCAGATAATTCCTCCTCTGATTCCATCATGTTCAGAGCTCACACTTGGCCAATGTGTTGTACTGTCACTATAGTAGGTTTATTCACAACTGCCCTCCCATGTCAGTCCATCCACACTGAGCGGAAAGTTATCTTTCTCCCCAGTTAATTGTTTGGTTTCTTGGCCTGTGCTCACCCCTTGGATTCCACTCTGTCACGTCTGGCAGCAAGTGATAAATGTGACATTACTCCATCTGAGGATCATTAAATGTCACGTCCTGCCGTGACAGCAGAACACCCTGGCAGAAAGTCAATGGTGAGGAGGAGGAGGAGGAGGAGGGGAGGGGGGGGGGGGGGGGGAGGACGCAGTACCTGCTGGTACGGCACACTGGGAGGGATCAATGGCTCATGTAACACCCCCATGATGCCCACCGATGCACAGCACCACACAGCCAAGACCCACTCGCACCACTACCACACCACCACTTACACACACTCTCCCCTCTCTGCCAGGAGGATATCCAGCTGCTTGGATGATCTGTGTTCATCTATAAATTACCTCCACATCTGATTTGGAAATAGATGTCTACTTCAGGATAGAATTGGAACAAGGTGCAAGAAAATAGAACACTGTTGTCCTATTCAATTATGAATTTAATATGTATTAGTATAAGCAGTAGTAGTAGCACTGGCAGTATCTGCATTAACAATCCTTAAAAATTAGCTAATTCTATTTTACACTTATCACAGTAAAGGTATTTAAATCTAGCAAGACATAAACGTGTTCATCAAGTGCCCTTATGGACCATTATGTGGCCTTCATTGTGAGATGCACTGTATTGTTTAGTATTGATCATTTGGGGGACTCGCTGAATGGTACCTTGACCAGGTGAATGACGTCTAGACTCCCCACTGATTCTATTCCTCTCCCCTGACAACATAGATCATGCTCCCTCACACATCCCTCAAAGCAGAGGAGAGAACATTGATTATGTTGACAGATGAAATAGAGAGCAGCTTAAGTAACATATCAAGTGAAGAGGGACGCATGCTGATTGGTCCCTTGATTCCGCAAGTTTGGTTGGTTCCACCGTTTAGTTAAACATGGATTGAGACGACAATCACAAAAGCATGAGAAGAGACGAGGCAACCGTGGAGAGGGTAGTAGGACAATAGGGAAAAAGATACAAGTGTCATTACCTTTAATTTGAAGAGAACAAACTATGGGCTCCTGTCAGCCATCTTATGGCTTTATTATGATGTAATGTGTTAGCATCATGTATAACATCAAAGCACCACTGCTTTATGTGCTAACATGCTATGAATCAAGTATCAATATATTACAAAACCAATGAAGACAGTCCAGATGCAGTGCATCAAAATTGTTTAAAATTAGTCTTGTAGTCATGTACCAAAAATAAATGTTCAAAGAAACCAAACTAACTTTGATGAGGCAACGGACAGGGGAACTGATGTAGTTCAAATACATTCAAGGACAAACCGTATACAGAAAAATACAAGTCAAAACAGAGGAACAGACAGAGGAACAAGAGGAATTTATCTTAAGCAAGCGACAGAACTACAGTACTCTAAACCCTGAAAATCTGATTGATTTAGTTATCTCTGTCTGTCAGCAAAATATACAACACAGCAAGGTCACCGTCACTCTGCATCAAGCGTGTCTGCTCAGAGGCCAGTTTTTGTTCACTTGTGTGAAGTACCAATTAAGGCTAATATGTCAGACTGGACAAATGTGCTCATTCAGAATTATACTGTGAAACTTTACTGTTGCGCTTTCCTCCGCCTTTAATGGAACAAAACAAAACTTAAATTTGTTCCTGCCCATTTCATAAAGCCGTCTTCCAAAATTTGAATCAGCTTTCTCAACAGATTGAAGTGTATTCTAACTGTCACCATAACTGGTAATTAACAAGTGGTAGACTACAGCCACATAATTAGCAGTACAAAACATGTTATGCTGCCTGTTTCTTGCATTTACTTTCAAAAGCAAACGTTCATGACTTGGTGAGTTACACGTTTTGTGATAAACTGTGGCCTGTTTGTGATATGAGTTGCACCAATGGACTGTAGTCAACTATAGGTTACTGTAGTTGACGCACCATGATAGAGTGTACTCTAGGTTTGTTTCACACAGGTGTGGCACTGTGTGGCATTGCCAATCTTCCTGTTTTCCTGACATCGCAATGTCAGTGAGCTTTATGAAATGTGACAGGTTTGGCCCAACAAAGTGGTGGTCTTTAACCAAGTTTCTTCAAGGGAATCTGAGGGGAGATACAAATAATATCTCTTTCACCCCATCCGGAGGCAATTTATTTTGCATAGTCCATTGTCTGCTGCTGTTTCATCATCATACCTAACAGGACAAGGATAGCTGTCTTCTAGGCAGTCCTTAAAATAAAAGATACTAAAGGTAGAGTCTAAAGTAGCAGGGGTAAGGGCAGTTGGTTGGTAATGAATTTTAGCATTGCATTTCGGAGGGATGGGTGATGATGAATGGTGATGAGGCTGTTGCATGCTTTGTAAACAACAGGTGTAAATTAACAGTGAAATGCTTACTTACGTGTCCTTTTCCAACAATGCAGAGTTAAAGATAAAAATATATATATAATAATAGAAATAGTGACATGAGGAATAAACAAACAGCGAATAATGAAAAACAATAACAGGTAAAAATAACATGGCTATTGTGGTGTTCAGCAGGTCTGCCACCAGGGGCAGACTCATCGAGGCATGGTGACAGACGAAGTCTACATCACGAGGCAATGGCTCCCTCTGCTGGACGTGCCAGGTCTCAACGGGCTCTCCGACAGGACTATTTGGGGCTGATTGTGGTTGGTGAGTAATCAAGGGGCTGATTGCTCACCAGCTGGACGAGTCCATAAAGGTGCCAGAATGGCAGCATACGTGAGAGGGGACTGCGGGAAGAGAGGTTACTTCCATACAGTTGTGCTCAATCCCAGAGACAATGGAGGGAGATAAGTTTTGTTCCCCCCAGGATACAGCAAGACCCCGGAACCCCGAAGATGGTATCCTGGAGGAAACATATTATTTTCTTTTCATTTGTTATTTAACTAAACACCCTTGAAACGGAGCTAATCCAACTCTGTCCGTGTCTGTTTTAACGTCTTGACCAAATAATCTGTTCTTCCACGCTATATAAAGGGAGTACCAGTATCGAGTCAATGTGTGAGTTTGTGCAGAGAGTAAGTACAGGATAGTTTTTACAAAAAAAGTGTATGTGTGTGTGTCTATGTGTGTGTTGGGGGTGTCCGTGAAGGGAGATGTTTGAAGGGAGACGTTTGTGGTTTTTTCTTTTGGGGATCCATCATTGACTAAATTCCAACAGGGCCCTTGAGAGAGTATAGCACAGAGATAAAGGCACTTTGACAATGTTCAACTCGTGATCCTGACGCAGCATTCTTCTGCTGTGGGATAGCACTCCAATACATTTACAATGTACAAATCATGCTCATCCATTGTCCTCCTAGCCCTGGGCGCAAATGGAGAATGTATTCAACCCCCTTTCACTCACTCTGTCTCTTGTTTTTTTCGTACTCTTAATTTCAAACATCTGTTGGCAGAGTTGAATCCCTCTTCCTCTTTCTCTCACTGTCTCTCAAATGTAATCATATGAGACAATGCAGCTGATGGGAGTTGAGTCGAAGACACTGCTGTCCTTTTTTTCCCTTGCACTAGTTTTGTTATGTTCTGTTAATTACTGATGTCCCCTTTAAGGATGGAGCACCCTTGGTCATGCGCAGTATTGTTCTATGTTATTCTGGTACTAACTAGTTTGAGTAAATGTGAAGCTCCAGTTCAATTGCTTGTATTCAGAGTCTTTCTTATTACATAAATAAGTACTAAGTGTTAAGACACTACAATGGCGACGAGGATGATTACCTGCAGTGTGCATCACGAATACAGATGGAGTTCGTAGGAAGAGAGGAAGATTTTGACCCTGTAGCACAACAGCTAGCAAGCAGTGAAGACGAGGGAAGAGCTGACGAGAACGAGGCGGCAGATCAAAGACCCGTGGAGCCGGAGGTAAAGAGAATGGCTAGCATCGGGAAAATAGATGTGTTTGATGACACGCAAGAAAACTGGGCAACTTACATTGAACGACTGGAACAGTACTTCATTGCAAACAACATTGCTGATAACAAAAGAGTACCAGCGTTGTTGAGTTTAATTGGCCCAAAAACATACAGTTTGCTAAGAGATCTGACTGCCCCTCTGAAGCCCTCAAATAAAACATTCACAGAGATTGTGGAGATATTGCAAAATCACCTATCACCTAAACCACTCATCACGGAACGTTTTCGTTTCCACAAGAGAGATCAGAATGAGGGGGAGGGTGTTAGTACATATGTAGCAGTGTTGAAGAAACTGTCTGAACATTGCCAGTTGGGAGAGAACCTAAATGACACATTAAGGGATAGATTTGTTTGTGGACTGAAACATGAACACATTCAAAAACGTTTGCTCACAGAATCAGAGCTCACGTTTGCAAAGGCTGTTGAAATTGCTGTGGCTATGGAAATCGCGACTAAAGATGCATTTGAGTTGCAAAGTAAAAGAAGTACTGACCTGTCACAAATTTCCCTGCGCAAGTTTTCACGCAGTCGACAGCGCCCCCGTGTGGCCGAAAAATGCAACAGGTGTGACAGAGATGGTCACAGAGCAGAGGACTGCCGTTTCAAAGACGAAATTTGTCACAAATGCAGTAGAAGGGGGCACATTCAAAGAGCATGCAAAGCAAAATTCAGTCACAACAGGAAAACTGAGAAAATTAAAGGGTCTGTGAATGCACTAGCAGAAAACAGTGGCAGTGATTCAGATGAACGATTAATTGGTACAATGGAGTTAAACACAGTGACTTCTCCCAGCAGTAGCATAATATGGGTGACACCAGATATCGAAGGCAATCCCATCAAAATGGAGCTGGACACAGGATCTGCAGTGTCTATAATTTCCACTACTGTCTACAATGAGCACTTTAAGGCTATCAAGCTGAAGAACACAAATGTGTTGCTGAAGACATACTCAGGAGAGAGATTGAGCCCAATGGGGGCGTTGCAGGTCAGAGTGCATTATGGGGGGCAAACACAGCAGTTACAGCTGTATGTGGTGCCTGGAACTGGCCCCCCATCATTTGGCAGGGAATGGCTTTCAAAAATAAAGCTGAATTGGTGACTTGAAAATGCTTCACACGTTCCAGTCCAAAGAGAAAGGCACAGACCAAACACTGGAACACTTGCGGAAGAAATACAACACAGTTTTCAGTGATCAGATGGGAACAGTAAAAGGCTTCACAGCAAAACTTGTACTAAGAGATGATGCAACCCCCAAATTCTGCAAAGCCAGATCTGTCCCATACTCCCTGAGACCAAAGGTGGAAGCGGAAATTGATCGCTTGCAGGATACAGGGATCCTGACGAAAGTGGACAGAAGCAAATGGGCCACACCCATAGTTCCTATTGTGAAGAAAGACGGGTCTGTTAGAATGTGTGGGGACTTCAAGGTAACTGTGAATTCAATGTTGCATGTGGACCAATACCCCCTACCACGTCTGGATGACATCTTTGCTGCACTAGCTGGTGGGAAACACTTCAGTAAAATCGATCTGAAACAGGCTACCTGCAGCTACCGGTTGAAGAGAGTTCCAAACAGTACCTGACAATAAACACACACAAAGGTCTATACAGGTATAACCGCCTGGTTTTTGGCATTGCATCAGCCCCAGCCATTTGGCAACAAACTATTGACCAGATTTTGCAAGGAATCCCAGGAACCCAGTGTATCCTGGATGACATGATCATAACAGGACGCACCGACAAAGAGCACCTGTCTAACCTGGAAGAGGTCCTGAAAAGACTGAAAGAGTATGGTCTACAGGCAAACTTAAAGAAGTGTGAGTTCTTCAAAGACAAGATTGTCTTCTGTGGACATGAGATTGACTGCAATGGATTGCACAAAACACAGGACAAAATCGAGGCAGTGGTACAGGCACCACGACCACAAAATATCACAGAAGTGAGATCTTTCACGGGACTGATCAATTACTACAGAAGATTCCTCCCAAACCTTTCAGCAGTACTCCAGCCTCTAAATCAGCTCCTGGAAAAGAATAGGACATGGCGGTGGACAGAGCAGTGTGAAAATGCATTTCTGGAGGCAAAACGGCTCATAACATCTGAACAGGTCCTGATGCATTACGACCCTGAAATGCCAGTGAAGTTGGCTTGTGATGCGTCCCCTTATGGATTAGGGGCAGTCCTTTCACACACACTGAAAGATGGGTCAGAGAGGCCAGTTGCATTTGCGTCACAAACATTGA
Organism: Oncorhynchus mykiss; assembly: GCF_013265735.2. NCBI lineage: Eukaryota > Metazoa > Chordata > Actinopteri > Salmoniformes > Salmonidae > Oncorhynchus > Oncorhynchus mykiss. The sequence continues at coordinate 38,271,250 of NC_048575.1, read as the reverse complement.
ATGATGCAGAGAAAAACTACTCACAAATCGACAAAGAAGCACTGGCACTAGTGTGGGGCGTCAAGAAATTCCAGGCATACCTATATGGCAAGCGTTTCACACTGGTTACAGATCACCAGCCGTTGCTTTCCATTTTCAGTCCAAAGAAAGGCATTCCGGCAATGACAGCAGCCAGGTTACAGCGATATGCCCTGTTCCTTGCCAGTCATATGTATGACATTGAGTTTAAGCCGTCATCCCTCCACACAAATGCAGATGGATTATCCAGACTGCCGTGTACAAGAGAAAGACAAAGGAGGGTGGATGCAGTGGACATGTTCCATACCGCTCAGCTCGAGGCCCTACCAGTCACAAGCACAGTTATCAAACAGGAGACAAGGAAAGATGTGACCTTGTCAAAAGTGTACACCTACACCATGTCAGGATGGCCAGCTACTGGCAGAAAGGAGCTGACTCCGTATTTCCAGCGGAGAAACGAAATTACAACTTACCAAGGATGTTTGATGTGGGGAATGATACCCCAGAAATGCCAACATCTAGTCTTGCAGCAACTACATGAAGGTCATGTTGGAATTGTCCAAATGAAGCTGCTCGCAAGGAGCCACTTCTGGTGGCCAGGTCTGGACCAACAGATAGAAAATATGGCAAAGAACTGTAGTGGATGTTTGGAAACCCTCCACATGCCTGCTCCTGTCCCAGTCCACCCATGGGAATGGCCCGCAGAGCCATGGCAGAGAATTAATGTGGACTACGCTGGTCCCTTTGAAAAGCACATGTTTCTGGTTATAGTTGATGCCCATTCCAAATGGCCAGAGGTGTTTTGCACTGACTCCTCCACCTCAGCTCAGACGATAGAGTGTCTCAGAACAACGTTTGCACGCTTCGGTTTGCCACTGCAGCTGGTAAGTGACAACGCGCAAGCTTTTGTAAGTGACGAGTTTACAAGATTCATGTCAGTAAATGGAATCAAACACTCAACCTCAGCTCCGTACCACCCTGCCACCAATGGGCTGGCAGAACGCTTTGTGCAAACCCTAAAGCAAGGACTCCGTGCAGCAAAACGAGACGAAGGGACTTTGCAAACAAAACTGTCCAAGTTCCTGGCCTCCTACCGAAACACCCCACATGCCACGACAAATGAAAGCCCAGCCGCACTGATGTTCGGGAGGCCTCTCCGCACACAGCTGGACATCATGAAGCCAAACAGGCGTAATGAAGTGCTGAACAAACAAGCCAAGATGCTCTCCGGTGGCCGGGAGCGCCATCTCCAAACAGGACAAGAAGTGATGGTGCGAGACTACAGAAGAGGAGGGAAATGGACAAGAGGGACCGTACACACACAAACGGGACCCAGAACTTACCAGGTTCAAGTGAGCCCAGACATAATGTGGCGGCGTCACATTAACCAAATGCATTCCAGGGAAAACAGCACAACAATCGAGAGAGAACAGGCACAGAGAGATCCTGAGAGTGACACACAGGGAACTGTAGAGGACGGTGGGGCAGTAAAGAGACCCCAGGCTGAAAGAAGGGAACGTGTTGATGAAGGTGCTGCTATAGCAGACGCTATAATGGAACAAGCACACACTGAGGATGTTCAGTAGCCTCCAGACAATCTGAGGCGCTACCCAGAACGAAGGCACCGTCCACCAGACAGACTAGACTTATAAACAAACAAACAAAAACGAACTGTTCAAGTTCAAATTAAAAGATGCAAAATAACTACAACAAGTTCTGGGAAATGTTTCAGTTGTGGTTTGGTAAAAGTAACTCTGATTGTATAAGAGAAGGAATGTTATGTTCTGTTAATTACTGATGTCCCCTTTAAGGATGGAGCACCCTTGGTCATGTGCAGTATTGTTCTATGTTATTCTGGTACTAACTAGTTTGAGTAAATGTGAAGCTCCAGTTCAATTGCTTGTATTCAGAGTCTTTCTTATTACATAAATAAGTACTAAGTGTTAAGACACTACAAGTTTTTAACAAAAATGTTAGCTCTTGTTTTCTCTGAAATGCCACGCCAACATCAATATACAGCAACTCTGTCAGAGTGCATGGTCAAAGACATAATCAATTATGCTCAGGATCAAGGAAATGCTTTGATTTAGCTCACCTAGCATGATGCTCAATTTTTTTAAACATTGTTTTAATTTCACCTTTATTTAACCAGGTAGGTTAGTTGAGAACAAGTTCTCATTTACAACTGCGACCTGGTCAAGATAAAGCAAAGCAGTGCGACACAAACACAGAGTTACACATGGAATAAACAAACATACAGTCAATAATACAGTAGAAAAAAAAGTTTATATACAGTGTGTGCAAGTGAGGCAATAAATAGGCCGTAGTGACGAAATATTTACAGGTGGGCTATGTACAGGTGCAGTGATCTGTGAGCTGCTCTGACAGCTGATGCTTAAAGTTAGTGAGGGAGGTATGAGTCTCCAGCTTCAGTGATTTTTGCAATTAGTTCCAGTCATTGGCAGCAGAGAATTGGAAGGAAAGGCAGCCAAAGGAGGAATTGGCTTTGGGTGTGACCAGTGAAATATACCCGCTGGAGCACGTGCTACGGGTGGGTGCTGCTATGGTGAGCAGTGAGCTGAGATAAGGTGGGGTTTTACTTAGCAGACACTTATAGATGATCTGGAGCCAGTGGGTTTAGCGACGAATATGAAGCGTGGGCCAGCCAACGAGAGCATACAGGTCACAGTGGTCGGTAGTATATGGGGCTTTGGTGACAAAACAGATGGCACTGTGATAGACTGCATCCAATTTTCTGAGTAGAGTGTTGGAGGCTATTTTTTAAATGACATCGCCGAAGTCAAGGATTGGTAGGATAGTCAATTTTATGTTTGGCAGCATGAGTGAAGGATGCTTTGTTGCAAGATAGGAAGCCGATTCTAGATTTAACTTTGGATTGGAGATGCTTAATGTGAGTCTGGAAGGAGCGTTTACAGTCTAACCCGACATCTTGGTATTTGTACATGTTCACATATTCTAAGTCAGACCCGCCCCAGAGAAGTGATGCTGTACGGGCGGGCAGGTGCTGGTAGCGATTGGTTGAAGAGCATGCATTTAGTTTTACTTGCATTTAAGAGCAGTTGGAGGCCACAGAAGGAGAGTTGTACGACATTGAAGCTCATCTGGAGGTCTGATAACACAGTGTCCAAAGAAGGGCCAGAAGTATACAGAATGGTATCGTTTCCGTAGTGGTGGATCAGAGAATCACCAGCAGCAAGAGCGACATCATTGATGTATACAGAGAAAAGAGTCAGCCCGAGATTTGTACCCTGTGGCACCCCCATAGAGATTTGACACACTGAACTCTGTCTGATAAGTAGTCGGTGAACCAGGCGAGGCAATCATTTGAGAAACCAAGGCTGTTGAGTCTGCCAATAAGAATGTGGTGATTGACAGATTTGAAAGCCTTGGCCAGGTCTATGAATACAGCTGCACAGTTTTGCACAGTATATATTGCCCCTTATCGATGGAGGTTATGATACCGTTTAGGACCTTGAGCGTGGCTGAGGTGCACCCATGACCAGCTCAGAAACCAGATTGCATAGTGGAGAAGGTATGGTGGGATTCTAAATGGTCGGGGAACTGTTTGTTAACTTCTTGCGACTCCAAACTCGTATCCGGGAGCGTAATCATAGCCTCAAGAGTGTTTTCTTTCCAAAGCTGTCAATTATATGCATAGTCGAGCATCCTTTCGTGACAAAATATCTTGTTTAAAACGGGAACGTTTTTCATCACAAAATTAAAATAGCGCCCCCCTAGTTATAAAAGGTTAACTAGGCTTTCGAAGACTTTAGAAAGGCAGGGTAGGATCGATATAGGCCTGTAGCAGTTTGGATCTAGAGTGTCTCCCCCCTTGAAGAGGGGGATGACCGCGGTAGCTTTCCAATCTTTGACGATCCGAAAGAGAGGTTGAACAGGCAAGTAAAAGGGGTTGCAACAATTGCTGCTGATTTGTAGGGGTCCAGATTTTGCCGCTCTTTCAGAACATCAGCTATCTGGATTTGGGTGAAGGAGAAATGGGGGAGGCTTGGGCAAGTTTCTGTGGGGGGTGCAGGGCTGTTGACCAGGGTAGGGGTGGTCAGGTGGAAAGTATGGCCAGCCGTAGAAATATGCTTACTAAAATTCTCAATTATCGTGGATTTTTCAGTCACTGAGTCATTAGCATTGAGAAGACGCCTCAGAGAGCTCCTGTGACCAGGTCACTCTTATTTTACAGTATACATGGTTGCATTGACCCCAAATTGTTCTTTATTATAAACTCAAATCACACACCATGGTTAATAATCTGTGTTAGTTAGGAGAGGGATTATTTGATCGGTCTGATGGTTGCAGGAATGCTATTACTTTCTGATTATTGTGTGTTTGGCTAAAATAAGGACGTTTTTAAGTTCTAGTAAAGTAGTACAATACAGAGATAAAGTTATCAAAATGTCAGTGTCTTCTATCAGAAACCACCACAATCAGCAGCCCATACAGGAGGAGGGTCAGTGTTTCTTTAATAATAATAAGTGTCAAGAATATAAATAATTGACTGCACCATGTGCCTCCTCTTTGACCTTTCCCCCGCGGACCCTCCAGGAGTTTACTAAGCTATGATCTCTCTCATGTCAGCAAACTCTTCCACCTGAGAGCTGAAAATAATGAAACAACAGGGTTGGGGGGCGGAAGTCTCAGTTTGAAGGGGAAAGGGGTAAATTAATGATAGCAGTGCTTTTTTCATTGTTATCGAGGATAGAGAAACACATTGATTGATGACTGGGGAAGCCAAGAGTAAAATAAGCCATATGTGTTGTGATAATAGCATTATTTGCTCTATAAATCCTGTTAGCTCATATGCCTTGAAATCTTTATATATAGGCTTATGGCTGAGACAATAAGAAGACATAGTGGCAGTATAAATTCAACCACACATTTGTTTCATCACAAAACCGGAGAGCAACTTCTGTCTGGTGAAGTCCACAAAGCATATTGCATGAAGGTTTAATTTCCAACAGGACAACAACCCTAAGCACACAGCCAAGACAACGCAGGAGTGGATTCGGGACAAGTCTCAGAATGTCCTTGAGCGGCCCTGCCAGAGCTCGGAATTGAATATCTCTGGAGAGACCTGAAAATAGCTGTGCAGCGACACTCCCCGACAGCGCTTGAGAGGATCTGCAGAGAAGAATGGGAGAAACTCCCCAGATACAAGTGTGCCTGTAGCTGGTAGCGTCATACCCAAGAAGAATCGAGGCAGTAATCGCTGCCAAATGTGATCATTTCCATTTTTTTTTTTAATAAATTTACACATTTCTAAAAACCTGTTTTTGCTTTGTTATTATGGGTAATTGCATGTAGATTGATGAGGGGGGAAAAACAGTTTCATCCATTTGAGAATAAGGTGTAACGTAACAAAATGTGGAATTAAGTCAAGGGGTCTGAATACTTTCCAAATGCACTGTAGATGACCTACACTTAGAGACAGATAGGCACTGTTTCATTCGCTTGGATGCCATCTCTGGTGAGATACATTTAGCCTCTTGTGAATTGAAGGAAAATTATGAAACACAGAGATGAAATATATTTCTTTAGGTTTTTCTTCTTAGTCAATGTTTTGGGGTTGCCTGGTTTTCCTTGGCGTCCATTGATTAGTCACATTACTTCAGACCAGCCCACAGCGCACGCCCCTAACTCATCTTATGAAGTAATTTATAGTGCTTTGTTAAAAAGGATAATACATAGTCTACTGAGGTAGTCAAGAAATAAGTTGTTGATTACCTCAGTAGACTAACTCGTCCAAGCAGGAATGCATGACTCAATAGTTGTTATATTTTACAATCAAAATAGACTGCCAGAATTTCCAGATTTTGTTTTCTTCAACAGATTTGAATTACATACATCTTTATGTGCACTAACTAATATCATAGGCTAATTTATTTGAGGTTCAACACCTGAGGAAGTGGAAACTCAAAACACATTAACTAGATCGCTGACTGAATATAATACCCACTGCTAGTATCCATGGATTCATTCAATAGTGAATGTAACGCTCTAAAAAGTTGTAGGCGGGTACCTATGAGACCTGTAGGCCTATGCGCGAATTTCACACGTTCTGCTCCATATCTCAACACCATATCGAATATCATGGTTATAAAATACTTGCTATTGAGATGAATATTAAAAAGTTGAGAAATTGAAAGTATACCTACAGAAAGCTGAGACTCTCCTCTCTTCGAAAGGGACAAGAGGACAAAGCTTCCAAAGCTGTGTTTTTACATTTGGAAATGTGAGCACAGGCACTAGTGATGTTCGTGGGGCGGGCGGGTTTAGGGTCATGAAATATTGTGTGGGTGTAGGGTGGGTGGGTGGCATGCAGGTTGAATAAAGAGAGAAAACAAAGCATAAAAAATGTGTATAAATGTTTAATTATTGTGCATTTCATTCATTAATTGTATCTGCCATTACTAACCTTTAGGGCCTAACTATATGCGAACCAAATACATGCCAAATGCTTTTGGAAACTTGGGCAGAAAAGGTTAAAGGTGATCCACTGAGACAAAAAACGGTCAGAGTTTAATTCAAATAGAAGAAAAACTGTGTTGAAAATATAGAGGAAGGAGGGCCAAAACTGTAATGTTTGGGAATGATTTGGTGAAGTGGTAAAAGAGGATGATAGCAGTGTTGTGTGAGGAAAGTGAGGAACTATAAAAACTCAGCCACAAGACGGGGACTGCAAATATGGCGCGTCAAGGGAACTGTAGCCTAGTGTTCAAATGGGTTAAATATATTTGTAACTGAAATCTGGACATTTACTGTAGGCTATGTCTATAACCTCCCACAGAGTAATAGCCTGTATACACTGAACAAATATATAAAAGCAGCATGCAGCAATTACAGTTACAGTTCATATAAGAAACATTGTTCTCGTATTGTGTGCATAAATTAGTTTGCATCCCTTTTTAGTGAACATTTATCCTTTGTCAAGATAATCCATCCATGTCAAGAAGCTGATCATTACACAGGTGTACCTTGTGCTGGGGACAAAATGCACCTCTAAAATGTGCAGTTTTGTCACACAACACAATGCCACAGATGTCTCATGCTTTGAGGGAGTGAGCAATTGTCTTGCTGACTGACTGCAGCAATGTACACCAGAGCTGTTGCCAGAAAATGTAATGTTAATTTTTCTACCATAACCTGCCTCCAACATTGTTTAGAGAATTTGGCAGTACGTCCAACCGGTCTCATAACCGCAGACCATGTGTAACCACACCAGCCCAGGACCTCCACATCCGGCTTCTTCACCTGTTGGATCGTCTGAGACCAGCCACCCAGACAACTATTGAAACTGAGGAGTATTTCTGTCTGTAATAAAGCTCTTTCGTGGGGAAAAACTCATTCTGATTGGCTAACCTTGGCTCCCCAGTGGGTGGGACTGACTCCCAAGTGGGTGACCCTATTTCTGCCCTGCTAGAGATGCCCCGGTCAACTGTAAGTGCTGGTGTTGTGAAATGGAAAAATCTAGGAGCAACAATAGATCAGCCGAAAAGTGGTAGGCCCCACAAGCTCACAGAACGGAACCATCTGTCCTTGGTTGCAACACTCGCTACCGTATTCCAAACTGCCTTTGGAAGCAATGTCAGCACAATAACTGTTTGTTAGGAGTTTCATGAAATGGGTTTCCATGGCCTAGCAGCAGCACACAAACCTAAGATCACAAAGCCACGCATCGGCTGGAGTTGTGTAAAGCTAACCGCTATTGGACTCTGGAGCATTGGAAACACATTCTCTGGAGTGATGAATCACGCTTCACCATATGGTAGTCCTACGGACGAATCTGGGTTTGGTGAATGCCAGGAACACGGTACCTGCCCGAATGCATAGAGCCCATTGTAAAGTTTGGTGGAGGAGAATAAATGGTCTGGGGCGGTTTTAAATGGTTCGGGCTAGGACCCTTAGTTCCAGTGAAGGGTCATCTTAATTCTACAGCATACAATGACATTCTAGACGATTCTGTGCTTATACACTGCTCAAAAATATAAAGGGAACACTTAAACAACACAATGTAACTCCAAGTCAATCACACTTCTGTGAAATCAAACTGTCCACTTAGGAAGCAACACTGATTGACAATACATTTCACATGCTGTTGTGCAAATGGAATAGACAACAGGTGGAAATTATAGGCAATTAGCAAGACACCCCCAATAAAGGAGTGGTTCTGCAGGTGGGGACCACAGACCACTTCTCAGTTCCTATGCTTCCTGGCTGATGTTTTGGTCACTTTTGAATGCTGGCGGTGCTTTCACTCTAGTGGTAGCATGAGACGGAGTCTACAACCCACACAAGTGGCTCAGGTAGTGCAGCTCATCCAGGATGGAACATCAATGCGAGCTGTAGGCAAGAAGGTTTGCTGTGTCTGTCAGCGTAGTGTCCAGAGCATGGAGGCGCTACCAGGAGACAGGCCAGTACATCAGGAGACGTGGAGGAGGCCGTAGGGCAACAACCCAGCAGCAGGACCGCTACCTCCGCCTTTGTGCAAGGAGTAGCAGGAGCAGCACTGCCAGAGCACTGCAAAATGACCTCCAGCAGGCCACAAATGTGCATGTGTCTGCTCAAACGGTCAGAAACAGACTCCATGAGGGTGGTATGAGGGCCCGACGTCCACAGGTGGGGGTTGTGCTTACAGCCCAACACCGTGCAGGACGTTTTTCATTTGCCAGAGAACACCAAGATTGGCAAATTCGCCACTGGCGCCCTGTGCTCTTCACAGATGAAAGCAGGTTCACACTGAGCACATGTGACAGACGTGACAGTCTGGAAACGCTGTGGAGAACGTTCTGCTGCCTGCAACATCCTCCAGCATGACCGGTTTGGCGGAGGGTCAGTTATGGTGTGGGGTGGCATTTCTTTGGGGGGCCGCACAGCCCTCCATGTGCTCGCCAGAGGTAGCCTGACTGCCATTAGGTACTGAGATGAGATCCTCAGACCCCTTGTGAGACCATATGCTGGTGCGGTTGGCCCTGGGTTCCTCCTAATGCAAGACAATGCTAGACCTCATGTGGCTGGAGTGTGTCAGCAGTTCCTACAAGAGGAAGGCATTGCTGCTATGGACTGGCCCGCCCGTTCCCCAGACCTGAATCCAATTGGGCACATCTGGGACATCATGTCTCGCTCCATCGACCAACGCCACGTTGCACCACAGACTGTCCAGGAGTTGGCGGATGCTTTAGTCAAGGTCTGGGAGTGTGGTTTTCCACTTTAATTTTGAGTGTGACTCCAAATCCAGACCTCCATGGGTTGATACATTTTATTTCCATTGATAATTTTTGTGTGATTTTGTTGTAAGCACATTCAACTATGTAAAGAAAAAAGTATTTAATAAGAATATTTCATTCATTCAGATCTAGGATGTGTTTTTTTAGTGTTCCCTTTATTTTTTTGAGCAGTGTATATTGTAGTGGTAAAATAAAAAGGGAGACATTTTTTGGTGCCATTTAGGGGAAATGGAATTCTAAGCGTCACTGATGTAGAAGAGGTTCAGTGAAAGTTTGTTCATATTTGTCTGTTCTTCAGCCTTGGGTGAATTTTTACTCTTTCTATTGTCCAGCCTAACAATAAATGGGGCACTTGCCTGAACCCGATGATCTTGTGTGTGCGTATCAGTCCTGCAATTTAGCGACAGTCAAGAATCGAAGGGTTACATCTGGTGCCGTGACTCCATGACTTCATGAAGACCAGCTTAACTGCCAGCCGGGGGACAACAGCTACAAAGCGGTGACATCTGAGAAGTTCGCATTCACAGACAAAGACAGCGCGGGAAAGTGCAGGTTATGCAATTAGCGCAAGTTCTTAACGTATTCACGTAATGAGTTATGCTAGATCTGTTTATGCTGATAGTATGTCATTCAAGCATCAGTAATACTCATTCACATCAAAGTTTATTTGTCACGTGCGCCGAATAAAACAGGTGTAGACCTTACAGTGAAATGCTTACTTACTGGCTCTAACCAACAGTGCAAAAAAGATATTAGGTGAACAATAAAACAATGTTTGGTAGGGGTAGGCCCATTCCTTGTCACTCAGTTATTGTCCCAGGATCAGTAGGTTCACATGTTGTCACGTTCTGACCTCTATTTCCTTTGTTTTTGTATTTATTTAGTATGGTCAGGGCGTGAGTTGGGTGGGCAGTCTATGTTTGTTTTTCTATGTTTTGGTCTAGTTCTATGTTCGGCCTGATATGGTTCTCAATCAGAGGCAGGTGTTCGTCATTGTCTCTGATTGGGAACCATATTTAGGTAGCCTGGGTTTCACTGTGTGTTTGTGGGTGATTGTTCCTGTTTTTGTGTTTGCACCAGACAGGGCTGTTTTGAGTTCTCACGTTTCTTGTTTTTTTCCGTTAGTTTGTTCATGTATAGTGTCGTCAATAAATACAATGAACAACCACCACGCTGCGCTTTGGTCCGCCTCTACTTCACAAGAAGAGAATCGTTACAGAATCACCCACCACAACAGGACCAAGCGGTGTGGTAATGGGCAAAGGAGAAAGCAGCAGCAGGAGCAGCGCGAGGAGGTATGGACATGGGAGGACGAATTAGACGGTAAAGGACCTTGGGCTCAGCCAGGAGAATATCGCCGCCCCAAGGAAGAACGGGAGGCGGCGAAAGCGGAGAGGCGCTGGTACGAGGAGGCAGCGCGGCGTCGTGGATGGAAGCCCGGGAGTCAGCCCCAAAAATTTCTTGGGGGGGGGCTAACAGGGAGTATGGCTACGCCAGGTAGGAGACCTGAGCCAACTTCCTGTGGTTACCGGGGGGCTAGAGAGACCGGGCAGGCACCGTGTTATGCTGTGGAGCGCATGGTGTCCCCAGTGCGGGTGCACAGCCCGGTGCGGTACATTCCAGCTCCGCGTATCGGCCGGGCTAGAGTGGGCATCGAGCCAAGTGCCATGAAGCCGGCTCTACGCATCTGGTCTCCAGTGCGTCTCCTTGGGCCGGCTTACATGGCACCAGCCTTGCGCACCGTGTCCCCGGTTCGCCTGCATAGCCCAGTGCGGGCTATTCCACCTCGCCGCACTGGCAGGGCGACCGGGACCATTCAACCGGGTAAGGTTGGGCAGGCTCGGTGCTCAAGAGCTCCAGTGCGCCTGCACGGCCCGGTCTATCCGTCACCACCTCCACACCCCAGCCCTCCGGTGGCAGCTCCCCGTACCAGGCTGTCTCTCCGGCCCATCCGTCCAGAGCCTTCCTCCTCTCCAGCTCTGCCGGAGCCTCCCGCCTGTCCGGCGCCTCTGCCGGAGCCTCCCGCCTGTCCGGCGCCTCTGCCGGAGCCTCCCGCCTGTCCGGCGCCTCTGCCGGAGCCTCCCGCCTGTCCGGCGCCGCTGCCGGAGCCTCCCGCCTGTCCGGCGCCGCTGCCGGAGCCTCCCGCCTGTCCGGCGCCTCTGCCGGAGCCTCCCGCCTGTCCGGCGCCTCTGCCGGAGCCTCCCGCCTGTCCGGCGCCTCTGCCGGAGCCTCCCGCCTGTCCGGCGCCTCTGCCGGAGCTTCCCGTCTGCCCGGCGCCTCTGCCAGAGCTTCGCGTCTGCCCGGCGCCATCGGAGCTTCCCGTCTGCCCAGCGCCGCCAGCGCCGCCCGTCTGCCCAGCGCCGCCAGCGCCGCCCGTCTGCCCAGCGCCGCCAGCGCCGCCCGTCTGCCCAGCGCCGCCAGTGCCGCCCGTCTGCCCAGCGCCGCCAGTGCCGCCCGTCTGCCCAGCGCCGCCAGTGCCGCCCGTCTGCCCAGCGCCGCCAGTGCCGCCCGTCTGCCAGGAGCCGCCAATGCCGCCCGTCAGCCAGGGGCCGCCAGTGCCGCCCGTCAGCCAGGGGCCGCCAGTGCCGCCAGTCAGCCAGGGGCCGCCAGTGCCGCCAGTCAACCAGGGGCCACCAGTGCCGCCAGTCAGCCCAGCGCCAGCGCCGCCAGTCAACCAGGGGCCGCCAGTGCCGCCAGTCAGCCAGGGGCCGCCAGTCAGCCAGGGGCCGCCAGTGCCGCCAGTCAGCCAGGGGCCGCTAGAGCCCCTCCGCCCGGAGCAGCTGTCCCTCCGCCCCGAGCAGCTGTCCCTCCGCCCCGAGCAGCTGTCCCTCTGTCCCGAGCAGCTGTCCCTCTGTCCCGAGCAGCTGTCCCTCTGTCCCGAGCAGCTGTCCCTCTGTCCCGAGCAGCTGTCCCTCTGTCCCGAGAAGCTGCCCCTCTGTCCCAAGCAGCCCCTCTGTCCAGTGGGGTCATTGAGAGGGGTGGGCATGGTGAGTAAGCCACGGAGGCGGACAATAAGGCGGACTGAGACAATGGCGAAGTGGGGTCCGCGTCCCGCGCCAGAGCCGCCACCGCGGACAGACGCCCACCCAGACCCTCCCCTATAGGTCAAGATTTTGCGGCCGGAGTCCGCACCTTTGGGGGGGGGGTACTGTCACGTTCTGACCTCTATTTCCTTTGTTTTTGTATTTATTTAGTATGGTCAGGGCGTGAGTTGGGTGGGCAGTCTATGTTTGTTTTTCTATGTTTTGGTCTAGTTCTATGTTCGGCCTGATATGGTTCTCAATCAGAGGCAGGTGTTCGTCATTGTCTCTGATTGGGAACCATATTTAGGTAGCCTGGGTTTCACTGTGTGTTTGTGGGTGATTGTTCCTGTTTTTGTGTTTGCACCAGACAGGGCTGTTTTGAGTTCTCACGTTTCTTGTTTTTTTCCGTTAGTTTGTTCATGTATAGTGTCGTCAATAAATACAATGAACAACCACCACGCTGCGCTTTGGTCCGCCTCTACTTCACAAGAAGAGAATCGTTACACATGTATTGAGTGAACAGTTATTTGCTGATGATGAGTGTGTTAATGACAATGTGTATGACAAGGTGGCACAGGCCCCAGGCACCTCCACTCCCTACCACCAGTCTAGTGAGATAGACAATACATTTAGGTGCTTTAGTCACAGAGTTGGGGAAACACATTGGTGATTCGATCATAGCCAGACTGATGTCTGATAGAAAATGTACACATTCACAGAGCCGTTCCAGCAATACCAACAAACACAACAGCTCAACAGCCCCAAAACTGTAGATCTATCACAGCTGAATGTAGTCCTCAAATCAGAATCAAGAAAGCCCCCCAAGAGCCTGACAAGTGCTCTGTCAATGAGTGGGTTGATCTATGACAACATATCTGAGAAAGAAGAATGTCTGTGCTGCTGATCAGTCTGAGATAATGAGTAGGCTGATGGGGAGAGTAAAAGATGTGGTGAAAATAGGATTACGCAGTGATCCATCTCTTAATGTTGTACAGCACCCTGCAACAATTTATGCCATCCCCAAGCAACACTTCAGTGACCTCTCATATTCCTGCATGCCTCTTGCAGACTTTTATAACACTCTGCCCAAGGACCGTGAAAGTCTTGTTTATTACTGGATGCGTCTGACATAGCAGACGACTGTCTTAAAGGGAGGAGAATGAAAAACCTGGACAAGGAGGTAGCCATGATGTTTGTGAGGAACTGCCCTGACTCACCTCTGTCTATTGTGTTTATGAGCAAGCTTGTTGAAAGCTGGACAGTGAAGGAGGTGCAGGAGAGAATGGATGAATATCACAGAGAGCTAAAATTCAGGCCAAGTAAGCACTCATTCAACCGCCAGGCTAGGCAGGCCGTTGCAGTGACAGCAGACAATCAGACACTCCGTGTGACCCTGGGACAGTGTTGTAGAAATGTCCCAGAGAAGTAATGAGAGTGCCTGAATGCAGAGCAGAATGGATAGATTTACAGAAGGGATAGATCTACAGTCAGTGTATGAAGCAGTCATTGAAGTTTGTCACACTAATTCTCAAGAACACACAGCATTTCAATGGCAATGATAGTTTGTTTTATTCCCAAGTTGTTGTTAATGGGTGTGCTACAGTGAAGGCTACATGTTAGACACAGGTTCTATGGTGTCAAATCAAATGTTATTTGTCACATGCGCCGAATACAACAGGTTTAGATATTACAGTGAAATGTTTACTTACAAGCCCTAACCAACAATGCAGGGTTTTTTTTTAAAGAAAAAGAGAAAAATACCTTAAAACAAAAAAATATAATATAAAGAAAAAAGAATAAGAAATAAAAGTAACAAATAATGAAATAGCAGCAGTAAAATAACAATATCGAGGCTATATACAGGGGGTACCGGTGTGGGGTCACCGGTTAGTTGAGATAATTGAGGTAATATGTACATGTAGGTAGAGTTATTAAAGTGACTATCCATAGAGAATAAGGGAGAGTAGCAACAGTGTAAAAGGGGGGAGGGGGTCAATGCAAATAGTCCGGGTAGAGAATTGATTACATGTTCAGGAGTCTTACGGCTTGGGGGTAGAAGCTGTTTAGAAGCCTCGTGGACCTAGACTTGGCGCTCCGGTACCGCTTGCCATGAGGTAGCTGAGAGAACAGTCTATGACTAGGGTGGCTGGAGTCTTTGACAATTTTTAGGGCCTTCCTCTGACACTGCCTGGTATAGAGGTCCTGGATGTCAGGAAACTTGGCCTCAGTGATGTATTGGGCCCGTAAGCACTACCCTCTATAGTGCCTTGCGGTCGGAGGCCGAGCAGTTGCCATACCAGGCAGTGATGCAACCAGTGATGCTCTCGATGGTGCAGCTGTAGAACCTTTTGAGGATCTGAGAAACCGTGTCACAGTGTGTATTGTGAGTAAAGCTGTGAAGAAGATGTTCATTGATGCCGGCTCCTTGGTCTGTAATATCCAGCAGAATACAGATAGCATTTTAGATTGGTGTGGAGGGAAGAGAGTATATCCAAAGCGTGTGTGTGATTTACAGCTTGAAGTATATGGATGCAAGATGACTGTGCCCATGCTGGTCCTTCCTTGTCGAGTGGATGAACTCATCATTGGAACCAATGTAAACAAATAACTCACTCACAGATTCAAGCAGTCAGACAAATACTGGGAGGGTCTCAGAACCAGGAAACCCTGATGTCGGAGAGCGGGATGACTTTCTTGCCATGCTTACTGGTGTACATCGGTAGGAAGGTGAGGAGGTGCCTAACGTCTTCAGAATTACCAACACAGACTGACGAGCTGAAATTGACAGAATCCTTTTACATGGCAGACCAATCCAAACGTATCTCTCGGCATGTCCAGTCCACTCATTATCTCAGCCAATCATAGCTAGTGGAAAGGTTGCTCCCTTTTTCTGTGGCTTAACCAACAAGGCTTGTAATTTTATTCGTATTTACAGATGGCATACAAGTTTGTTAATAAGGCACATGAAAGTTTACATGTTCGAGAAGGCAATTCTGACAAAAAAAATGCATTTTGCTAAAAAAATATTGTTTACATTCAAATGGCTCTCCTGTGAAGTCGTGACTTGCGACATACGCCTAGTTTCCTGAATAAGGTCACATATAGACAGGTGGGTGCCTTTCCAAATCATGTACAATCATTTTAATTTACCAGAGGTGGACTCCAATCAAGTTGTAGAAACATCTCAAGGATGATCAATGGAAACAGAATGCACCTGAGCTAAATTTCGAGGGTCATAGCAAAGGGTCTGAATACTTATATTTTGTAATACATTTGCAAACATTTCTTATATTATTTCTTATATCGTGTGTAGATTGATGAGGAAAACATTTAATCAATTTTAGAATAAGACTAACGTAACAATATGTGGAAAAAGTTAAGGGGCCAGGTTTGAAATTATTGTTTTAGTCATATTATATCTGTTTGAGTTTCTTGCGGTCATTTTGAAGTCAAATTATTTGTAATTGATTGAACCATCCGATCAATAAAAAAATCGGCCTTCTGCTGAATCTAGTTGATGATCCCTGCCCTATACTGTCAAATTTCGGGAGCTCCATTATCAATTATTGTTCATGTTTTGGAATAGGCTTACCTGTGGTTTGAGGACACCTACTGAGATGTTTGAGGACACCTATGGCTTGTTGAAGTCAAAGGACAACATGCGGTGACATTTTATTACTTTATTTATGGTTTGAGATTCATGGCAGTCTCCCACAGATATATGTTATTTGCTCTGTCTATTCATTGTATCCAGTAGACTGGTGCCTTGGTGATACAATTTGATTACTCAGAGTGGCTGTTGATTTATTCCCTCGAGGGATGGGAGCAGATGTCTAATAATTGTGGTTACATTGGTGCCAAAGTTATAGTAACACACATACACACACACATTCTGCCCACTGTCCTGAGCCATGTTGCTGCTGAGAAATAACAATCAAACAAATGTATTCATATCATGTTTAATGCACATGGTAGATCAGAAATGTTTAATTATCTTGTCCGAAAGATGGTTATCAAAACTTCACACCAGGGTTAGCCTACACAAAATACAGCCCTTATTTTAAGTGTTTCTAAAGGTGGAAAAAGTGTTGTAACCATTTCCCAGTTGACTGCTAGGTTTTATGGTTATTATGACACCTCCACTGTGGGGCTCTATTTAGGGTTTCGACCATTTTAATGTAGTTATCTGGGTGGGACTTCCAACTTCATTGACTGTTCCCTCCTGGTGACCCTGTTGGAGTCACGTCCAACCCGGTCATCAGGAGGGATCAGCCAATCCTGAAGAAGAAAATTGACTACTTCAAAATATAGATTGCCTCAATGGCGCTGCCCATGCTGTCACAGATGCTATAATTGCACTTATACAAAGTTGAGGCCTCTATCTCTATGCCTAAAACAAGGCGCCCATTTTCACTGCACACATTGTGAAAAGCAGGCCTTTGGCATGAGGTAAAGTTTGTTGCCGCAGGACAGAGGGAGACAATTTCATGTCACTGTAATTGATGCAGTAACTTTCGGATTATTCCCTTTTCTTTTAATTACTTTGAAAATTAGGCTGATTAGCACTTGGGTTCTAGCAGGCGCACAGTGCAGCATCTCCCTCTCTGCACTCGGTATTCTTAGATGTTGTCTTTGTGCGCTGAACCTCCCCATCATTTGAATATCACACAGAGAAGAGGCTCCTGCCTGGGCACTCGTTGAGCCTTTGGTGCCATGATTAAAGCAGGTGTCGCGCAGGGTTGTGTTTGTTAATGACAGTTTGCATTTAAATAGCTGACACTCGCCTGTCAAAGGGGAGGAGGTAGGGAAACGTTTGTTTCCGGGCCTCCAAAGCACTCATAATGCATCTATTTTACATAAGCTTAACCTAGCTAATGAGCCAAAGAAAGCTTGTTTGCTTTGGGTTTCTCTTCGGGAAATGTTGCGGAGTGTGGCCTTGACTTTCTAAGTGAGAGATAAGATCAATCAACCGCAGTAAATAAAGTGTGGTGACCATCTTTTTATAGTTTCAAGGATTCTTTTAGTAGTGTTATAACACAGATGTTGTGTTTATACTTAAGCTGCTGTGATTATTCTGTTGCATATAGCGTAATTGAACACACAAGAGATGCTTAACTTTAAATGCTTCACATTTGTACATGTACATGTACTCGTTCATCTAGCCTACCAGAGATAGGATTCTCTATCACACTCCCTCATCATAATGACTCGGATGAAGCTCTCATTCAGACCCATACAATTGGCTATCATTACCTCACTTAGCTCCTCTAGCATCGGACCAGGGAGCCATTTCATACCTTTCACCAAACTTTAAAAATCCATGTTGTCCTGCTTTGTTGGCATATACTAGCGGACACATAATTTACAGTCTCTGAAAGACTACAACTTGTTGTGTTGGGCGGTGTTTCGTACTCTGGCCCCGTCCCTCCCCCAAGGCAGGCTTTTATATAAAAAGGAGGTAGACACTAACAACAATCCTTTGGACAAAACTGAAAGAACTGACCAGACACAGTGGCTTCAAGTGATTCCTCTCATCAACACGAATGTGACAATGGGGCATCAATTAGCTACATTCAAACATACATGTTTCAACCGGAATATAGAGAAGAGGATTTGAAACAAAGAGTTGGATTTGGCTAACGTTAGAATGAACGTCTGAATGTTTCTGCTTGCTAGCTAGGTAACTACTGTTGACTAACCCCATTCCGTACAAATTTACACAACCGTGGCATTCAAACAAGGCTGCAATGAAAACTAATGTGACCACAGTGACTGTGTTGGCATAAAAATCTGGGGTTTGAACTACGTTTCTATTCAAGTGTTGATTGACATGGTAATGGCCCGATAGTATTGGAGAAAAGTTGAAAAAACTGATTCCTCTGACACTGTCGTTAAATTGTGACGTGTCATGGTGGAGCATAATGCAACTCATTCTGTGTCGTACATTCTCTCTCCATCAGGTGTAAACGATTCTCTCGCAGATTAAAAACAAGAAAGGGACAGGGTAAGGGGCGATACCTAGTAAATTGAATAACTGAATGCATTCATTTTTTGCATCATCCACTGCTGACTTCTTAAGATAACTTTAGCCCCGCCCTAAAAACCTGATTCAAATTTGACACAAACCTTCAAATAGGTATGTAATGATACATTATATAAACTCTTTACAGTGTTTTATTTACATTTTAGAGGTGAAAATATGGACAGATCGGGTGAAAAAAGGTGTTTCCCCATGCAGCAAATCCCCCTTTCCCTATCACGCAGCAGGTTTCGCTTCCCATCCGCCATTTTTAAAAAGACCCAACGTAGCTCTTCTTCAATCATGCAGAGATGGGCAGCATGAAGGTCTCGTCATTGATTTTGCTGGAAAGGGGAGAAATTGTGCTTTACAATGATATTCGTATTAAAGTTGACCTGGAAGTATTACATTTCTTGGGTGCTAAAATAAGGTAAATTGTACATTACAGCGCGATGTACAAAAGTAAGTTAGCTAACTATAGCTAGGTAGCTAGCTAAATAGGTTAGCGAGCTAAACAACTACCAGTAGTCGTATCTATGACCAAGAATGAAATACTTTTTACAATTAGAGATCTCTTGCATCTCAATTGTAAAACCTGTTCTCTTTTGAGTTGTAGATATGGCTAGTTACTAAACAGCAAGCTACAACGTTACAAACAGCCACCTAAAGCTAGGTTTACCTGCAAACGTTAGCACATGACTGGAGTTAGCTGGCTTGTTAGCTTGGTGCCAGGTAACTTATGCGCTACCCCTCGCATTTGTATCTTGTCAGTAAATGTGTAACATCAACAACAGTAAATAATTGTACTAGCTAATTATGTAACATATTTGAAGAGGGTTGACATTGGTTCTGATTATGAGCATGGATGCATTTGAATCTAACAAAATTATAGGCATGACACAAGATAGGATTCCAAACAGATGTAAATAACAAGTGTGGAGGAAAGATGTATAGTCTTGAGGGACAGCCTTTAATTGTACATCTTGTCTCAAACAATAATTGGTTCCTGTGGGTAGAGATATGAGGGAGAGACCTTTAGGCAGAACGCCCAGAATATGTTCTCTAAGTTAAGATAGGAGTCGGTGCCAGACACATAAAGGAACCAACCCTATGAACCATGCCTATGTAGCTTGTCTGTCTAAGCAATATATAAGAACTAACGGGACTGCCCTGGGAGTGCTCACTTCAGACCAGTACTTAATGCATCTAAGTTTGACTGTGACCTCTCCAGCTTGCTTATAATAAAGAATGATTAATTTAAGATTGGCTTTGTGTGTCCCTGGAGATAATTTCCATAACAATCTGGCATCACGATTGATTCTGCCTGCGGAGCTTTCCAGTGAGGGTCTGCGAGGAAAACCGGTAGCACAAGAACCCCCCAGACCAAATCCTTACTGTGAGCTGCCCAGGAGGAGACCCATCATCCGCAAACAAATGAGGGACATGGCGACTGAAGTCCATTTAAATGATTCTGTATAAAAAAAATAAACAATAAAACTAAACACAAAAATGTATCACTAATCTTAAAAGGTCTTACTCATGTCGGCTACGGAGAGCGTGATGACACAGTCGTCCGGAACAACTGATGCTCTCATGCATGCCTCAGTGTAGCTTGCCTCGAAGCAAGCATAGAAGTGATTTAGCTCGTCTGGTAGGCTCGTACCACTGGGCAGCTCGCGGCTGTGCTTCCCTTTTTTAGTCTGTAATAGTTTGCAAGCCCTGCCACATAAGACCAGCGTCGGGGGCCGGGGAAGTATGATTCGATCTTAGCCCTGTATTGACGCTTTGACTGTTTGTTGGTTCGTCGAAGGGCATAGCAGGATTTCTTGTAAGCTTCCGGGTTAGAGTCCCGCACCTTGAAAGCGGCAGCTCTACCCTTTAGCTCAGTGCGAATGCTACCTGTAATCCATGGCTTCTGGTTGGGGTATGTACGTACAGTCACTGTAAGGACGAAGTCCACGATGCAATTATTGATAAAGCCAGTGGTGTACTCCTCAATGCCGCGGAAGAATCCCGGAACATGTTCCAGTCTATGATAGCAAAAAAGTCCTGTAGTTTAGCATCTGCTTCATATGACCACTTTTTTATAGACCGAATCACTGGTGCTTCCTGCTTTAATTTTTTGCTTGTAAGCAGGATATAGTTGTGGTCGGAATTACCAAATGGAGGGCGAGGGAGAGCTCTGTACTCGTCTCTGTGTGTGGAGTACAGGTGATCTAGATTTCTTTCCCCTCTGGTTGCACATTTAACATGCTGAAATTTGGTAGAACTGATTCAAGTTTCCCTGCATTTAAAGTCTCCAGCCACTAGGAGCGCCGCCTCTGGGTGAGTGGTTTCCTGTTAACTTATTTCCTTATACAGCTGACTGAGTGCGGTCTTAGTGTCAGCATCTGTCTGTGGTGGTAAATAAACAGCCACGAAAAGTATAGCTGAAAACTCTCTAGGCAAGTAGTGTGGACTGCAATTTATGACAATATACTCTACTTCCGGCGAGCAAAATCTAGAGACTTCCTTCGATTTTGTGCACCAGCAAATATGCACAGACCGCCCCCCGTCGTTTTACCGGAGTGTGCTGTTCTATCTCCCGCTAGCTCAATATCCATGTCGTCATTCAGCCACGATTCCGTGAAACATAGGATAGTACAGTTTTTGATAATTTATTGTCCAATGATTGCACGTTGGCGAGTAGTATTGACGGTAACGGCAGTTTTCCCACTTTCCTTCTCCGGGTCCTGACCAGGCATCCGGCTCTTTGTCCTCTGTACCTGCATTGCTTCCTTTTGCAAATAACGGGGATGTCGGCCCGGTGCGTCCTCCTTGTAGAAAAATCTTTGTCTAATCCGAGGTGAGTGATCGCTGTCCTGATGTCCAGAAGCTCTTTTTTGCCGTAAAATACGGTTGCAGAGACATTATGTACAAAATAGGTTACAAATAACGCGAAAAAAAACGCTGCCACGCTGTAATCAATTGTTTGTACTCTTGGATTGAGCAGACCTTCCCGTACAATTCTGATAACTCCATGAAGGACATAACTCTACCATTACAATTTACAATATAATTTATGAACAAAATACCCTTTTCAAACATCTTTCCCATAAATACAAGTATTTCATCAACCAGCACATTTGAGTTCAGCCATAATATTTGTTGTAATATTTGTTCTATCTTTTCAGGGGGGTGAAATTGAAATTGTTGCCTGCTCTGCAATTCTTGTTTAAAGGAAAAATAAAAAATAATTTTCAATTAATCGGAAATGAGACATGGCAATCTGCACAAAGGCAAAAAGGCCATTTTTAAACAATGGATGAGTTTTTCTTAGTAATCTACTTGAGAACCATTTAGGGTTCAAGTAAAACTTTTGAATAAGTGAAGCTTTTAGAGAGAGGTTTAGAGGTTTTATATTTAATAATTTCAACCCACCCATTTTATTTCATTATATAGATAGGCACACTTCATTTTGTCTGGTTTAGCGTCCCAGATAAGGGGAAATATTTTTTGCTCATATGATTTGAAAAATTAATCATCAGGAGTAGGCAGCGCCATAAGTAAGTGAGTAAACTGAGATATGACTAAGGAGTTTATCAGGGCAATTTTTCCATAAATAGACAGTTATTTACCTCTCCATGGTTACAGGATCTTGTCCATTTTTTACAAGTTTTCTATTCAAATTCATTGTGGAGAGCTTATTTACAGTGCATTGCGAAAGTATTCGGCCCCCTTGAACTTTGCGACCTTTTGCCACATTTCAGGCTTCAAACATAAAGATATAAAACTGTATTTTTTTGTGAAGAATCAACAACAAGTGGGACACAATCATGAAGTGGAACGAGATTTATTGGATATTTCAAACTTTTTTAACAAATCAAAAACTGAAAAATTGGGCGTATGTCTAATATGTCTAATATGTCTACTTCATCAGCCCATTTTGTAGTTAAACTGAAGGGTTTTTCCAGGCTGAAAGGATTTAATAGCCTCAAAGTTATTCCTCTGAAAATTTGGCCTTCGCTTTGGTCTTTCTGTAAATTTGTTAATTTTTTTTATTTTTTATATTATTTGGAAAGAATTTCCAGAAAAGAGAACATCTGCCTAAAATAATTAGCTTCCTCTTAAAATATCATTTGGAGAATCATAGATGACCCTGTCTTATGCAACGAGTATCAGCAAAATATTTTTGTTAACGTTCCTGTATTTGATATTCAGGAAGAATTTTGTACATTTTTCTCCATATTCCATCCAGTTTGCTCCTTACCATAACTAGATACTATTCTCAGCCTAAATCGACCATAATTAGTGCTTGTAAAGTTCATGATGATAATTGTAATCCATATCGTATCACCGTCATGGTTGCATCATAATTACCTTTAAGTCATTGAAAAACATATCCCAGCATTTCCATAGCAATTGACATTTCACATGATCATGAAAGAGACCTTGCATTACTCTAGAGACGGCTTCACTACAGTACATATGTATTCTGTACAATATGTTATTATTCCCCAATGCCCCTATTCTGATATCTTACCCTTGCCTGTTGTAAACATATATCAAATAACATAAAAAAATGGACAAACAAGAATCATTTTAAATTATTAGACAGTTCTCGACAATGAGAGAAGAGAAGAGAGGAGAGAGAGAGAGAAGAGAGCGAGATCAGGTGTGTGTGTATAAGGCCGTACGTGTAAGCGAGCATGTAATTGAGTATGTGTGTGTTCATATCCACTTCATAGTGTTCAGATATTTTTACAGTTCCCATACTTTCTTTTTTTCGTAACCTGAAGTCCCTGTAAAATTGAGTACAGCCTTGGTGTTATGGAGCTGTCTCGGAATAGCTGTCCATCTATAAACAGTTTGTTCACAATGAGAAAGGATCGCTTACCCTTCTCCCTCTGTTGCCTTTGTACCGGATACAGTCTCTTACGACGTTTGTTTATCTACCTTGGAAATTGGTCATTGAGACCAAAATTGGTCCCTTTAAGCTCCCTTCCCCTGCTTTTGATCAGCTCCTTTTGTTGGTAGTGTTCAAATTTTATGATGATCGGTTCAGGGACCCTTGGTCTTGTCGCTCCGAGCTCCAAGTCTGTGTACTCGTTGGAAAGCCACCTTGTTTACAGTCTCTATAGGAAGTTTCAAGACGAATTGCATGAATTCTCTGATCGCGCTCTCTGGATCATTGGATGCGTCCTCAGGAATCCCAGAAAAAAAAATATTTTCACGCATGCTACGGCTTTGTATGTCTAGTAGGGTCTCCCTCATCACCCTGCTCTCCCTGAGTAGACAATTCATGTTGGAACTGTGGATTTTTACCTTGGCTGTGAGTGCCTTGTTCTCTGCTTGGAGCATGAGAATTTCACTCTGGCTAAACTCCAAACTCCCCTTCAGCCCTGCTACCTCCTCACACAACTTTTCCAGTGTTGCATGGATTTCAGCCAGAGCATTAGCCTCTACTTCAACGGTAAGTACATCGTCTGTGTCTGTAGATTAATCTGTTTTTTTTTTTTTGTCGGGTTAAAGATATTTTGTGAGGAAGTCGGATCTTTCCATGATGGAGTATGTTGTTCCTCCATAGCATAAAGATGTTGGTACTCGTCGATTTCCCTAAGGATCTCCTTAGTATCCAGGTTGGCTCTTTACTGCAACCAGTTGTTTTACAAAAATATAAAAATGAGTTTTTCCCACGACGACAGGTGTCTGTAATACACCCAGCTAGCAGTCGTGGAATACACGCAAAAAAGGAAACTTGCAGTCCCAGCCATAAAGGTTAACCGCATCGTGGAATCCTTAGTAACAAAAGTTTAGTTCTGAATAAAATCGATTTAATGAAAAATATGTCACATAAACAACAAACCGAGTGTATACAGTAGTGTTCTTTTGCGTGCTCTGATGACTTATCAGCCTGCCTGCTTTGATTTTGGGGTCCACTGAAGCAGAAAGTTGGGCTCTTAGCACATTCCCTGCATGAGACTTAGATGGAAGCTTTTTCCTCATCCTCTTTTTAAATCCTTGTGTTTAAAAAAGATTTAACAATCTTTTTTTTTGCTGCTTCCTAAAGCATCCTTGATTGGGAGCTAATCGTAAGAAGATCCTTAACTGCTTTGAGATGTTTTATCATCAAGTAATTTTGGACTCCAATACACAGGTGCTTAATATAACACATTTTACAGGACATGATTGCCTCAATCAAATATACAGTATATTGTGTTTACTAAAACACCCTTTCCATTTTATTATAGTAAACTCAACAGAAAACACCTGCTTTGCATCTTGAAGTAACCTGGGCTCTTGATAAACCACTGCTGAGTTTTTAAATGGGGGGAATGTGTCTGATATCGAAACCAAACTGGATTTGTCATTTGCAAGATCTCTTTTGCAACATCATAGACTTCATCTTCGCTACAGAGAGACAACAACAAGTGGTAGATAGGCTCCTACTTGAAAATCAATATTTCAGTGTAGTCATAGACATGTTGTTTCAAATCAAATATCAAGGGTAAGGAATACCAGCATGTATACCAGCATCCAGTTGGCTAATTTAGATTTCTAAGCTACTACTTAACATGTCTATCAATCTTCTTATTAAAAGGATCTTTGAATACAAATGTGCAGTGACAGATTTGGCCAGACTTATGGTCAATGGTAGTCTGTTTTGTTTATTTTGTATGTTTCAATAAGGTTGCTTTGTGTATAGGGATGAGTAAAAGAAGATAATATGTCTATTGATCTCTCTGATTCTGAACGTACTGCTGCCAGTTTGGGAGCCCTCCTATAGAATATTTCATGTTTTTTTGCCATACAGTGGGTTAAGAGCATCTATCTAGCGCTGTGTCTCTCTCTCCTCTCAGTTTCATCCTCAGGAGCAGAAAACAAGTTGACTCAGCAGCTCTGAAGAACGTTAGAAGATGCAATGTCATTTAGACCTAATGATTATGACAAACTACCGATAATACAAGTATTATTCATTATCCTTGTGATTTAAACAAATACTAAGATCAATGACTAATGTAACATTGTTAGCTTTTCGGTGCTATTCAAAATGGCTGATACACTACTGCCTTCTAGTGGTTGGAAGCTCACTGTGTGAGTCTAGTAAGCAAATATCTGAGAGTTGAAACACTAAAGACTAATATTAGTTGCTGTGCCAAGGATGAGAGCACTGGCAAAAATAGCACAGCTCTAACTGCAATGCCGTCTTTAGGTTTTCATACATTGGCAATCTCAATTATCCCTCTGAAGACCAAATTATCTACAAGGTACGGAAAAGTATTAGGGCCAAGTGAAGAGAACATTTTTATAAAACAGTGATGGGTCCTTAAAGTCCAAATGGAATGTTGTGAATAAAGTGGCAGTATTTTGAGAATAAACTCAAAATGAAACTTCAAGAATCCAGTGGCAATATGTCGAGAGTGAATTCTAAATTAAATTCAAGAATAAAGTAGAAATATTTTGAGAATAAACTTGACATTTAATTTAGAGAATTAAGTTCACATTTTGAGAATATAGTCACAGTTATATTTCAAGATTAAAGTAGGGGATTTGGTTAATTGCATGCCTCCCTGGCTTCCTGTTGTTCTGCAATGTTAAAATGCCTTAGATGACCTGGTGAAACTATACTTAATAATTGGCTTTAGTAACAAGGCCTCCACCCACAAAACTTTATGCCTAAAGCATCTATGCAGCTATTTACTGCAATATCATATGGCTTCAGTTTGTCATATGAGTCTACAGTATATGCCATATCGGGTTGGGACCTTTGGTCGTGTACTTGGACCTTGGGACCTTTGGTCGTGTGCCTTGTTATTCTTCTGTAACAAGGCACATGTGACAATGGCACGTTTCTAAGTTTTGTAGTAAAAAATAAGTGTTTCCAATTACATCATCGAAGTGTATCATGTGATTTTAACCAATTATGAGTAGGCATTGCCTGCTAATTGGTTGATGATGTCATTGGAAACACTTATCTTCCTCTATTTTTTACAACAAAACATGGAAATGTGCCCTTTTTACATATGTTGATGTTGGGGTGGTGCTGGAAATTATGAATATGAAGTTTAATTTTTTTTTCTTCCTTTAAGTAATGTGATAGGACACTTCTGTAGGTTGGCAAGGGTAGGGAATCCAAAAGATGATGAGAGACTGGGGCCTCAGGAGCACTCATCCATGCACAGGGACCCAAATCAAATCCAATTTTATTTGCCACATGTGCCGAATACAACCATACAATGAAATGCATACTTACAAGCCCTTAGAAAATACACAAAAATTATGTAAGAGATAAGAATAACAAGTAATTAAAGAGCAGCAGTAAAAAAACAATAGCAGGGTAATAGTCTGGGTAGCCTTTTGATTAGCTGTTCAGGAGTCTTATTGCTTGGGGTAGAAGCTGTTTAGAAGCCACTTAGACCTAGACTTGGCATTCCGGTACCGCTTGCCTTGTGGTAGCAGAGAGAACAGCATATAACTAGGGAGGCTGGAGTCTTTGACAATTTTTAGGGCCTTCCTCTGACACCGCCTGGTATAGAGGTCCTGGATGGCAGGAAGCTTGTCCCCAGTGATGTACTGGGCCGTACGCACTACCCTTTGTAGTGACTTGCGGTCTGAGGCCGTGCATTTGCCATACCAGGCAGTGATGCAACCCGTCAAGATGCTCTCAATGGTGCAGCTGTGAACATTTTGAGGATCTGAGGACCCATGCCAAATCTTTTCAGTCTCCTGGGGAGGGGGGGGGGGTCGCCAGGGAACTTGAAGTTCTCAACCTGCTCCACTACGGCCCTGTCGATGAAAATGGGGGCGTGCTCGGTCCACATTAACCTGTAGTCCACAATCATCTCCTTTGTCTTGATCACGTTGAGGGAGAGTTTTTTGTCCTTGCACCACATGATCAGGTCTCTGACCTCCTCCCTATAGGCTGTCTCATCGTTGTCAGTGATCAGGCCTACTGTTGTGTCATCGGCAAACTTAATGATGGTGTTGTAGTCGTGCCTGGCCGTGCAGTCAAGAGTGAACAGGGAGTACAGGAGGGGACTGAGCGCGCACCCCTGAGGAGCCTCCGTGTTGAGGATCAGCGTGGCGGATGTGTTGTTACCTACCCTTACCACATGGGGGTGGCCAGTCAGGAAGACCAGGATCCAGTTGCTAATTTGTTTGCAGAGAAATAGCATTGTATTTGGTCAAACACTATTTTTTTCTAACAGTTTGCTAAGAGCTGGCAGAAAGCTGATAGGTTGGCTGTTAGAGCCAGTAAAGGTCACTTTCCATTTTTGGGTAGCGGAATGACTGACTTCCCTCCAGGCCTGAGGACAAAGACGTTTCCTTTAGGCTCAGATCAAAGTGTCACGCCCTAATCTGGTTCACCTATCTTGTGCTTGTCTCCACCCCCCACCAGGTGTCTCCCATTTGTCCCCATTACCTCCTGTGTATTTAAGCCAGTGTTTTCTGTTTGTCTGTTGCCAGTTTGTCTTGTCAAGTCTACCCGTGTGTTTTTATTACTCCTGTTTCCTTGAACCCGGTTACCCGGTTTTGACGTTTTGTACCTTTTGCCACTGCCCAGGATTATTGACCTCGACCTGCCCTGCATGTCCCCTTGTATAATAAATATTATGAGTCATGATACAAAGATATGACATATAGAGTCACTGTCACGTTCGTCATATGAATCGGACTAAGGCGCAGCGTGATATGCGTACATTATTTATTATATTAAGAATGAACACTGAACAAACTAACCAAAATAACAAAATGTGACGCTATACAAATGAGCGCTGACAGGCAACTACACATAGACAAGATCCCAC
The DNA here is from genome assembly GCF_013265735.2 of Oncorhynchus mykiss. Classification (NCBI taxonomy): domain Eukaryota; kingdom Metazoa; phylum Chordata; class Actinopteri; order Salmoniformes; family Salmonidae; genus Oncorhynchus; species Oncorhynchus mykiss. The sequence continues at coordinate 38,243,145 of NC_048575.1, read as the reverse complement.
GAAACACGAAAGGGAAATGGCTACCTAAATATGATCCCCAATCAGAGACAACGATAAACAGCTGTCTCTGATTGAGAACCATATCAGGCCAACATAGAAGTACAAAAACCCCTAGACCTACAACAACCCTAGACACATAAAAACCCTAGACAATACAAAAACTAGCGTACCCACCCTAGTCAAACCCTGACCTAACCAAAATATAAAGAAAACAGAGATAACTAAGGTCAGGGCATGACAGTCACCTACTGTTTATCAGGTATATATATATATTGCTTTTTTTGTTACACTGCCACCCTTCCCCTAATTGGAGTAAACTGATGGACACCAATACTGATGGACACTGATGGACTTCCAGCTTATACATACTATATACATTTGACAGACACAGTATATTTTACATTCGTTTTAAAAAATGGTTTAGTCCCACCTTTCAGCTATCCTCAACCCCTCCCATCTATCTCTGAAAACCATCCAGTTTTGGTTTCTAATTTCCACATATTTTTCAACTGTGCTGTGATGTTTCCCAAAAGTTCTGAACCGTTCTATTCTCATAGTTTCTACAGATTGTAAATTAAGTCTATATTTTTTTGCTAAGAGTATTATTATATTATTGATTGATTGACTATGACTTTTCAAATCACCCAGCATTGCTATTTGCAGAGTTAGCTCCAGGTAAATATTGCAAATATTCAGCCATTCCTGAACCTGGAACCAAAAACAAGCTACAGTAAGAGCAGTACCAAAACAAGTGATTTAATGATTCTCTCTCTTCGCGGCAAAATCTGTAAAGCTGGGATGGTTGTTTCCCCATGCATACAGTGCCTTGCAAAAGTATTGGTGAATTGGTGAAGTGAAATGAAAAAAAATACTTGTTTAAAAAAATTCTTAAAAAAGAAAAGTGGTGCGTGCATATGTATTCGCCCCCTTTGGTATGAAGCCCCTAAATAAGATCTGGTGCGACCAATTACCTTCAAAAGTCACATAATTAGTTAAATAAAGTCTACCTGTGTGCAAGCTAAGTGTCACATGATCTGTCACATGATCTCAGCATATCTACATACACCTGTTCTGAAAGGCCCCAGAGTCTGCAACACCACTATGCAAGGGGCACCACCAAGCAAGTGGCACCATGAAGATCAAACAGGTCAGGGACAAAGTTGTGGAAAAGTACAGATCAGGGTTGGGTTCTAAAAAAATATCTGAAACTTTGAATATCCCACTGAGCATCATTAAATCCATTATTAAATGTTTTTATTAAATTGTTTCAAAAATGGCACCACAACAAACCTGACAAGAGGGCCGCCCACCAAAACTCACAGACCAGGCAAGGAGGGCATTAATCAGAGAGGCAACAAAGGGACCAAATATAACTCTGAAGTAGCTGCAAAGCTCCACAGCGGAGATTGGAGTATCTGTCCATAGGACCACTAAGCCGTACACTCCACAGAGCTGGGCTTTACGGAAGAGTGGCTAGAAAAAAAGGCATTGCTTAAAGAAAAAAATAAGCAAACACATTTGGTGTTTGCCAAAAGGCATGTGGAAGACTCCCCAAACATATGGAAGAAGGTACTCTGGTCAAATGAGACTAAAATTGAGCTTTTTGACCATCAAGGAAAACGCTATGTCTGGCGCAAACCCAACACCTCTTATCACCCCGAGAATACCATCCCCACAGTGAAGCATGGTGGTGGCAGCATCATGCTGTGGGGATATTTTTCATCGGCAGAGACTGGTCTGAATTGAAGGAATGATAAATACAGGGAAATTCTTAAGGGAAACCTGTTTCAGTCTTCCAGAGATTTGAGACTGGGACAGAGGTTCACCTTCCAGTGGGACAAGGACCCTAAGCATCCTACTAAAGCAAAACTTGAGTGGTTTAAGGTGAAACATTTAAATGTCTTGGAATGGCCGAGTCAAAGCCCAGACCTCAATCCAATTGAGAATCTGTGGTGTGACTTAAAGATTGCTGTACACCAGCGGAACCCATCCAACTTGATGGAGTAGTTTTTCCTTGAAGAATGGGCAAAAATCCCAGTAGCTAGATGTGCCAGGCTTATAGAGAAATACCCCAAGGGACTTGCAGCTGTAATTACTGCAAAAGGTGGCTCTACAAAGTATTGGCTTTGGGGGGTGACTCATTATGCACGCTCAAGATTTCAGTTTTTTTGTCTTATTTCTTGTTTGTTTCACAATAAAAAATATTTTGCATCTTCAAAGTAGTAGGCATGTTGTGTAAATCAAATGGTACAACCCCCCCCCCCCCCCCAAAAAAAATATATATATATATATATTAATTCCAGGTTGTAAGGCAACAAAATTAGAAAAATGTGAAGGGGGGTGAATACTTTCGCAAGCCACTGTATATAACATTCTATTGGTTGCAATAATTTTGTATAATAATTTGCAATGAAAAACTGAAAGTTTTGTAAATGTTTTGGTCCTTAAATGAAACTGGTATACTTTTTAATTTATCACAATTTTCTTTAACCAATTTTGGTCTTTAATGCAGTGCCGACAGACCAGTTCCTTACCTTCTCCCTCTTCCACTTCTCTCCTCCATTTTTTAGGTCAACTGTAATCAGTTGGTTTTAATTGTGGATGGAGCAGACATTTCCATATTATTTTGTTAACTGCATGTGTGACAACTCCACCGGTCCTATTTATGATATAATTTACAAAAATTACACCGTTTTTAACCTATTCGTTTTCTTCTTTTTTTAAATCAATTATAGCCAAACCTGTGTCAACGTGATTTATTTTAGAGGAAATAAAATGTGTTTCATACCTTGTGTGTATCTCATTCTGCCTGTGTGTTTTTGTGTTTCATGCTGTGTGTATATATAATGTTGTATGGGGGTGTATAACAGTCCGGACCTCTGTCAAGAGCATCACATGAGAGATGCACGCACGTGCTCTGGATTACTGACCTCTGCTTGCCCTTGACCTGTCGTTTGCCTGCTCCCCTGTTTTTGTAATAAACTTTTGTTACTTCGAAGCGGTCTGCATCTGAGTCTTCTCCTGAGCCTTGACAGTACGAACTGGCCCCATGTGGTGGGGTTGGCAGAGACAAGGCAGCGAAGAGTCGTCTCCAGGTCTTGATTGGCTCGCTCCGACTGACTGTTGGACTGAGGGTGGAACCCGGAGGACAGGCTGGCCGGTGACCCAATAAGTGTGCAGAATGCCTTACAGAACCTGGACGGGAATTGAGGACCCCGGTCAGACTATGTCCACCAGGAGTCAATGGATCCGGAAGATGTGCTGCACCATGAGCTGGGCCGTCTCTTTGGCAGAGGGTAGCTTGGGGAGAGGAATGAAATGGGAAGTTTTGGAAAACCGGTACACTACTACCTCAACTGGTATGCATCCAGCCCTGGAGTTTCGCCAGACTTAAAGGCTATAATTGCATAAAGAAGTGCCACCTCTATAATTTGGCCTTCACATGAGTCTTTCTGTTAATTTGATATTATTAATAGAAAAAAATCCTTACAATTAATTTCAGTTTGTGGAGATGGAGGAGACAAACTAAAACATATGCTTTTAAAGTACTTTGCTTCCGCTTTCAAAATATAGTTTGGTGAATCATGTTTCAGTAAATTTCTATGTTCAAGAAAAAAATGTGGTTTCCCTCATATTCCATCCAGTTCGCTTTATTTTTGTAATATATTAAACTTGATCTTTCTTAAAAATGTTCCTCAAGGTCTTTTTGTTTTTCATTCAACTTATTCTGTGCCTCTATGATAGATATATAGATACAGTGCCTTGCGAAAGTATTCGGCCCCCTTGAACTTTGCGACCTTTTGCCACATTTCAGGCTTCAAACATTAAGATATAAAACTGTATTTTTTTGTGAAGAATCAACAACAAGTGGGACACAATCATGAAGTGGAACGACATTTATTGGATATTTCAAACTTTTTTAACAAATCAAAAACTGAAAAATTGGGCGTGCAAAATTAATCAGCCCCTTTACTTTCAGTGCAGCCAACTCTCTCCAGAAGTTCAGTGAGGATCTCTGAATGATCCAATGTTGACCTAAATGACTAATGATGATAAATACAATCCACCTGTGTGTAATCAAGTCTCCGTATAAATGCACCTGCACTGTGATAGTCTCAGAGGTCCGTTAAAAGCGCAGAGAGCATCATGAAGAACAAGTAACACACCAGGCAGGTCCGAGATACTGTTGTGAAGAAGTTTAAAGCCGGATTTGGATACAAAAAGATTTCCCAAGCTTTAAACATCCCAAGGAGCCCTGTGCAAGCGATAATATTGAAATGGAAGGAGTATCAGACCACTGCAAATCTACCAAGACCTGCCGTCCCTCTAAACTTTCAGCTCATACAAGGAGAAGACTGATCAGACTGATCCAACAAGACAATGATCCAAAACATAAAGCAAAATCTACAATGGAATGGTTCAAAAATAAACATATCCAGGTGTTAGAATGGCCAAGTCAAAGTCCAGACCTGAATCCAATCGAGAATCTGTGGAAAGAACTGAAAACTGCTGTTCACAAATGCTCTCCATCCAACCTCACTGAGCTCGAGCTGTTTTGCAAGGAGGAATGGGAAAAAATTTCAGTCTCTCGATGTGCAAAACTGATAGAGACATACTTACAGCTGTAATCACAGCAAAAGGCGGCGCTACAAAGTATTAACTTAAGGGGGCTGAATAATTTTGCACGCCCAATTTTTCAGTTTTTGATTTGTTAAAAAAGGGCCTCTTGGCTGCATCTCTGATCAGTCTTCTCCTTGTATGAGCTGAAAGTTTAGAGGGACGGCAGGTCTTGGTAGATTTGCAGTGGTCTGATACTCCTTCCATTTCAATATTATCGCTTGCACAGGGCTCCTTGGGATGTTTAAAGCTTGGGAAATCTTTTTGTATCCAAATCCGGCTTTAAACTTCTTCACAACAGCATCTCGGACCTGCCTGGTGTGTTACTTGTTCTTCATGATGCTCTCTGCGCTTTTAACGGACCTCTGAGACTATCACAGTGCAGGTGCATTTATACGGAGACTTGATTACACACAGGTGGATTGTATTTATCATCATTAGTCATTTAGGTCAACATTGGATCATTCAGAGATCCTCACTGAACTTCTGGAGAGAGTTGGCTGCACTGAAAGTAAAGGGGCTGAATAATTTTGCACGCCCAATTTTTCAGTTTTTGATTTGTTAAAGAAGTTTGAAATATCCAATAAATGTCGTTCCACTTCATGATTGTGTCCCACTTGTTGTTGATTCTTCACAAAAAAATACAGTTTTATATCTTTATGTTTGAAGCCTGAAATGTGGCAAAAGGTCGCAAAGTTCAAGGGGGCCGAATACTTTCGCAAGGCACTGTAGATAGCAATAAAAAAACTCTGTATTGTTAGTCCCTCTATTTCCTTTGTTAATATGAACTCTTTTGACCTAAATTGCTTTGTTTTAAAAATTATAATTAAATTGCATGACCACTAAAGGCACATTTTAAAAGTGCCATACAGTTATAAATGATTCTGTCAGGGTTAATAACAAGTTGTCATCTAATACGCTTTGTATTAAATTTCCAATATCCTCGCCCTTGTGGAAATTCTGTAAGAGTAATGTATATGCCAATTATTTGATAGTCTGACCGCGTTCTGTCCCAAATCAACTTTTTAAACATTTGGTGCCAACGAGAATGAAATAAGAAAGCAGTCAAGACGACTGGCTTGATTGAGCCTCAGCCAGGTACACTACCGGTCAAAAGTTTGAGAACACCTTCTCATTCAAGGGTTTTTCTTTATTTTTACAGTTTTCTATAATAACAGTGAAGACATCAAAACTATGAAATAACACGTATGGAATCATGTAGTAACCAAAAAAGTGTTAAACAAATCATATAGCCACCATTTGCCTTGATGAAAGCTTTGCACACTCTTGGCATTCTCTCCACCGACTTTTGACCCGTAGTGTATATCTCACTAGCTCAGGATATTTAAGCTTCCACTAGTTCCAATATCTCCATAATATTTGTGATTTCCTTAAGTGCATGAGGGTGAAAGTGTGATTTCCTTTACGGACATTTGAGGTATTAAATAACGTTTTATAATCTCCCATCATAATAATAGTTGCGTATTGCTTGTATGCTTGATCAGTCGTTTTTTCCACACAACAACTTCTTAAGGCTAGGCGTCCCACTTGCGGGACAACTTCCGGTGAAACTGGAGGGCGCGCAATTCAAATAAATAATCATCCAACTTATGGATATTAAACATTTAGGAACATAAATGTGTCTAATATCGGTTAAAAGTTTAAATTCTTGTTAACCTAACTGCACTGTCCGATTTACAATAGGCTTTACAGTGAAAGCATGCCATGCGATTGTTTGAGGACGGCGTCCCACATCAAAATATTTTTCCACAGGTTTCATAAATTCACAAAAAGCGATTAAATATTCACTTACTTTTTGAAAATCTTCCTCTGATTTGTCATCCAAAGGGTCCCAGCTACAACATGTAGTGTTGTTTTGTTAGATAAAATCCTTCTTTACATGAGTGGATTACTCAAATTGATGGCGCCAATTAAACTGACTTTTTGTCAGTTTAATTGGCGCCATCAATTTGAGTAATCCACTCGTTCACCTTGCAGAGAAAGGAATCCAAAAAGCTACCACTAAACTTTCTTAAAACGAGTAAAAATACGCTTCTACTTAATCCTCAGATACCCTAAAATGTAATTAAACTGTAATATTTCATACGGAAAGAAGTATGTTCAATAGGAAAATGATATTAGCAGGTGCGTGTCCTCTTCGTCGTGATTTCCAAGTCTGTATCCCAGTACTAAAACTCATAATTCTTCCTCGTTTGGGAAGAAACAAGCCTGAAACCTTAAACAAAGACTACTGACATCCAGTGGAAGCCATAGGAATTGCATACTGGGAGCTATATTAAATTTGTTCCCTATACGTTCTATTGGAAGAGCATGGGCTCTCAAAACAAAACAATTCGGGTTGGATTTTCTTTGGATTCTCTCAAAACATATCTATTGTCTTATAGTCTCCTACTTTATTTTAACAATTCTACAAACTCCAGAGTGTTTTCTTTCCAACGGTACCAATTATATGCATATCCTGGCTTCAGGGCCTGAGAAACAGGCAGTTTACTTTGGGATCGTCAGTCAAGCGGACAGTGAGAAAAATAGACACGAGCCAATCTGAAGTTGTTGAATGAGTTTCCTGTTACAATAGATATTATATCCCTTCTCATTTAGCCAGGTAAAATCTGATAGTCTTTTATTATGTGCTAATCCATAATTATAACTGGCTATACTTATTTCACCACTTACCATAATGAGATAAATGTTTCAATTGTATTTATCATAACATGTTTGTAAACTTACCATAAAAAAATAGATTGAGTGTACATATACAGTTGAAGTCAGAAGTTTACATACACTTTAGCAAAATACATGAATACTCAGTTTTTCACAATTCCTGATATTTAATCCTAGTAAATATTCCCTGTCTTAGGTCAGTTAGGATCACCACTTTATTTTAAGAATGTGAAATGTCAGAATAATAGTAGAGAGAATGATTTACTTTAGCTTTTATTTATTAATTCACATTCCCTGTGGGTCAGAAGTTTATATTCACTCAATTAGTATTTGGTAGCATTGCCTTTAAATTGTTTAACTTGGGTATCCTTCCACAAGCTTCCCACAATAAGTTGGGTAAATTTTGGCCCATTCCTCCTGACAGAGATGGTGTAATTGAGTCACGTTTGTAGGCCTCCTTGCTCGCACATGCTTTTCCTGTTCTGCCCACATAATTTCTATAGGATTGAAGTCAGGGCTTTGTGATGGCCACTCCAATACCTTGACTTTGCTGTCCTTAAGCCATTTTCCCTCAACTTTGGAAGTATGCTTGGGGTCATTGTCCATTTGGAAGAACCATTTGCGACCAAGCTTTAAATTCCTGACTAATGTCTTGAGATGTTGCTTCAATATATCCACATAATTTTCCTTCCTAATGGAGCCATCTATTTTGTGAAGTGCACCAGTCCCTCCAGCAGCAAAGCACACCCACAACATGATGCAGCCACAACGGTTGGGATGGTGTTCTTCGGCTTGCAAGCCTCCCCCTTTTTCTTCCAAACATAACAATGGTCATTATGGCCAAACAGTTCTATTTTTGTTTCATCAGACCAGAGGACATTTCTCCAAAAAGTACGATCTTTGTCCCCATGTGCAGTTACAAACCGTAGTCTGGCTTTTTTAGGGCGGTTTTAGAGAGGCCTTTCAGATTATGTCGCTATATGACTTGTTTTACTGTGCATATAGATACTTTTGTATGTGTTTCCTCCAGCATCTTCACAACTTCACTCCTGCTCGGTGTGCGGCTCCAAGGCACCTGCCCTGAGGTAAGTTACAACCCTTACCCGTTCCACAACGGCCGTCGTCGCACCTGTCGGTAGATTTCCTGACCGATCTTCCTCCTTCACAGGGTAACACCACGATCCTGGTAGTTGTGGATAGTTTTTCTATGTCCTGTCGTCTCCTCTCTTTGCCCGGTCTCCCTGAAGGTGGACATGGGACGCTGCCCATTATTTTTTTATAACAGAATATAACCATGTACTCAATGTAACAGTTGCTTAGACATGTAAGTTACATAGGGATTTCCGGTTACAAGAGTCCACGGAACATGCCCTTAATCCTCTAAAAGGTTTTTACACTTATGACCAAATAGTTGTTAGAGAGGTGTCTGTGAGGGAGGGCCATTTAGGTGTCATATTGAGAACGACGTTATAAGGGTTTCTGAGGTTAAGTTTATCATTTATGTTTTCATTGTTTTTATTTTACATAACTAAAACTCTCAGGCAAGGCTAAGAAATGCATGCACATGCTTTTACAGTGTATGTTGAAGGATAATTGGCTTGAGGAGGGATCTTTTACTTCTTTCTAGCTATGTGAGGGGGATATGTCTGGTCCTGCCTCCTCAGTACGAATGAGAACGGGGGGCTAAAGTTGATATGAATTATGGGTGGCAGATTGTCTCCTCAGCAACACAGAAGGTGCTTCCCTTCTCACTCGTACTGGGATATATTTTAAGGTGTGCCACTTTTTAAGCTCCAGAGGAGGGAAATATTGAGAGTTTTCCAGAACATGTGTGTTTATTCCAGAGGAGAGAGCAAGAACAGTGCACTCTGTATGTGCATGTGGGTCATTAGACACCATTAGACATGCACCTGTCTGGGGAGTGAACATGACTGGTTATTTCTGTAACAGTGCTATGGCCTAATATTTACTGCTGCTATGGTTACGTCTATGACCTACATGCATGCACCTGTCTTAGGCGTGAACATGTCTTTATTTTTTAACTATTGCTGTGGCTCTAAAGTTTCCATGCCCTAATATGAAGCCTCACGAAAATTAGTGCAAGGCAATAAGATAACGGTGGCTAAATGCCAGAGGGGATGAGTCATTAAGAGCAGTTACCATGTGTGTGACGTAAGGACAAAAAATGTATAAGTGTGTTGAAAAGAAAAGTTGTTTTCATGAACCAGCTTGGCTTTTATTATATTGTAATACAAGTCTATTTGAACTCACAGGCTCCGGTATTTGAGAAATATTATTGACTGAATATATCCACTACAGCTTCTGCCTGCTCCTGGACCCAGCTACCTGCATCCTCCTGTGGTCTTTTACAAATAAACACCTACTGTTCCCTGCGCTTGAAACCATCTCTCTGTCTCCTATCATGTTCATTACACTGCTAAGAGACAGAATCCTTAGATCACTTGTTTTGGTAGTGCCCATATGTAACTTGTTTTTGGTCGCAGGTTAAGGAATGGCTGAAAAAATTTAACATTTACTTGGAGATAACTCTGCAAATAGCACTGCTGGGTGATTTCTAGTCAATTGATCAATAGTATAATAATAATCTTAGCAAAGGTGTTTATCTTTAATTTACAAACTGTAGAAACTATGAGAGAAGAAAGGTTCCACACATTTGTGAAACATCACAGCAAAGTGGAAAAAGCAGATAGAAATAAAAACTGGATGGTCTTCAGTGAAAGATGGGAGGGGTTGAGGGTAGCTAAAGGCTGGGACTAAAAACAAAGAAAAGATAACTAATTCGAAATATACTTTCGTGAAATGTATGTACAGTCGTGGCCAAAAGTGTTGAGAATGACACAAATATAGTCTCAGTTTGTATGATGGCAATTTGCATATACTCCAGAATGTCATGAAGAGTGATCAGATGAATTGCAATTAATTGCAAAGTCCCTCTGCCATGCAAATGAACTGAATCCCCCAAAAACATTTCCACTGCATTTCAGCCCTGCCACAAAAGGACCAGCTGACATCATGTGATTCTCTCGTTAACACAGGTGTAAGTGTTGACGAGGACAAGGCTGGAGATCACTCTGTCATGCTGATTGAGTTTGAATAACAGACGGGAAGCTTCAAAAGGTGGGTGGTGCTTGGAATCATTGTTCTTCCTCTGTCAACCATGGTTACCTGCAAGGAAACACGTGTCGTCATCATTGCTTTGCACAAAAAGGGCTTCACAGGCAAGGATATTGCTGCCAGTAAGATTGCACCTAAATCAACTATTTATCGGATCATCAAGAACTTCAAGGAGAGCGGTTCAATTGTTGTGAAGAAGGCTTCAGGGCACCAAAGAAAGTCTAACAAGCGCCAGGACCGTCTTCTAAAGTTGATTCAGCTGCGGGATCGGGGAACCACCAGTACAGAGCTTGCTCAGGAATGGAAGCAGGCAGGTGTGAGTGCATCTGCACACACAGTGAGGCGAAGACTTTTGGAGGATGGCCTGGTGTCAAGAAGGGCCGCAAAGAAGCCACTTCTCTCCAGGAAAAACATCAGGGAAAGACTGATATTCTGCAAAAGGTACAGGGATTGGACTGCTGAGGACTGGGGTAAAGTCATTTTCTCTGATGAATCCCCTTTCCGATTGTTTGGGGCATCCGGAAAAAAGCTTGTCCAGAGAAGACAAGGTGAGCGCTACCATCAGTCCTGTGTCATGCCAACAGTAAGGCATCCTGAGACCATTCACTGTTCCTGAATGGTTGGGAGAAGTTGCTCTCAGAGGATGTGTTGGTACCATTCTTTATGCATGGCTGTGTTCTTAGGCACAATTGTGAGTGAGCCCACTCCCTTGGCTGAGAAGCAACGCCAGCCAAGGGAGTGGGCTCACTCACAATTGTGCCTAAGAACACAGCCATGCATAAAGAATGGTACCAACACATCCTCTGAGAGCAACTTCTCCCAACCATTCAGGAACAGTTTGGTGATGAACAATGCCTTTTCCAGGATGATAAGGCAAAAGTGATAACTAAGTGGCTCGGGGAACAAAACATCAATATTTTGGGTCCATGGCCAGGAAACTCCCCAGACCTTAATCCCATTGAGAACTTGTGGTCAATCCTCAAGAGGCGGGTGGACAAACAAAAGCCCACAAATTCTGACAAACTCCAAGCATTGATTATGTAAGAATGGGCTGCCATCAGTCAGGATGTGGCCCAGAAGTTAATTGACAGCATGCCAGGGTGGATTGCAGAGGTCTTGAAAAGAAGGGTCAACACTGCAAATATTGACTCTTTGCATCAACTTCATGTAATTGTCAATAAAAGCCGTTGACACATATGAAATGCTTGTAATTATACTTCAGTATCCATAGTAACATCTGACAAAAATATCTAAAGGCACTGAAGCAGCAGACTTTGTGAAAATCAATATGTCATTCTCAAAACTTTTGGCCACGACTGTAATATGCATAAGCTGGAAGTGGATTAGTTTACTCCAATTAGGGGAGGAGTGGTAGGGTTAGGGGGAAATAATAAAATGTATAAAAACGTTGAGCTTCTCCAGGCATCCACGCATACAAGCTGCTTACAAGCTGCTTACAAGCTGCTGATGCTGGCCTTTGGAACATCTACATTTTAAAAACTTTAATAAATCAATTTAATATACACCATCACAATATTTATTTTAGGCAGGTCTAAAGAAACATTATGATATGAAGAAAATGTATTTCAGAAGAACAGAATATGAGTTGGCCTACTGTATGTTATCTGGCTATGCGCCTTGCCATAGGCTTTAGGCTAGTTCATTTAACAGAAAAGATATTGGCACCGGACTTATGAGCATATTTTATATTATATGACTTTCTATAAAATACAAAGGGGTATTTTTCCCATTTCGGAGCGAGTGCGCATGTGAAATGGCAATGTTGAGCGTAAAAGTGATCATTTGAAACAGGTCCTGTATGCTAGATTTACACTGAACAAAAATATATTGAACATATAATGCCACAGATGTCTCACATTTTGAGGTGAAACATTTTGATTTGATTTCGAGTGTGCAATTGGCATGCTGACTGCAGGATTGTCCACCAGAGCTGTTGCCAGAAAATTGAATGTTCATTTCTCTAACATAAACCGCCTCCAACATCGTTTTAGAGAATTTGGCCAAACTGCCTCACAACCACAGACCATGTGTAACCAGGCCAGCCCAGGACCTCCCCATCTGGCTTCTTCACCTGCGGGATAGTTTGAGACCAGTCACCCGGACAGCTGATGAAACTGTGGGTTCGCACAACCCGAAGGATCTCTGGACAAACTGCCAGAAACAGTCTCAGGGAAGTTCATCTGCGTGCTCGTCGTCCACACCAGGGTCTTGACTTCAGTGGGCAAATGCTCACCTTCAATGGCCAATGGCACGCTGGATAAGTGTGCTCTTCGCAGATGAATCATGGTTTAAACTGTACCGGGCAGATGGCAGACAGCATGTATGGTGTCGTGTGGGCTAGCGGTTTGCTGAAGTCAACGTTGTGAACAGAGTGCCCAATGGTGGCAGTGGTGTTATGGTATGGGGAGGCATAAGCTACAGACAATGAACGCAATTGCATTTCATTGATGGCAATGTGAATGCACAGCAGTACCGTGATGAGATCCTGAGGCCCATTGTCATGCCATTCATCGGCCGCCATCACCTCATGTTGTTCCATGTCGCAAGGATCTGTACACAATTCCTGGAAGCTGAAAATGTCCCCATTTTTCCATGCCCTGCATACTCACCAGACATGCCACCCATTGAGAATGTTTGGGATGCTCTGGATCGACGTGTACGTCAGCCTGTTGTGCTTCCTGCAAATATCCAGCAACTTCACACAGCCATTGAAGAGGAGTGGGACAACATTCCACAGGCCACAATTAACAGCCTGATCAAGGAGATGTGTCGCACTGCATGAGGCAAATGGTGGTCACAGCAGACACTGACTGATTTTCAGATCCACACCTCTACCTTTTATTTAAGGTATCTGTGACCAACAGATGCATATCTGTTTTCCTAGTCATGTGAAAACCAAAGATTAGGGCTTAATGAATGTTTTTAAATTGACTGCTTTCCCTATATAAACTGTAACTCAGTAAAATCTTTGAAATTGTTGCATGTTGCGTTTAGATGTTTGTTCAGTGTAGATATTTGGCAACTTTAGTTGTGAGTGATACAAACCTCAGAATGTCTTATAATACATGATGCTATTATAGGCTATTGATGGTTTAAGAAAGTCACAAAAAAAGCTTCCGCTATATAGTAGCAACTAGGATCCTCCTCATTTAAGTGGCAACCATCAAAACACTGCTTTCACACAGGACTGCATATAGAAATATCTGGGCTTATAAGAACACCAAACAATGTATGTCATGGGCTCTCTGACACTGTTCCTGCAGCTAACCAGTGCTTAATTTGGGTAACCAAGTAATCTGTTCCGAGAACATCGATAGTAAGATGTGTTCACAACAAAACATGTCATTAAACTGTTGGCAGGAACAACTCTCTCTGTGCTTCAAGAAAGGAATGAAGGAGAGAAAGGAAACACACGGTGGTGAGATATTCCGTAGCTAAAGGTGATGTCAGCTTAATATTAATTATGAAAATCTAAAGAATGCCCTATTACTTGTCTATTCACAATTAAATACAAATTCACTGTAATTGTAGGCTCACTCTGTTGCCCTGCACAATCAATGAACCAACAGCATCGCCTAGGCGTTCTCTCCCAGACTCATGGATATAAAGTTTGGAGTGTAGCATAAAGTAACTAGTCCATTCAGTATGAATAATAATACAGTCTACACTCAAAGGCGATAACTAAAATTTGTTTGATTTTGGAGTACAGGCTAGACCAATTATGTACGACGTCTTAACCTTTCTGATCTCCCCATCCCGGATCCGGGATCGTGAATACAGACTCAAGCTCATTACCATAACGCAACGTTAACTATTCATGAAAATCGCAAATGAAATGAAATAAATATGCTAGCTCTCAAGCTTAGCCTTTTGTTAACAACACTGTCATCTCAGATTTTCAAAATATGCTTCTCAACCATTGCAAAACAAGCATTTGTGTAACAGTATTGATGGCTAACGTAGCATTTAGCATTAGCATTCAGCTGGCAACATTTACACAAAAAAACAGAAAAGCATTCAAAAAAATAATTTACCTTTGAAGAACTTCAGATGTTTTCAATGAGGAGACTCTCAGATAGCAAATGTTCAGTTTTTCCTGAAAGATTATTTGTTTAGGACAAATCGCTCCGTTTTCTGCGTCACGTTTAGCTATGAAAAAACCCCTGTATCCAGGATTGTGTAAATCTATCAGCAAGCTCATTAGCATAACACAACGTTAACTATTTATGAAAATCGCAAATGAAATGAAATAAATATGCCATCTCTCAAGCTTAGCCTTTTGTAAACAACACTGTCATCTCAGATTTTCAAAATATGCTTCTCAACCATAGGAAAACAATCATTTGTGTAAAAGTAGCTAGCTAGAGTTAGCATTTAGCGTTAGCATTAGCGTTAGCATCCAGCACGCAACATTAACAAAAACATAAAAGCCTTCAAATAAAATCATTTACCTTTGAAGAACTTCTGATGTTTTCAATGAGGATACTCTCAGTTAGATAGCAGATGCTCAGTTTTTCCAAAAAGATTCCTTGTGTATTAGAAATAGCTCCGTTTTATACATCACATTTGGCTACCAAAAAAAATCCATAAATTCAGTCCTCAAAACGCAAACTTTTTTCCAAATTAACTCCATAATATCGACTGAAAACATGGCAAACGTTTAGAATCAATCATCAAGGTGTTTTTCACATATCTCTTCATTGATACATCGTTCTTGGACACATGCTTTCTCCCCTGAATCAAATGGTAAAGTAGAAGCAGCTGGCAATTGCGCACCGAATTCGACGCAGGACACCAGGCGGACACTTGGAAAATGTAGTCTCTTATGGTCAATCTTCCAATGATATGCCTACAAATACGTCACAATGCTGCTAAGACCTTGGGCGAACGACAGAAAGTGTAGGCTCATTCGTTGCGCAATCACAGCCATATAAGGAGAGAATGGAAAACAGAGCTTCAGAAATTCTGCTAATTCCTGGGTGATGCATCATCTTGGTTTCGCCTGTAGAATGAGTTCTGGGGCACTTACAGACAAAATCTTTGCAGATTCTGAAACTTCAGAGTGTTTTCTTTCCAAAACTGTCAAGAATATGCATAGTCGAGCATCTTTTCGTGACAAAATATTGCGCTTAAAACGGGAACGTTTTTTATCCAAAAATGAAATAGCGCCCCTAGAGCTCTAACTTAAATCCGTTTTTTAAATGTTTTTTCTGTCGTGTGTAATATGAGGTAGGCTATTAGGCTATGTGTTGTATAAATGGCACAATCATTTTAATTCAGGGATTTTTGGGGAGGGGGGGGGCTTGGGCTCATATATAGGCCTATGTATAAGCTTTAATGTATGTATGTTACTATGAATTAATCATCACCTTAGAAAGTGCTGTCCATTTCATTGTGTTAGGCTTTGAACATCCACAACAGCCATGTTTTCCACTCAGTTTCAACCAGTTGTTATACTTCTTTCTTCAAATTGATCTATCAAAGTGAGTTGAGTTTTAAAAGCATGATACTGTTTGGGGGTATGGATGCACACCCACACCACCCCTCCCCCCCACACAAACACATTGCAATCAAAACATGTTGGTGTCCCCCCTCTTGACAGCGGAGAGAAATGGGAAAAAAGTAAGACTTCATTACATGCAATTCTACACATTTTTCTATTGGGTGTTGAGAAAATGTAGAAAATGTATAAACACATTTCTTGTAATTCTACATATTTTGCCATATGGGGCAGAGAGGAAAATGTGTTTTAGAGCTAATTTCCTGCAATTCCACACATTTTTCCATTGGGTGGAAATGTTTACAGTTTTTAATATGATATCCGAGTGAGACTGACGAACAAAATCAATGGGGGCGCCCGGCCGGTTATTTGACCAAGTTTAAATAGCTGGCCGTTAACTTCTACAGGGTCGGTAGGCTAGTTAACCAGGTAGGCTAGTTGAGAACAGGTTCTGATTTACAACTGCGACCTGGCCAAGATAAAGCAAAGCAGTTCGACACATACAACACAGAGTTACACATGGAATAAACAAACAGTCAATAAAACAGTAGAAAAAGTATATATACAGTGTGTGCAAATGAGGTAAGATAAGGGAGGTAAGACAATAAATAGGCCATGGTGGCGAAGTAATTACAATATACCAATTAAACACTGGAGTGCTAGATGTGCAGAAGATGAATGTGCAAGTAGAGATAACTGGGGTGCAAAGGAGCAAGATAATAAATACAATATGGGGAGGAGGTAGTTGGATAGGCTATTTAGAGATGGGCTATGTACAGGTGCAGTGATCTGTGAGCTGCTCTGACAGCTGGTGCTTAAAGCTAGTGAGGGAGATATGAGTCGCCAGCTTCAGTAATTTTTGCAGTTCGTTGGCAGCAGAGAGCCATAAGGAAAGGCGGCCAAAGGAGGAATGGGCTTTGGTGGTGACCAGTGAGATATACCTGCTGGAGCGTGTGCTACGGGTGGGTGCTGCTATGGTGACCAGTGAGCTGAGATATGGCAAGGCTTTACCTAGCAAAGACTTGTAGATGATCTGGAACCAGTGGGTTTGGCGACGAGTATGAAGCGAGGGCCAGCCAACGAGAGCGTACAGGTCACAGTGGTGGAGGCTATTTTGTAAATGACATCACCGAAGTCGAGGATCGGCAGGATGGTCAGTTTTACGAGGGTATGTTTGGCAGCATAAGTGAAGGATGCTTTGTTGCGAAATAGGAAGCCGATTCTAGATTTAATTTTAAATTGGAGATGCTTAATGTGAGTCTGGAAGGAGAGTTTACAGTCTAGCCAGACACCTAGGTATTTGTAGTTGTCCACATATTCTAAGTCCGAACCGTTGTAAGTAACAAGAAAATGTCCCAGGACATAGACATATCTGATATGGGCAGAAAGCTTAAATTCTTGTTAATCTAATTTCACTGTCCAATTTACAGTAGCTATTACAGTGAAATAATATCATGATATGGTTTGAGGAGAGTGCACAGTTCTGAACTCGAAAATGTATCAATAAACCAATTAGGCACATTTGGGCAGACTTGATCCAACATTTTGAGCAGAAATACAATGGTTCATTGGACCAGTCTAAAACTTTGCACATACACTGATGCCATCTAGTGGCCAAAATCCAAATTGCGCCTAAACTGGAATAATACAGCCTTTCTCTTGCATTTCAAAGATGATGGTACAAAAAAATACAAAAGAACAGTTGGTTTTTCTTTGTATTATCTTTTACCAGATCTAATGTGTTATATTCTCCTACATTCCTTTCACATTCCTTCAAAGTGTTTCCTTCCAAATGGTATCAAGAATATGCATATCTTTGCGTCATAACAAGAGAAAAATTGCTGATGCACAACCAAATATTTACATTGTGTATTCTACTATTTTAACTCGCAACCGACTTGGTTAGAGGGACAATAATGTGCTAAGTACCAGGCCATTAGCGACCTAATGGTCATTAGAGAGTTGGTTACTGTCAACACATGTCCAGAATGCATAAGTGGAGATTACCGTGACTCAACGGTCACTTGGAAATGTGCTGCGATCATGACTCATGGTAATTACGGTCACCCCAACAGGCCTATCCTGGACCTCTCTGGTCAGATCGTCCATTCTTTTATTTGTTGACTCCACCAGTATTTGGACACAACACTTGAAGCTATTTTCTTGTTGTTGTAGTAACAACTGCTTGTAGAACTATTTTTGTTTGTTTAAAAGATCCTTCACCTGTGATAGAGAGACACCACTGTCCTCAACGATACTCCCACAGGCTTTGGTCTTTGTCATGGTAGCAATGTAGGCTACTCTGTACTAAGCAAATCGAATTGTTTTAAGAAGAAGATCATACCAAGGATACATTTGCTATTTGATTTTGAAGACCCCTTGAAATATCAAAAAATATTTGATGGAAATGTATATTTGGCCTTACTGCTGTTAGCCCATACAAACGCACTGAATAACAGATTCACTACATGGGACAACAGATAGTCCCTAAAATACTTGGGTCATATTAGTGTGTAGTCCAAACTGTTAAAACGCTACAGACAGAAGATCGGCTGTACCGACGAGTCCCAAGATGCTTGTGGGGAATGTAGAGCAAAACAGAGAAGACCATCGTGTTCGTGAGAGTCTCACCATTCCATAGAGGCCAAACAGTTCAAAATATTTTGTGAGAAGACTAATTTTCAGGACATAAGCGGATGCATCCAATGCACAAAAAAAAAATAATCTCTAGCTTAAACTGTCAGTTAAAAAAAAAATATATATATATACACATGCGCTAATCCGATTTTCTGCAGGGGTGCGGACATGGACCTTAAGGTGGTTAAACATCCTACACCTCGTGATGATGAATAAATAAGTCTGTTAATTCATAGTCATATTGCAACAAAAAAACACAACAAATATACAGTCGTGGCAAAAAAAGTTTTGAGAATGACAAATATTAATTTCCACAAAGTTCGCTGCTTCAGTGTCTTTAGATATTTTTGTCAGATGTTACTATGAAACACTGAAGTATAATTACAAGCATTTCATAAGTGTCAAAGGCATTTATTGACAATTACATGAAGTTGGTGCAAAGAGTCAATATTTGCAGTGTTGACCCTTCTTTTTCAAGACCTCTGCAATCTGCCCCTGCATGCTGTCAATTAACTTCTGGGCCACATCCTGACTGATGGCAGCCCATTCTTGCGTAATCAATGCTTGGAGTTTGTCAGAATTTGTGGATTTTTGTTTGTCCACCCGCCTCTTGAGGATCGACCACAAGTTCTCAAATGGGATTAAGGTCTGGGGAGTTTCCTGGCCATGGACCCAAAATATCAATGTTTTGATCCCCGAGCCACTTAGTTATCACTTTTGCCTTATGGCAAGGTGCTCCATCATGCTGGCAAAGGCATTGTTCATCACCAAACTGTTCCTGGATATGACATTCTGGAGTATATGCAAATTGCCATCATACAAACTGAGGCAGCAGAATTTGTGAAAATGAATATTTGTGTCATTCTCAAAACTTTTGGCCACGACTGTACGTTTCAATACATGCCTCCGGAAACAGAAGTAGGTTGTAGAGTATGGTGGTATAGCAGAAACAGTGTAGTCTAGTGGGCAAAACCTGGTACTTTCAGACTACTTTTGGTAAATAATGCAAGCGACTTCAAATACAAATGTCTCTGAAGGAGGGAAAAAAAATACATCACCAGATTCACAGGGAATACACTACATAGTACGTAGGTGGCTTTTGAATTAAAAAAATATATAATTTCTGACTCATAGGTTGGAAGACTCCCGAGTGGTGCAGCAGTCTAAGGCACTGCATCTCAGTGCAAGAGGCGTCACTGCAGTCCCTGGTTCAAATCCAGGCTGCATCACATCTGGCCGTGATTGTGAGTTCCATAGGGCGGCGCATAATTAGCCCAGTGTCGGCCGGGGTAGGCAGTCAATGTAAATAAAAATTTGTTCTTAACGGACTTGCGAAGTAAAAAAAAAAAAAAAAATGGATGTTGGGTACTATATTTATTGAATATTTTCAGAATCCTATCAATTAAAATGGCCAATTTGGTTGCAATTAATAAGATAAAATGTTATCTTCTCCAAGATAACATTTTATTTAAACAAAAAAATAATATTTCAGTAATGCCAATCTGACCTGTTTCTAACTACAGAGAGAATTTCAGAACATTCTGATGGTGGGTGTCATGGCTTGCTGAAATGACTCCTCAGTATCAGGTATGTTATCATCCACAATTATATTCTAGAAAAATGTAAAAAATATATATACTTGCAGTCAAATCTTTACCCACATTTTGTTGGCACATTAAGCAGCCCTTGATCAATGTTCTACAAGTGCATTTTGTTTTCACATTTTAAGTCCACTTTCCCCAACATTGAAGAGAATCACCTTCTTCCCATGTCGGCTTTAGCACTCTGCTGATATACACATTATTTAGCTAAACCTATTTCAGCAACATATGCACATCCTTATGTTGGCAGCTGTAATTCATCCCTGAAGAAATTGGACAAAAACCTACGTGAGCAAAGTTGGGTCCTCAATAGGTAGTCACTGGATGCTGTTATCCTCAAATAAAGGTGTGCATACTCAAAGAGGAGATATGAAGTAGCTAGCATGAGACTATGCACAGGAAAAGTACCAGAATCGCCCCACACACATTTCCTCATAGGCAACCCATGATGGTTACCAATCTGAAAAAACAACTCTCGTAAAAAGGAGACTTGCAACAACATGATGAGTAATGTGAGTAAGCTACTGAAAAGGGTATTGGTGGTATGGAAAATTAGGTAATACTTTACTATACTTAAAGCATCCAGGTATAATGTATTATGATGCATTGGAAACCATGTCAGGAGCATCTACAACCATCTAGACGTGCATGCATATGTCATCAGACATACCCAGGCATGTAAACTGTCTTTTCAAGAGCTCTGTTAAGATGGTACTGCTGTATGGCATGTTAAAAATAGTCTCCATTCAAAATGCAACATGCATGTTATTAAACCCAGTTGCAACTTACATCGTATTATAATGCATTATACATTACATGGGGAATTCCATGTTCAGTTCAACTGACTTGAAATGGAATCAAACCCAACTTTGGTCCACACAGGTTTATGTATTATTTGTACCATTATGCTAGCTGTTTTCTGTGTAAACCGTGGGATTTATATGAGTTTGGTCCTAGGATGTTTCCTGCTTCCTCACTGTGTGCCAGTTACAATGTAGGACATTTCTTGTATTGTCTTTTGTGTGAACATCAATGCATGCAAATCAATGGTGCCAATAAAAAACAAAGCCTCTCCATCATTCTCAATGTGCGGCGCTATTGTAATTGTTTGAGCAGGAACAGGAATGATCAAACCCAATAACTGTGAAGCAGATGGATTGTGTCATTGCATTCTCGTGGCCTGTTTCTACAAGAGAGATACAGTGCAACCACTCCAGAAGTGAATGGGAAATAATTATCAGAAATCCCATAATCTAATGCCAAAAAGCCATGCAAGCAGTCTTTCATTCCTGCTAACTTTGACCTAAATGGACCCATGAGACTAAAGAGGAAAACTACCTTTAAATCATGCCACTCCTCAGCTATAGAGGCCATCTGAGTCATCACAGATGGCCCCTATAGTACAAAACTGTGGTACCATTTATTACACAATATTTCCACTAATCCCAGAGCATTAGGCTCTATTATATGAAAACTAGTAGAGTCATTCCATGAGGAGTACACACAATATTGAATCATTTATCCTGGAATGCCCAAAACACAAAGAGGAGAAGCTTAAACAACTAAGTAAAGCCTCTATTCTTTCAATATCTAATTGCAACTGTGTGATAAACAATCTTCATGAATGCAAAACGATCTGTGCTGGTTGTCACACTAGTTGTGAAGAAACGATGACATGAATCCACCATTAAAGGGGAACTCTGTCATTGATGCATTCATTTTTGGACTTTTAAATTAATTATAGCCAACGATTCTTTAATAATATAACCCCATGAAATTAGTTAAACTGTCTAACCCCATCAGAACCCAAAATATTAACTTTTGAAGGTGGAAGGCTATTGCCCCTTTAAAGTAAATAAGCAATCTACAACACTTTACAATTATGGTATGTATTACTATGGTAATACATATAAACTGAGTATACAAACAGGTGTTCACCTGCTCTTTCCATGGCATAGACTGACAAGGTGAATCCATGTGATCCCTTATTGATGTTAAATCCACTTCAATCAATGTTGATGAAAGGGAGGAGACAGGTTAAAGAAGGCTTTTTAAGCCTCGAGACAATTGAGACATGGATGTGTGCCATTCACAGGGTGAATAAACAAAATATTTAAGTGCCTTTGTACGGGGTGTGGTAGTAGGTGCCGGGCACGCTGGCTTGTGACAAGAACTGCAACGCTGCTGGGTTTTGTACTTATTTCTAGAGGACATTTAGTAGGGCCCATGTTTAGACTGCTTCAGACACACAGCGTTGGTTAACTCAACTGCATGCATGTCGAAACAAACATGCCCATCTCTCCTGTTTGCTGTGCACAAAGAAGATTGACATCACTAACAGTTGGTGTGAATGTATGTTCTTTATAAAATAATGTATTGACCCTTGACAAAACATTCCAAAATAATTACATATAAACCTACTTCAAAGAGATTATTATCAAGACCTTCTATCCTCAGGTTGTCTGTAAAACAAATTGTTTTTATCAGGCAACAGTTCAGGCAGACAACGTGATTCTTAGCCTTCCCCTGTGAAACTAACCATTCCTATATATTCTCATCTCTTGTGACTTTCCTGTTTGGGCATTGGCTTTTTTAAATTACCGATGTATGTTTTTTCCACCTCGCTGTTAGCACAGACAACAGCGACTACATAACAAAATACAAAAACACTATATCCATCAGTTATTCATAAAGAAATGTGTGGCAATATCATTATTAGTATAGAAATGAAATTGCTTTTTCTTTTTACTTCCCTCTTCATATAGCCTAAAAAAATTACAGAACATCACTTCTCAAAACATGTCTTTATTTAGTCACTAAATCATACAAAGCTACACTCATAGTAAGATATCTGCAATACTCTTTATGGCTTATAAGCTAACGTCAGGTACAGTGGGGCAAAAAAGTATTTAGTCAGCCACCAATTGTGCAAGTTCTCCCACTTAAAAAGATGAGAGAGGCCTGTAATGTTCATCATAGGTACACTTCAACTATGACAGACAAAATTAGGAAAAAAATCCAGAAAATCACATTGTAGGATTTTTTATGAATTTATTTGCAAATTATGGTGGAAAATAAGTATTTGGTCACCTACAAACAAGCAAGATTTCCAGCTCTCACAGACCTGTAACTTCTTCTTTAAGAGGCTCCTCTGTCCTCCACTCGTTACCTGTATTAATGGCACCTGTTTGAACTTGTTATCAGTATAAAAGACACCTGTCCACAACCTCAAACAGTCACACTCCAAACTCCACTATGTCCAAGACCAAAGAGCTGTCAAAGGACACCAGAAACAAAATTGTAGACCTGCACCAGGCTGGGAAGACTGAATCTGCAATAGGTAAGCAGCTTGGTTTGAAGAAATCAACTGTGGGAGCAATTATTAGGAAATGGAAGACATACAAGACCACTAATAATCTCCCTCGATCTGGGGCTCCACGCAAGATCTCACCCCGTGGGGTCAAAATGATCACAAGAACGGTGAGCAAAAATCACAGAACCACACGGGGGGACCTAGTGAATGACCTGCAGAGAGCTGGGACCAAAGTAACAAAGCATACTACGCCGCCAGGGACTCAAATCCTGCAGTGCCAGACGTGTCCCCCTGTTTAAGCCAGTACATGTCCAGGCCCGTCTGAAGTTTGCTAGAGAGCATTTGGATGATCCAGAAGAAGATTGGGAGAATGTCATATGGTCAGATGAAACCAAAATATAACTTTTTGGTAAAAACTCAACTCGTCGTGTTTGGAGGACAAAGAATGCTGAGTTGCATTCAAAGAACACCATACCTACTGTGAAGCATGGGGGTGGAAACATCATGCTTTGGGGCTGTTTTTCTGCAAAGGGACCAGGACGATCCGTGTAAAGGGAAGAATGAATGGGGCCATGTATCGTGAGATTTTGAGTGAAAACCTCCTTCCATCAGCAAGGGCATTGAAGATGAAACGTGGCTGGGTCTTTCAGCTTGACAATGATCCCAAACACACCGCCCGGGCAACGAAGGAGTGGCATCGTAAGAAGCATTTCAAGGTCCTGGAGTGGCCTAGCCAGTCTCCAGATCTCAACCCCATAGAAAATCTTTGGAGGGAGTTGAAAGTCCGTGTTGCCCAGCAACAGCCCCAAAACATCACAGCTCTAGAGGAGATCTGCATGGAGGAATGGGCCAAAATACCAGCAACAGTGTGTGAAAACCTTGTGAAGACTTACAGAAAATGTTTGACCTCTGTCATTGCCAACAAAGGGTATATAACAAAGTATTGAGAAACTTTTGTTATTGACCAAATACTTATTTTCCACCATAATTTGCAAATAAATAAATAAAAAATCCTACAATGTGATTTCCTGGATTTTTTTTTTCTCATTTTGTCTGTCATAGTTGAAGTGTACCTATGATGAAAATGACAGACCTCTCATCTTTTTAAGTGGGAGAACTTGCACAATTGGTGGTTGACTAAATATTTTTTTTGCCCCACTGTAGCTAACCAACATGTTATGTTCTTTGGGAGTGAGGCTTCAATGTATGGTCACTCCAAATATGAGAGGTTTGTAAAATAATAAATGTGGGTAACAAGTTATTTGCGAAAGCATTAACATATTATACCAATACCTGCAATAAATAAATATACCTCACAGTACATAACCTATAAAGTATTTAGCACTGTAGTAGAGTAAGAAAATAATTCATTACAATTCAGATCTAAATAAATACAGATTTCCCTATATATTTTGTGGAAAGTCAATGGATGTCTTTGTAACTCAAGATTCTAAATCAGTCAAGGAAGCTATATACTGCTGAGGTTTGTGTTATTTGTTCAAGTTATAATACAGTTACTTAAAATATTCAACTTACACATGACCAAAAATATGTGGAGAACCTGCTCGTTGAACATTTCATTCCAAAATCATGGCCATTAATATGGAGTTGTTCCCTCTTTGATGCTATAACAGCCTCCACTCAGCTGGGAAGGCATTCCACTAGATGTTGGAACATTTCAGCAGGGACTGGCTTCCATTCAGCTACAAGAGCATTAGTTAGGTCATGCACTGATGTTGGGCGATTAGGCCGGACTAGCAGTCTGCATTCCAATTCATCCCAAAGGTTTCCGATGGGGTTGATGTCAGGGCTCTGTGCAGGCCAGTCAAGTTTGTCCACACTCATCTCGACAAACCATTTCTGTATGGACCCCGCTTTGTGCAATGGGGACATTGTCATGCAGAAACAGGAAGCACAGAATTGTCTAGAATGTCATTGTATGCTGTAGCGTTAAGATTTCCATTTACTGGAACTAAGGGGCCTAGCCCGAACCATGAAAAACAGCCACAGACCATTATTCCTCTTCCACCAAACTTTACAGTTGGCATAAGGCATTGGTGCAGGTAGCGTTATCCTGGAATCCGCCAAACCCAGATTCGTCCATCGGATTGACAGATGGTGAAGCGTGATTCATCACTCGAGAGAACACATTTCCACTACTCCAGAGTCCAATGTCGGCGAGCTTTACACCACTCTAGCCGACGCTTGGCATTGCGCATGGTGATCTGAAGCTAGTGTTGTGGCTGCTCTGCCATGGAAACCTATTTTATGATGCTCCCCTGACGAACAGTTCTTGTGCTGAAATTGCTTCCAGAGGCAGTTTGGAACTCAGTAGTGAGTGTTGCAACTGAAGACAGATGATTTGTACGCGCTACGTGCTTCAGCAGTCTTGTTCTGTGAGCTTGTGCGGCCTACCACTTCGCGGCTGAGCCGTTGTTGCTCCTAGACGTTTCCACTTCACAATACAATACACAATACACTTCACAATACAATAATAGACCTGGGCAGCTCTAGCAGAGCATAAATCTGACAAACTAACTTATTGGAAAGATGGCATCCAATGACAGTGCCACGTTGAAAGTCACTGAGCTCTTCAGTAAGGCCATTTTACTGCCAATGTTTGTCTATGGAGATTGCATGGCGGTGTGCTTGATTTTAAACACTTGTCAGCAATGAGTGTGGCTAAAATAAACAAATCCACAAATTTGAAGGTATGTCCACATACCTTTGGCCATGTGGTGTATGATTGAGACAGAAAATGTCTTGGTCTACAATGACCACATTTTCTAATCTTGTTCTCACTTAAATGCCCCCAAAAAATGAGATGCAAGTCAAAGCCCTTGAGGGGCAAACAGTCAATTAAATGAATAAAGTTGGTCTTCATTGATAGGTTTTCGCAAATCCACTGAGGTGCATTCAGATAAAGGTTAATACCACCAGTTTAACAATTAAGGTGCAGAGAGGATCTTGACCTCACTAATCTAAACATGTGTATGTGTGTTCTGCTGGGTGCGCATGCACCTGCAGCCATGTGTCAGTCTCTCTGTGCATGCATGTGTGTGTGATGGTACTCTATCCCTCGATGTCGTCCCTTCCTACGGGGAATGCTTTTATCACCTGGGAGATGCGCTCTGCGATGGTTCTGCTGCTGGCAATGATCAGCCTCCTGGACATCAGGTCAAATGGGCCTCCTGGGTAGGACAACAATACAATAGATCCATGTGTCCAGTACTCATTTGAACCTCATTGAGAACTTTAAGATGGTGAAAATATAATTAATAAGATCAATAAAATAATTTACTCAGGACTTGGAGGCCTTGATCATGTACCATCTACAATCCACACCACTTCTTCAGAAGCCCGCCACATCATGGTTACAACTATGTACAGTGAATCACCTGAGATGTCCATGATGACACCCCCAGCCTCTCTGATGATGGCAGCTCCTCCAGCCATGTCCCAGCAGTGTATGCCCATGTGGTAGTAGGCATCAGCCGCTCCACACGCCACCAGGCACATGTTGACTGCCGCACTACCCGGCGAGCGGATGCTACGGGAGCAACATTTGCTTGTTAGCCTCATACATATCTAAACCACTGTAAGTCAAACATCATCACGTGTGGCTCAATGGGTAGAGCATGGCACTTGCACCTTTGATGCACTACTGTAAGTCAATTTGGATAAAAATGGCTGCTAAATGGTTTAAATTATTATAATACAACATCTCTCTTTCTGTGGCCTTATTCATGTTTGAAGCATTACAAGCTCACAATATTGAGATGATGTTTAAACAGAGAGTGTGGGAAGTAATGTTTACCCGTGCACAGGGATGGTGAGGATAGTCTCGATGTTGCCCATCATGGTTTTGAAGTGCTCTGGATCCTTCTTAAAGCCCATCTCTGTCAGGACCAAGGACTTGGTGATGTCTACACAGAGAGTGGCATGAGTTATGACTACTCATTGAATCCTTACACAACAAACTAGCATAACGCTAACCAAGCTAATTCTCATACAATAAAATGAGATACAATTAATCTGTATATCTTCCTTGTATTATCATGAACAATTGATTCCTAATAGCTGTTATGACAGACCATTTTGAAGGCACAACGCTCAAATTAAGAGAAATTATGATGTAGGATCAGTTTAACTGACCTTTTAGATCATAATGATGAAGATTACATGGACGGGGGGACCAGACCCTAGATCAGCACTCCTACTCTAGAATGCTTTATGAATACCAGCCCTGATGTTTGGTACTTGGTGAATGACTCTACCTAGTTGATATTATCTCAATTGGCTCAGCCAGACAGACAAGGTTGTACAACATACCTTCTTGCCCAGACACTTTGATGGGTTCTCCATTACAGAATGACCCTTTCCCCTTCCGTGCTGTGTACATCTTGCCCTCTTGGCAGCTGTAGACAATGCCAAACTCTATCTGAGTCAAAGACATAGCATAGAGAAGGTTGACTTAAAATGCAAAGTCAAAACCTGCTGAGTTCCTGCTACTCAGTTATTACTGTCTTATAAATCTCATGACATTGCCAAACACAGAAAACCTTTACCTCTTTCTTCACAGCAAAACCAATCGACATAGAGACAAAGGGGAATCTGAGGTAAAAGAAAAGAGAAAATGTGTTAAGGTATTAAATAAGTGAACTCCTAGAGGAACTAAGCACATAAAAATCAATTTATATTAAAATCCTTGAGGTCACTCCAGGAAAAATCTGGTTAAAAATAGCCATTTTAATATGAAGCTACCTATGCCAAAAAAAAAACATGATTGATGTAGGAGGCTATAGCTTCTTTGGTTATGAGGACATTAGATCATATGTTAGGCTATATAAGGGGGCATGTTTGCAATACAGAACTGTAACATTGTGCAGCACCTGTGGACAAAGTTGGTGGTCCCATCAATGGGGTCGATGATCCAGGTGGGATTATCAGTTAGGTTGCTGGTTGCTCCCGCCGCTACAGACTCTTCACCTATAAAACTGGTGAAAGAAGAATTCAAGAGAAGATGGTGGATAATGAATATCAGCGACAGAATCACAGTACCACACCTTTCAGGCACGTAGGAACCAGACCTGGATCAAATGCAAATAATTGAGGTGTGCTTGATTTGGCAAAATGTGCACTTTTGGGACTAATGAATTGGGTTCCATTATACCACGCAAGCTAAATAAATTTCAAGCATTTTAGTTATGCATTTGACCCAAGTCTGCTGGGAACAATGTAAAGAAATAGACTCTCGAACGCAGCAAATGATGAGTGGTGGTTCAGGCTTTAAAGATCTGCAATGAGCTACTGTACCTGTGTGTGGGGAACTTCTCCTTGATGGAGGAGATGATGAGCTGCTCCACCTTCTGGTCGGTCTCAGTGACCAGGTCCACAGGAGAGCTCTTCTGCATGATGGAGATGTCCTTCTGCAACGCTTCTTGGATCATCTGACAGAGAGAGATGAGAAAGAGAGAGTGTCAGCCAGCTAGTCACATGAGGGATTAAATAGGGATGATAATAATAACAATAATTGTTTGAATCAAATTTTATTGGTTAGTAGATGTTATTGCGAGTGTAGTGAAATGCTTGTGCTTCTAGTTCTGACAGTGCAACAATTAATCTAACAATTCCACAACAACTACCTAATATGCACAAATCTAAGTAAAGGAATGGAATAAAAATATGTAAATATATGGATGAGTAATGACAGAGCGGCATAGGCAAGATGCAATAGATGTTGTAAAATACAGTATATACATACGAAATGAGTAATGCAAGATATGTAAACATTATTAAAGTGACTAGTGTTCCATTTATTAAAGTGGCCAATGATTTCAAATCTGTATGTAGGCAGCAGCCTCTCTGTCTTAATGATGGCTGTTTAACAGTCCGATGGCTTTGAGATAGAAGCCGTCTTTCTGTCCCAGGTTTGATGCACCTGTACGGACCTCGCCTTCTGGATGGTAGCGAGGTGAACAGGCAGTGGCTCGGGTGGTTGTTGTCCTTGATGATCTTTTTGGCCTAACTGTGACATCAGGTGCTGTAGGTGTCCTGGAGGGCAGGTAGTTTGCCCCCGGTGATGCGTTGTGCAGACCGCACCACCCTCTGGAGAGCCCTGCCATTGTGGGCGGTGCAGTTGCCGTACCAGGCGGTGATACAGCCCGACAGGATGCTCTCAATTGTGCACCTGCAAAGGTTTGTGATGGTTTTAGGTGACAAGCCACATTTCTTCAGCCTCCTGAGGTTGAAGAGGCGCTGTTGCGCCTTCTTCCTCACACTGTCTGTGTATGTGGACCATTTCATTTTGTCTGTGATGTGTACGCCGAGGATTTTTTTTTACTTTCCACCTTCTCCACTACTGTCCCTTTGTGGATAGGGGGGTGCTCTCTCTGCTGTTTCCTGAAGTCCACGATCATCTCCTTTGTTTTGTTGATGTTGAGTGAGAGATTGTTTTCCTGACAACACGTTTAAATGTCTTACGTCAGCCACGGCAGAGAGCGCATAGTCCTTGGGAGTGGGCCGTGTCGGTGGCACTGGATTATCCTTAAAGCGGGCAAAGAAGGTGTTTAGTTTGTCTGGAAGCAGGTGGTTGTTGTCCTTATTGTCCTTATGTGGATATCTTGACGCAACATCTCAAGACATCAGTCAGGAAGTTAACGCTTGGTCGCAAATGGGTCTTCCAAATAGACAAAGTGCAAGACATTGGTACAATGTCTTGCACGTTCATCTGCACAAACAATAGTACGCAAGTATAAACACAATGGGATCACGCAGCCATCATACTGCTCAAGAGGAGACACGTTCGTTCTGTCTCCTAGAGATGAATGTACTTTGGTACAACAACAAAAAAGTACAAATCAATCCCAGAACTTGTGAAGATGCTGGAGGAAACAGGTATAAAGGTATCTATATCCAAAGTAAAACGAGTCCTATATCGACAGGCCACTCAGCAAGGAAGGAAGAAGCCACTGCTCCAAAACTCTAAAAAGTCCAGACTACGGTTTGCAACTGCACATTTTTATTTTATTTTTTATTTTACCTTTATTTAACTAGGCAAGTCAGTTAAGAACAAATTCTTATTTTCAATGACGGCCTAGGAACGGTGGGTTAACTGCCTGTTCAGGGCAGAACGACAGATTTGTACCTTGTCAGCTCGGGGATTTGAACTTGCCTCAAACATAGTCCAACGCTCCCACCACTAAGGCTACCCTGCCGCCCCACATGGGGACAAAGATCGTACTTTTTGGAGAAAGGTCCTCTGGTCTGATGAAACAAAAATAGAACTGTTTGGCCATAATGAACATCGTTATGTTTGAAGGAAAAAGGGGGAGGCTTGCAAGCCGAAGAACACCATCCCAGCATGAAGCACGGGTGTGGCAGCATCATGTTGTGGGGGTGCTTTGCTGCAGGAGGGACTGGTGCACTTCACAAAATAGATGGCATCATGAGGCAGGAAAATGTATGTGGATATCTTGACGCAACATCTCAAGACATCAGTCAGGAAGTTAACGCTTGGGTCTTCCAAATGGACAATGACCCCAAGCATACTTCCAAAGTTGTGGCAAAATGGCTTAAAGACAACAAAGTCAAGGTATTGGAGTGGCCATCACAAAGCCCTGACCTCAATCCCATAGAAATTTGTGGGCAGAACTGAAAAAGCGTGTGCGAGCAAGGAGGCCTACAAACCTGACTGTTACACCAGCTCTGTCAGAAGGAATAGGCCAAAATTCACCCAACTTATTGTGGGAAGCTTGTGGAAGGCTCCCTGAAACGTTTGACCCAAGTTAAACCATTTAAAGGCAATGCTACCAAATACTAATTGTGTATGTAAACGTCTGACCCACTGGGAATGCGATGAAAGAAATAAAAGCTGAAATAAGTCACTCTCTACTATTATTCTGACATTTCACCTTCTTAAAATAAAGTGGTGATCCTAACTGACCTAAAACAGGGAATTTTTTGTAAGATTAAATGTCAGGAATTGTGATAAACTGAATTTAAATGTATTTGGCTAAGGTGTATGTAAACTTCCGACTTCAACTATACATACAGTAGAGAAGGTGCTCAAAGCGCTTTACATAGTAAGGCGGGAAACTCACCTCTTCCACCACCAATTTGTAGCACCCACTTGGGCGATGACAGATCACTGTTTCATTACTGAAACATTTTCATTATAATGGTTTATATAAGCACAGCACCATGATGAGTGTAAGATAGCCCACTGTGATAGACTACAAGGCATTGATAGACCATAAGGCAGGTTTCCCACGGGCTGAATTTGGTCCGCGGGTGATTTTATTTGGCCCCCCAAGTTTTCTAGGCCAAAAAATAAATAATGGAAATTCTTGTACAATTCTTGTAAAAACAAGCAAATCAGCTCCAAGTGATTTTAATTTAGGACATCTGTTCCAAAGTATTCCCATGCATAATAGAGTTAAAGTATTCACACCCCTTGACTTTTTCACATTTTGTTGTGTTACAGCCTGAATTTAAAATGGATTAAATATAGATTTTCTTTGGTCACTGGCCTTCACATAATACCCCATTAATGACATAGTGAAATTATATTTTTTGAAATATTTACAAATTAATTAAAAATGAAAAGCTGAAAAGTCGAGTCAATAAGTTTTCAACCGCTTTATGGCAAGACTAAATGAGTTCAGGAGTTAAGATGTGTATGGAGTCACTGTGTGCAATAATAGTGTATAACATGATTTTTGAATGACTACCTCGTCTCTTTACCCGACACATACAATTATCTGCACGGTCCCTCAGTCGACAAGTGAATTTCAAACACAGATTCAACCACAAAGACCAGGGAGATTTTCCATTGCCTTGCAAAGTAGGGCACCTACTGGTAGAATACAGAATACAAATATTCCAAAACATGCATCGTGTTTGCGACAAGGCCCACAAGTAATACTGTACAAAGTGTTATGTTTGAGGCAAATCAAACAAAAACATAACTAAAAAAACACATTAAAACTACTTGAAAATCTATGGGAAGACCTGCAAATGGTTGTGTAGCATTGATCAACAACCGATTTTACAGAGCTTGAAGAATTTTGAAAAAAACTAAATGGGTAAATATTGCACAATCCAGGTGTGGAAAACTTGAGAGATTTACCCATAAAGACTCAGTTGTAATCACTGCCAAAGGTGCTTCTACAAAGTATTGACTCAGTGGTCTGAATACGTATGTAAATGAGTTATTTCTGTATTTCATATTCAATACATTTGCGAACATTTCTAAAAAAAAACATGTTTTCACTTTGTCATTATGGGGTATTGTGTGTAGATGGGTGATTAAAAATTTATATTTTGAATTCAGGCTGTAACACAACAACATGTGGAATAAATCAAGGGGTATGAATACTTTCTGAAAGCACTTTATGTGATCGTGGACAAATGTAAGCGAGGTTTGAAATTATTATTATTTAGTATAATATTCTATCTGTTTGGGCTTCTTGCGGTCGATTTGCAGTCTACAAATTATTTGTAATTATGTTATGGCCCCCTGACTATCCGGTCAAGAAAAAAATCGGAATCTAGTTGATGATCCCTGACATAACGTAATATTATTCACTGTAACCTAGCTAGTAGGGTATAATGCTGTTTTCTCACCTTCCCAGCCTCTTTGGTCACCTCAAGGCAGTGGTCCATGCACTCTTTCCAAGGGTCTGCCATGATGACGACAACCTAAACAAACAAGTAACAACACCCAATAGGAGAATTATATTCAAACCGGAGCTGGATTTCCCAAAAGCATTGTAGCACTAAAATCGTATTAATTCAATTGAAACTAAAATGGACAAAATATTATATTAGTACTACGATGCTTTTCAGGAAACCCAGCCCTGGAGAATAATTTGCAAGAGGTTAACAAATTATTCTAGCTAAATAGAAAAATAAATAATCAACGTCGAAAATGTTACACATAACCAAGCTAACGTTAGCTAGCCAGCTGACAGGCTATGATGTCTTCCCGGGATTGATCACTAGCTAAATCATGCAAGGATACACAACAGCTAGCTAGTGACCAGATAACCGCCCTATAAATTGTAACAACAATCGATTTGCCAGCAAAAACCGTTTGAAAACCGAAACTTACTGTATTGTTTCCCTTTTCTAACCTCTGCACTACTATTCTGCCAGCAGCACAAATTATGACATAATTTTCCTATAGCAATGACAAAACCTTCAAAATAAAAGCCAGCACTTGAATACCGTTGTAATATCATTAGCTGATTAAAATGATATTGCAATTTAATTATTGGACATTTTTATTTTGGCATCAAGAAAGGCAATTAGGAATTTCTGAAAACGGATTTAAACATATGTTTTAAAAAAATACAATGTTGACACTGGTATGTTGAGAATATTGGGATGTAGAGAAAAAAACTTTACTACCTGTATCAGCTAAGTGGGATGGGAAATACTCAGTAGGGTCTCTACTAACCAAATAGGGGGCAGAGAAAAGCCAGCAGTAGGCAATGCAGCACGGTCCCCCTCAAAAACAAAACATATCTGGTTAGTAAAGACCCTACTGAGTATTTCCCACAGTTAGAAAAAAAAGTATATCAACAACCCAATATGTATTACAGTGTATTGCATTGGGGGCTATGGAGGGCTGTAAAAAGTAGTAGGTTTCAGTCTTAGTCCTGTATTGACACTTTGGCCGTTTGATGGTTTGTCTGAGGGCATAGCAGGATTTCATATAAGTGTCCAGATTAGTGTCCTTATCCTTGAAAGCAGCAGCTCTAGCCTTTAGCTCAGTGCAGATGTTGCCTGTAATCCATGGCTTCTGGTTGGCATATGTACGTATGGTCACTGTGGGGACGACGTCCTCAATACACTTATTGATGAAGCCGGTGACTGAGGTGGTAAACTCCTCAATGCCATTGGATGAATCAAGGAACATATTCCAGTCTGTGCTAGAAAAACAGTCTTGTATAGCTTTCCATCCGCCACATCGGACCACTTCCATATTGAGCGAGTAACTGGTACTTCCTGCTTTAGATTTAGCTTGTAAGCAGGAATCAGGAGGATAGAGATATGGTCAGATTTGCCAAATGGAGGGAGAGGGATAGCTTTGTATCCATCTCTGTGTGTGGAGTAAAGGTTGTCTAGAAAAAATGTTTTTTCTTGTTGCACATGTGACATGCTGGTAGAAACTAGGTGGAATAGATGAAGTTTGCCTGCATTAATAAATCCTCACGGTGATAGGCATCCCGCTAGGGGGACAATTTTAGGTGAAACAGGAGGGCATGCAATTCAAATAAATAATCATACAAATTATGGATATTAAATATTTATGTACATACAAGTGTCTTATACCGGTTGAAAGCTTAAATTCTTGTTAGTCTAACTGCACTGTCCGATTTACAGTAGTTAATACAGCGAAAGCATGCTATGCGATTGTTTGAGGATGGCGATCAAATATTTTTCCACTGGCACAGGTTTCATAAATTCACAAATAGCGACAAAATATTCACTTACTTGTTGAAAATCTTGCTCTGATTTGTCATCCAAAGGGTCCCAGCTATAACATGTAGTGTCGTTTTGTTAGATAAAATCCTTCTTTATATCCCAAAAAGTCAGTTGAGATGGCACCATCAATTTGAGTAATCCACTCGTTCAACATGCAGAGAAAAAAAATCAGAAAATCTACCTCTAAACTTTGTTTACTTCCGGCGCCGACAGAGATGGCCGCCTCGCTTCACGTTCCTAGGAAACTATGCAGTTTTTTGTTTTTTTACGTGTTATTTCTTACATTAGTACCCCAGGTCATCTTAGGTTTCATTTTATACAGTCGAGAAGAACTACTGAATATAAGATCAGCGTCAACTCACCATCAGTACGACCAAGAATATGTTTTTCGCGACGCGGATCCTGTGTTCTGCCTTACAAACAGGACAACGGAGCGGATCCCATGCAGCGACCCAAAAAAACGACTCCGAAAAAGAGGGAAACGAGGCGGTCTTCTGGTCAGACTCCGGAGACGGGCACACCGTGCACCACTCCCTAGCATTCTTCTTGCCAATGTCCAGTCTCTTGACAACAAGGTTGATGAAATCCGAGCAAGGGTAGCATTCCAGAGGGACATCAGAGACTGTAACGTTCTTTGCTTCACGGAAACATGGCTCACTGGAGAGACGCTATCCGAGGCGGTGCAGCCAACGGGTTTCTCCACGCATCGTGCAGACAGAAACAAACATCTTTCTGGTAAGAAGAGGGGCGGGGGCGTATGCCTTATGGCTAACGTGACATGGTGTGATGAAAGAAACATACAGGAACTCAAATCATTCTGTTCACCTGATTTAGAATTCCTCACAATCAAATGTAGACCGCATTATCTACCAAGATAATTATTTTCGATTATAATCACAGCCGTATATATCCCCCCCCCCCAAGCAGACACATCGATGGCTCTGAATGAACTTTATTTGACTCTTTGCAAACTGGAAACCATTTATCCGGAGGCTGCATTCATTGTAGCTGGGGATTTTAACAAAGCTAATCTGAAAACAAGACTCCCTAAATTTTATCAGCATATCGATTGCGCAACCAGGGGTGGAAAGACCTTGGATCATTGTTACTCTAACTTCCGCGACGCATATAAGGCCCTGCCCCGCCCCCCTTTCGGAAAAGCTGACCACGACTCCATTTTGTTTTAGTTTCTGTCTGTAGGCAGGGATCAACAAGAGGCTCCCACGCTGAGGTCTGTCCAACGCTGGTCCGACCAAGCTGACTCCACACTCCAAGACTGCTTCCATCACGTGGACTGGGACATGTTTCGTATTGCGTCAGACAACAACATTGACGAATACGCTGATTCGGTGTGCGAGTTCATTAGAACGTGCGTTGAAGATGTCGTTCCCATAGCAACGATTAAAACATTCCCTAACCAGAAACCATGGATTAATGGCAGCATTCGCGTGAAACTGAAAGCGCGAACCACTGCTTTTAATCAGGGCAAGGTGTCTGGTAACATGACCGAATACAAACAGTGCAGCTATTCCCTCCGCAAGGCTATCAAACAAGCTAAGTGTCAGTACAGAGACAAAGTAGAATCTCAATTCAACGGCTCAGACACAAGAGGCATGTGGCAGGGTCTACAGTCAATCACGGACTACAGGAAGAAATCCAGCCCAGTCACGGACCAGGATGTCCTGCTCCCAGGCAGACTAAATAACTTTTTTGCCCGCTTTGAGGACAATACAGTGCCACTGACACGGCCTGCAACGAAAACATGCGGTCTCTCCTTCACTGCAGCCGAGGTGAATAAGACATTTAAAGGCTGCAGGCCCAGACGGCATCCCCAGCCGCGCCCTCAGAGCATGCGCAGACCAGCTGGCCGGTGTGTTTACGGACATATTCAATCAATCCCTATACCAGTCTGCTGTTCCCACATGCTTCAAGAGGGCCACCATTGTTCCTGTTCCCAAGAAAGCTAAGGTAACTGAGCTAAACAACTCACTAACTCACAACTCACTCACTTCCGTCATCATGAAGTGCTTTGAGAGACTAGTCAAGGACCATATCACCTCCACCCTACCTGACACCCTAGACCCACTCCAATTTGCTTACTGCCCAAATAGGTCCACAGACGATGCAATCTCAACCACACTGCACACTGCCCTAACCCATCTGGACAAGAGGAATACCTATGTGAGAATGCTGTTCATCGACTACAGCTCGGCATTCAACACCATAGTACCCTCCAAGCTCGTCATCAAGCTCGAGACCCTGGGTCACGACCCCGCCCTGTGCAACTGGGTACTGGACTTCCTGACGGGCCGCCCCCAGGTGGTGAGGGTAGGCAACAACATCTCCTCCCCGCTGATCCTCAACACTGGGGCCCCACAAGGGTGCATTCTGAGCCCTCTCCTGTACTCCCTGTTCACCTACGACTGCGTGGCCACGCACGCCTCCAACTCAATCATCAAGTTTGCGGACGACACAACAGTGGTAGGCTTGATTACCAACAACGACGAGACAGCCTACAGGGAGGAGGTGAGGGCCCTCAGAGTGTGGTGTCA
The DNA here is from genome assembly GCF_013265735.2 of Oncorhynchus mykiss. Classification (NCBI taxonomy): domain Eukaryota; kingdom Metazoa; phylum Chordata; class Actinopteri; order Salmoniformes; family Salmonidae; genus Oncorhynchus; species Oncorhynchus mykiss. Next base: position 38,205,594 of record NC_048575.1, on the reverse strand, counting down.
GGAAAATAACCTCACACTCAACGTCAACAAAACTAAGGAGATGATTGTGGACTTCAGGAAACAGCAGAGGGAACACCCCCCTATCCACATCGATGGAACGGTAGCAAGTTTTAAGTTCCTCGGCATACACATCACAGACAAACTGAATTGGTCCACTCACACAGACAGCAGGAGGCTGAAGAAATTTGGCTTGTCACCAAAAGCACTCACAAACTTCTACAGATGCACAATCGAGAGCATCCTGTCGGGCTGTATCACCGCCTGGTACGGCAACTGCTCCGCCCTCAACCGTAAGGCTCTCCAGAGGGTAGTGAGGTCTGCACAACGCATCACCGGGGGCAAACTACCTGCCCTCCAGGACACCTACACCACCCGATGTCACAGGAAGGCCATAAAGATCATCAAGGACATCAACCACCCGAGCCACTGCCTGTTCACCCCGCTATCATCCAGAAGGCGAGGTCAGTACAGGTGCATCAAAGCTGGGACCGAGAGACTGAAAAACAGCTTCTATCTCAAGGCCATCAGACTGTTAAACAGCCACCACTAACATTGAGTGGCTGCTGCCAACACACTGACTCAACTCCAGCCACTTTAATAATGGGAATTGATGTGAAATTATGTAAATATATCACTAGCCACTTTAAACAATGCTACCTTATATAATGTTACGTACCCTACATTATTCATCTCATATGCTCATATACTGTACTCTATATCATCGACTGTATTCTTATGTAATACATGTATCACTAGCCACTTTAACTATGCCACTTTGTTTACATACTCATCTCATATGTATATACTGTACTCGATACCATCTACTGTATCTTGCCTATGCTGCTCTGTACCATCACTCATTCATATATCCTTATGTACATATTCTTTATCCCCTTACACTGTGTACAAGACAGTAGTTTTGGAATTGTTAGTTAGATTAGTTACTAGTTAGTTACTTGTTATTACTGCATTGTCGGAACTAGAAGCACAAGCATTTCGCTACACTCGCATTAACATCTGCTAACCATGTCTATGTGACAAATAACATTTGATTAGATTTGATTTGATTTGTTTCAAAAAGTCCAAATGCATTTCCATTTACTACTCAGATACCCTAAAATGTAATCTATAATATTTCTTATGGAAAGAAGTATGTTCAATAGGAAACCGATTTTAGCAGGTGCATATTGTCTTCATGGTGCACCCAAACACGAATTTCCAAGACTGTGTCCCTGTACTAAAACTAATATTTCTTATTCATTTTGGAAGTTACAAGCCTAAAACCTTGGAAATGGACTGCTGACACCCTGTGGACGCCATAGGAATTGCATCATGGGAACTGGAATTCAGTATGCCCCTATACTTTCCATTGTAAGAGCATGGCTTCTCAACAACAACAAAACACTCAGGTTGGTTATTCTTTGGATTTTCTCCTACCATAGCTATTATGTTATAGTCTCCTACATTATTTTAACATTTCTACAAACTTCAAAGTGTTTTCTTTCCAATGGTACCAATAGGAAAAAGGCCTGAGGAACAGGCAGTTTACTTTGGGCACGTTAGTCAGGCGGAAATTGAGAAAAAAGGGCCTAGCCCTAAGTTAAAGTTCCCAGCTACTCGGAGCGCCGCTTCTGGATGAGCATTTTCTTGTTTGCTTATGGCCTTATAAAGCTTGTTGAGTGCGGTCTTAGTGCCAGCATCGATGTGTGGTGCTATATAGACGGCTATGAATAACATAGATGAGAACTATCTTGGTAGATAGCTTATGATATTAAAGGGAAATTCCTTAAATATACATAATTGGTTTAAAAATACCAGTATTTATGTAAACTTTAAAAAATAATGCTGGTATTAATAATAATTGTATCTGTATTTGTTTCCTATGTGGCTGCAATGCTGTGCAACAACAAAAATCGATATTCCCAGGCTAAGCGTTTTTGCAGGGTGACTCTTATTTTGAAGAAAATAAATCCGTGTTTGCACTGCCAGCATAATGATCTGCTGCCAGCAGAGTGGGTAATTCCAGACTAGAAAAGGCAAAACGAGAGGGTTTACCTCACGGAATCTGTCCATGAAAAGAATACCAAGAAGTCAATGAGAGTGTCAAATTTGGTCAATAAAAATGTAATTGCTAATTTGCTGTGTGAGGCTTATTTGATCGAATAGAAGTTGTGTAGTGGTTAGGTTGTAAGGAATGCACTGGTATAAATGGACGCACGTGGCATTTCGGCAAAAATATTACAAACATGAATTCAGAGTGTCTGCCGTCTCATTGGCTAGAGAATGATCCCATCTGATCCCGCCTGCTTTCCATGTATTTCCATTGTTAAAAATACAATATGTTACCAACAGATTTTGTCCTTTGCCAAAGTTTTTTTTAAATGGTGTTTTTTGGAAGGGGTACACGAGCGAATTGAGTTATTGCACACGCAATAAGATCAGAGTAGGCGTTTCCTAATTGAAATATGATAATATATTCTAGAACGAGCCAATACGAGAGATCACCATGATGTCACAATAGCAAACAAATTTAGTTCCAGATGGAAAAAATTGTGTTCTGTGCATGGTTTTATTAGGGTTCTCTGCATGGTTGTGCTCTGTGTTTGCAAATCAGTAATCGCATAATGACATTACAGTAAGGAACTGGTGTAATAGACTTTCCAACTAACATGATCATTGCAAATGTCGTAGTGCTATTTCATGGTGTAATCTCGAAATTACCTCGCAGATGGCGGTTGTGAGCCAATAGAACCATTCATTACCTAGCTATGTGAGGTTAGTGAGCCACGTCCAAAACTGTTAGTTCGCAATCAACGAGCAATACGATAGACCGTGCTTGTTTATTCATAGATAAATTATATCAGTCAAGCAATAATGTCGTCTGTTAAACAGAGGTTAATTTTGTGTAAAACATTAACTTCCAATAATCAAGCTAGTTCAAATCTGGTAGCTAGATGAGGAAAACAATTCTCACATAAAAAGTGTAATTATTACATGTCGACTATGGCGCACTGTATGTATGCCAGACATACAGTACGCCATAGTCAACATGTAATAGTTGACTGACATCTGCATTCATCCATACCTGCTGACAAGATAGCCAATGCAATGGCTGAGGCAGGAATATCCACCTAGCTACCACGCAGGCTGGCACCTTGTGGTCATGTTGTTCAAACAAAATACAGTGGGGCAAAAAAACGTATTTAGTCATCCACCAATTGTGCAAGTTCTCCCACTTAAAAAGATGAGAGAGGCCTCTCATTTTCATCATAGGTACACTTCAACTATGACAGACAAAATGAGAAAAAAAAATCCAGAAAATCACATTGTAGGATTTTAAATTTATTTATTTGCAAATGATGGTGGAAAATAAGTATTTGGTCACCTACAAACAAACAATATTTCTGGCTCTCACAGACCTGTAACTTCTTTAAGTGGATCCTCTGTCCTCCACTCGTTACCTGTATTAATGGCACCTGTTTGAACTTATTATCAGTATAAAAGACACCTGTCCACAACCTCAAACAGTCACACTCCAAACTCCACTATGGCCAAGACCAAAGAGCTGTCAAAGGACACCAGAAACAAAATTGTAGACCTGCACCAGGCTGGGAAGACTGAATCTGCAATAGATAAGCAGCTTGGTTTGAAGAAATCAACTGTGGAAGCAATTATTAGGAAATGGAAGACATACAAGACCACTGATAATCTCCCTCGATCTGGGGCTCCACGCAAGATCTCACCCCGTGGGGTCAAATGATCACAAGAACGGTGAGTAAAAATCCCAGAACCACAAGGGGGGACCTAGTGAATGACCTGCAGAGAGCTGGGTCCAAAGTAACAAAGCCTACCATCAGTAACACACTATGCCGCCAGGGACTCAAATCCTGCAGTGCCAGACGTGTCCCCCTGCTTAAGGCAGTACATGTCCAGGCCCGTCTGAAGTTTGCTAGAGAGCATTTGGATGATCCAGAAGAAGATTGGGAGAATGTCATATGGTCAGATGAAACCAAAATATAACTTTTTGGTAAAAACTCAACTCGTCGTGTTTGGAGGACAAAGAATGCTGAGTTGCATCCAAACAACACCATACCTATTGTGAAGCATGGGGGTGGAAACATCATGCTTTGGGGCTGTTTTTCTGCAAAGGGACCAGGACGACTGATCCGTGTAAAGGAAATAATGAATGGGGCCATGTATCGTGAGATTTTGAGTGAAAACCTCCTTCCATCAGCAAGGGCATTGAAGATGAAATGTGGCTGGGTCTTTCAGCATGACAATGATCCCAAACACACCGCCCGGGCAACGAAGGAGTGGCTTCGTAAGAAGCATTTCAAGGTCCTGGAGTGGCCTAGCCAGTCTCCAGATCTCAACCCCATAGAAAATCTTTGGAGGGAGTTGAAAGTCTGTGTTGCCCAGCAACAGCCCCAAAACATCACAGCTCTAGATGAGATCTGCATGGAGGAATGGGCCAAAATACCAGCAACAGTGTGTGAAAACCTTGTGAAGACTTACAGAAAATGTTTGACCTCTGTCATTGCCAACAAAGGGTATATAACAAAGTATTGAGATAAACTTTTGTTATTGACCAAATACTTATTTTCCACCATAATTTGCAAATAAATTCATTAAAAATCCTACAATGTGATTTTCCTGATTTAAAAAAAATGTATTTTATTTATTTTTTCTCATTTTTTCTGTCATAGTTGAAGTGTACCTATGATAAATTACAGGCCTCTCATCTTTTTAAGTGGGAGAACTTGCACAATTGGTGGCTGACTAAATACTTTTTTGCCCCACTGTAGCTGAAAAATAACGAAACAATAATTGGGACAGATTAGCTATTTATCCAAAATATGTATTATTATTTTTTACACATACATGGCTCTGGTTAGCATTCAGGTTAGCTGCAAACAAGGAAATGTAGTCATTGTTTTCATGTATTTTTTTCAAGCAAAGTATAAGAGAGTTGTACTCTACCACCATCTAACACTACACTCACAAAATAATTCAAAAAATAAATTTTTACTTATCTATTTTTTACTTAACACTTATTTTTCTTAAAACTGCATCGTTAGTAAATAAGCATTTCACTGTAAGGTCTACACCTGCTGTATTCGGTGCATGTGACAAATACAATTTTATTTGATTAGAATTCTAAACAAATCACTGACAATGTCACCAGCAAAGCACCCCCACACCATCATACCTCCATGCTTCACGGTGGGAACCACACATGCAGAGATCTCACAAAGACACAGAGGTTGGAACCAAAAATCTCAAATTTGGACTCATCAGACCAAAGGACAGATTTCCACCGGTCTAATGTCCATTGCGCATGTTTTTTGGCCCAAGCAAGTCTCGTCTTATTATTGGTTTCCTTTAGTAGTGGTTTCTTTGCATAAATTGGACCATGAAGGCCTGTCTCCTCTGAAAAGTTGATGTTGAGATGTGTCTGTTACTTGAACTGTGTGAAGCATTTATTTGGGCTGCAATTTGAGGCTGGTAACTCTAACTTATCCTCTGCAGCAGAGGTAACTCTGGTTCTTCCTTTCCTTGCAACTACACTTGAAGAAACTTGAAAAGTTCTTGACATTTTCAGGATTGACTGACCTTCATGTCTTAAAGTAATGATGGACTGTTTCTCTTTCCTTATTTTTGGCTCCCAAGTGGCGCAGCGGTCTAAGATACTGCATCTCAGGGCAGGAGGCGTCGCTGCAGTCTCTGGTTTGAATCCAGGCTGCATCACATCCGGGTGTGATTGGGAGTCCCATTAGGGCGGTGCGCAATTGACAAAGCGCCGGCCGTGGTGGGCCATCATTGTAAATAAGAATTTGTTCTTAAATGACTTGCCTAGTTAAAAACAATTCAAAGCTGTTCTTGCCATAATATGGACTTGGTCTTTTACAAAATAGGGCTATCTTCTGTATACCACCCCTACCTTGTCACAACAACTGATTGACTCAAACACATTAAGAAGGAATTAAATTCCACAAACTAACTTTTAACAAGACAAAACACATTCCAGGTACCACCTACCTCTTGAAGGTGGTTGTAAGAATACCAAGGGCGTGCATAGCGGTCAAGGCAAAGAGTGGCTACTTTGAAGAATTTCTTTAACACTATTTTGGTTTCTACATGATTCTATATGTGTTATTTCATAGTGTTGATGTCTTCACTATTATTCTACGATGTAAAACGAAAGAAAACCCCTTGAATGATCAGGTGTGTCCAAACTTTTGACTGGTAATAGTATGCGCTCTAGTGCGCCCAACGTCGTTTTCTAGTGCTTTGTCTCCCTTATTTCTTGATGTGCATCAGTTCCAGAGTATTAATATATTTTATGGAAATCTGGTTTGGAAATAGCTGTCACCATAATGACAATCTAAATAGCCTACCTACAAATGGTACAAAGTTGCCGCCACAACTTGCGCGTGTGCTGCTCTCTCCTCTTGATCACGTGCCTCACGTTACTTGTAAGTGCTCTCTCAACACACTCCGCCCTCACTCAACAACAGCCTGTATCACTGCTTGACAGTCAAGAGCAGGTCACATTGAAATGTATGTATTTTAAGATAAATGCCATGGCGGCCGCGGTGCAACTTAGAAATAGCCCTAAAACCCTCTACCAATACAGTTTCACCCGCGACATCGTTTTCAAAGTAGCCCAATTTACAGAAAAACTACGTACATGGCAACACTGCAGCTCACCCCCCTCTTCCTGACATATGAAAGCCACTCCCCTCACGATTCCAGAGAATTGAAACCAACAGCTGAGCTGAGACAGTAAGTAGTAGATTACACCGAGTCTTGGTAGTAATAGCAAAGATCTAACACTCTGGTATGTATCGAATTCGCTGTAGTAGGGTGGCTGAAACTATAGATATTTTGAATAAAAAAAAGTTAAATTGTCTAATCTGTGTAGGTTTACTGGATCCGCTGAGTATTCCCTGTGGACAGAGTTACTGTAAAGTCTGTATTGGTAACTGGGTTCAGGATCACCAAAATGATCCCTACCACATCTGCCTTAAGTGCAGACAGACCTACACCCCAAGACCTGCGCTATATACAAACCCCAATCTTGATGAAGTGGTGGAAAAAATAGAAAAGACTGGACTGCAAGCTGATGACACTGGATCTGGAAACATAGTCATATACTCCAAGTCATATACTGAGGAAATACTGAGGAAACATACTGAGGAGATACTCTGCAAACATATGCTGAGAAATCAGCACCTGGTCAGCATGAACAAGGTATGGATAATAACTATTTCCTGTCTACAGTGACTCAACTACATAGAGGAGATGTAGAAAGAAATGTGACTTATTATGAAATAATAGCTGTAGCCTACTTTGTACAATGTACTTTGGAGGTCATGTGAAGATTACACAGACCCCATCCATCTACCAGAACAGGCAGAGACACTGTTCAAGAACAATCCAAGATTCAGGAAGAGTGTATATCACACAGAGAATAATGTTCTAATACCACAGTATTATTGCCTCAATACCACTGCGTGTTTGCCAACAGAAAAAGATGAGTGGGAGCAAGACACGCAAACAAGAAGCCCAGTCACCAGCTCCCTCTTCCAGCGGACAGGACTTGGTAAGCTCTGGCAAGTTAGTACAGTGGTTCCTCCTTTAAAAGTTGTGAGCTTACACCGCTGGACTAAGTGGTAATTTGTGGTTTAGTATGGTACCCTGCATCACCACTTCATTGCTCCAGACCAGAGCAAGGGGGAGCTAGAGCACTGATTGTGCTTTTGTGTCCTACTGTGTCTCTAACTGACAATGAATGGGTGACATAAACCTAAATAGAAACTGGTAATTGTACACGACTACATTATTACTTACTTAAACTGTTGTTACACTTAGCTTTTTATTACTTTTTTTTGTTAGGATCATTTTGCTCTTTGCTGTAGGCCACTCCCGAAAGGTCACGCCTGAATGGCGCAATGTTCTAAGACACAAGCTGTGTTGCTACAGATGCTGGTTCAATACCCATGCCGCTCTTGACTGGGAGACGCAAGAGATGACAGTAGGTTTTTCTCCCTCTTAAAAACAGAAATAAATCATTGTAAATAACAAACTGACTTTATTTACAAATTAGTAACAATGTCTCACCCCATGTTCAAGAATTTCCTTTTTCTCGCTCATTTTATGTTATTTGAGAACAAAATCATCTCCAAAATATTGTTATTTTTTAAACAAAGCAATTATTATTATTAATTTATAATTATATAAAAGCCTGTTGGATATTCTCACAGATATATTATTAACCCTGTTATTAGCAGGACAATATATATTGGTCATATTGATCATGGCACCCGAGTGGGTCACAATGGGACTGCCTTGCAGTTCTCCAGCTGCATCCACTGAAAGCGCGTAAGGTTTAAGGCACGAGGACAGGGGGCACGGCATGGGCAGCAGAGCTGCGCACAGAAGTAGCCCATAGGGAAGGGAAGGGAGGAGAGGGGGGGGGGGCACCACACTGGCAACACTTTAAGGGGCATTGCACTAATAATGGCGCTGACTTGGGAAACGTTCCCACTGTTCTTTTCTTAGTGCCAGTCTGCACGTTCAAACTAAAACAATGTAACTAATAATGGTATCTTTATGCTTTCATTAATAAAATAATGATAAAAATACTCTTTCAAAATGCCAATGTTTATTTAGTTATGGATCCGAATTACTATGGGAATAAATATCACTGAATTACAGAAATATCCTCCAATTCTCTATATGCAATTATTGGCAGAGAGTCACGTCATATTTTCGATATACTGTAGGCCTACCGTAGGCAACATGATTCTCACTAGTGTTGAGTAATGTGCTGTTAAAAGTGGTGTAAGTCTTGTTTATTTAAAGAGCATATTGAAGATAGAAGCAATAGAATTTGAAGCAATGGCCTTCAACTATTTTAGCACCGTTTTGCGCTGCTCTGAGACAAGCATGGGGACTGGTCTTGATAAATCAATAAGATCTTTATTTTCACTGAATCTCCGTTTGGGTATTAGTTAGACTAGAATTAGAAAATTAGGGTGTAGAAATGTTATGCTCTTAGTGTAACCTTTTTTTAAACTAGGCAAGTCAGTTATGAACAAAATCTTATTCACAAGGACAGCCAAGTCCTTCCTCCCCATCGGGGAATTGAACCCCAGTCTCCCGCGTGCCCGCAGGAGACTGGATTTTTAGCTAAATAGTCCAGTACTGTAATCCCAACCTAACATTAAAATAACATTGTACAGCGCCATGATTTCGGTTTCATCCTAATGGAAACCCAGAGGGTTTTTCGTTTTCCTTGGAATAGAAACACCATAATATTAAGCAAATTAATTAAGCAAGTTCCAGTCAAAAGTTTGGACACACCTACTCATTCCAGTGTTTCTTTATTTTTACTATTTTCCATATTGTAGAATAACAGTGAATACATCACAACTGTGAAATAACACATATGGAATCAGTTAAGAACAAATTCTTGGGAATTTAACCCTGGTCTCCAGCGCGCTCGCATTGTCTAGTACAGATGTTATTGAAAGTTATCAAATGCTTCTCAAAGATGCCCTCTGGTGGTCAAACTAGCACTAACTTAGCATTAATGATACCAGTGGTGCACACTTAAATAACGTGCCATAGAATTCTGCAGCACCATGCAAGCTGCGCCTCAGTACGCTGCAAGTTTTAAAAGAGGAACCACTGCATGTACACAGTCTGTACATGTGTGTTCAGTAATACCCTCCTGATTTAATATTATTGGTGATATCATGCTGATAACTTGAATGTCTGAATGTGACTGGCTCACCTGCCCCCAACTTATAACTTTTAGGAGTTTCAGGATCCAGAGCCAGGGAAGACACAGGAACTGTATGCCCAAATGGATGACATCCTGGATAGGGTGACTCAAAACAACTTTCAGCAATCAATGAATGCAATAACTGAGTTCACCATTAACACAGAGGGCAAACTGAGGGCCATCACTGACCTCATATATGAGAGGGCCATATCACACCCTGCCAGCTCTGTGGTCTATGCCAACATGTGCCACTACCTCATGGGGGTAAGTCTGTATCTGTACAATTCTCCGTCTGTCTGTATTTTGTCTGTCTCTCACAGAGGTGATTGCTATTTTTTTTGTCAAATGCCAATGACCAGACATGGAGAACAGTTGGAAATCTTACAGGTTTTGCCTTTAATCAACTGTTACAGTGCAAAGGGTTTAACACTTTCTAGGGCAGTGTTCCCCAACTGGCGGGTCTTTTATTTATAATTACGGTCACTAATACTAATTAGGTTCCGGCCCCCGACCATCCTATAAAGATAAAAAAATCAGCCCGCGGCTGAATCTAATTGCTGATTCCTGGTCTAAGGAGTCGGGCATAGGCAATGATTCAAAGGTAAATGCACAGGAGCCAGGTGTAAACAAAGATGCTTATAGTAAGAAAATGCAAATGAAATCCTGGCTCTTAGATGTTAAATTTAGAAAACAAAAGCATGAATAAAGGTCTCAGCCATTCTGCTCTACCCAGCGGTGAGAGTTGCACACCTTTAAGTCTTTATGTAGTCAATTAGAGTGTAGCCACACCCTTGTAAGGGAACAGTGCTCAGCTGGAGCTTGTTCCCCAAGCCAACATTCCTGGTGCTGGCTTGGCCCTGCTGCACCACACCCACCAATTTGTTTTACCCCACCCCCCTTGCATATCTTGCCCCCTCAGCTCAAAGTACCCATGGCTGCCGTACCAGGAGGGACATTAAATTTCCGCAAGATACTTCTGAACCGAGTCAAGACAGACTTTGAGAACATGGGGAGGGACAGTCATGAAATCTTGCAGAAGAAGATGGACGCCATCACCAAGGTATCACATTCATCTCTTTAGACGCACTGCCCATTACATTATAGACCAACACTTTGAGAAATTCTGATCTAAATTATATTAATCCCTCAGCATTTCACTGATCCTCTAATGCATCATTGATTATGTGCCTTAACCTTGCATGGTGTTCTTCCCCTGAATTGATCATTGGAAAATCTAACTAGTCACAAATGGTATAGTTTAATTTGTTTACTGATTCCTTCCAGGAGGAGGACGGCCAGCAACTGAGGGAAGAGCTGGAGGAGGTCAAGGCCAAGGGTCGGAGGCAGTCTCTAGGCAATATCCAGTTCATGTGCGAGTTGTACAGGTTGAAGATGATTACGAAGGCCATCATGCACGACACCATCGTAAAGCTGTTGAAGAACCACGACGAGGATTCGCTGGAGTGTTTGTGCACCTTACTCTCCACCATCGGCAAGGAATTGGCCAGGGTACAACATTGTCTCTCTCTGTCCATTACTCCCATCTGTCTGTTTTTTATCTTTTTTATTCAGTTTAAATCCATGATAGCAAAATCAATGGCATTTAATTAGTACAGTGCATAATTTTTTATCACAGATGATCTGATAGATTCATCCAATAGATTCAAATCTATAAATCAGTCAAAAGCATTCACTTGGGCTGTCTACTTCCACAGCCCAGAATGGATGAGTACTGCAACCAGATTGAGAAGATTGTGAAGAATAGGACAACTTCCCCCAGAATCACAAGCATGCTGCAAAATGTGATGGATCTCCGAAAGGTATGACCAGTTATTCTTCTTTCTTATTTTAACATCCATATCTAACTTCCTGGTTGTCTCTTTTTTTTGCTCTATGCTCTAAAGCCGTAATATGTAGTTTGTATGTGTTGCGTGGTTCGTTCTGCGTTGTGTACTTTTAATTAGGACGCTGCCACAACTGGAGGTCTGCTAGTTGAATTATTTGTTTACTTGCCCTGCACACGAAGAGACAACACACATTATGTTAACCCTTGGCGCGGTCCTAGCTCTCAGGCACCCACTCAAACACTGTCCAAAGTACTCACAAGTTACAATAGATATCCTAGTTAGCAAGCTTTGTGAAACTTGTTAACATAAATCTTTATATTATCCACATTGTAACAAACTTATGGTAGCATAACAGTACATTGTGTAACATTATGACGGTTTTATATTAAACAATTTCGGAGCCAAGGACAACATACCTTGCTAGCTGAAGTTCAGGCAAAACAGAACAATAAGGGGGTATGGAAATACAGATAACCCGCGATGGACCAAACCGAAATATACAAAACTTTTACAATCACATGTATGTACAATATTGATATGAAAACGTGTACACCACCAAAGAAAAACGTTAGCTATGCAGCTGTAATGAAATAAAAAAAATACACTGAATAATTATTATTATTATCAAATTATTAACATCCTCTCTTGACCTGGTCTATTTGAATTGGTCCTTGTGTGCAACTTGGTGCATAATTTAGGGGAACAACATCACACTGCTACATATGCATCCATTTCAGGAATTACAGTTCTGTAAAGCTCTATAATTGATTCATTATTTCATTGTCTTTTATGTAATATTAATAATGTTGTGTGTGTGGTGGGGGGGTGTGTACGCATTTTCTCTCTAGACCGAAATAACCCAGCTTGCTGAAAAGATGGAGAAGATCAGACTGCAAGCTGACGATGATGCTGACGATCACACTGGACCTGCAGATACGGAACCTGTTTTGCGGCCTCATTATAAGTCATCACCCATGAAGCAACAGGAGCTGGTTAGCATATTTACACCACTACAGGAGAACGTATATCCTCATGATGATAAGCTGAAAGCTGAAGACCATGAGACAGACTCTGCAGGGCGGGCTACCAAGAAGGTATTCATGGGATACCGTAATAGGCTAAGGATAAGAGGTACATAGAAATGTTGCAGGCTTTACCCATCAGCTGGTGTAGATAGACATATTTCAACCTGAATAAAGACCATGCTGATGTATGTATCACAAAGGGATATGTTTTGGTCCATTGTGTGATGCCAATTACAACTGTCTGTATGTTTGTCCACAGAAAAAGGTTAGTGTGCCCTTTAAAACATGCCAGCAGATAATCCAGGAGAGAGAGGAGGAGCTACAGAAACTGAGACAGGAAGTGGAGTCTCTAAAGGTCAGACATCAGGGGTGTATTCATTAGTCGGATTCCATTGCAAAACGTTTTGTAACGAAAATAAGAATTTCTATTGCACAGAGTTAAGTGTTAAAAAGAGGTTCTGGTTTTTTTTGTTACCGATTTGCCTCATGATTTGTCAACTCTCGCACATTTTCTCTAACCTTCACATTGGAGTGCTGCTGCAGGCTCTTTGAATATCTTGACCAATCAGATTCACGGAAATCACAGGTATCGGGCACAACGCAACAAGCTCAAGTCGCGCTCTCCACTTTGCTCTGGTATTTATTTAACAAGCTGATAACACATCACTCCCAACAAAAACAAGCAAAAACTCTTACATACACGTGACAGCCTATACACCTATACATTTGCGATCTGACACGCTATATTGCATGGAAACAAGACAATTTTTCAGTTTAATCAACTAAGCTACTTACATCAGAAGCTGCGTAGTCTAACATATTATGCACCCCCCCCCCCAGTCCTGCTTTTAAAAGATCATTCATATGAACAAGTTCAAGGTTGCAGCAACTTGACAGGGTTTTCATCTTCCCCAAGGCCAGGAGTTTTTCCAGAAGGTTTTTTTTAAACCATGTGACCTGATTAGAAAAACTCTGGTCCTGTCAGGTGAATCACGTCATTCTGTATAAGGTCCGGAGTTTCTTCTCCTTCAATGAGGAATCGAGCAAGTACAATTGATATTCATCCCATGGCTCTGTTATTCTCCACCGTTCTCCCAAAGTGTGCAGTTGCACACTCCCCGTAATGGATTTAACAATGATGGATTTAACTCCCTCCAATTCAATGCATTTCAATTATAATCAAGACAGGGAGTATGCAAGTCCATACTTTGGGGGAAGTATGGAGAGTCGGAACAAAGCAGATGCTTACCAAACTTTCTGAGACAAACACCTTGAAATGGACGACTCTTTCTCGCTCTCTGTCTTTTGACAGTGCTTATCTCAGGCTACACTGGAAGACGGTGAGAGGTTCTTCACCAAATTGATTGAGACAAGGTGCTCAGAGGTGAGAGAGTGGATCCAAGCCAAAGAGAAGGAGATGGTGAGTGAGGCTGAGGGACTCATACAGACACTCGAGAAGGAGCTCGATGAGCTGAAGATGACTGAAACAGAGGCTAGGCAGCTTCCACACATAGAGGACGTCCCCCATTTCTTCCAGGTAAGATCAGGAGCTCTCTAATAAAGTGTTACAGGATTTCAAAAGACAGATTGACCATTGATATTAAGAAGTTAACATTTTTCGATCAGTTTGAGCCAATAGCAATTACTTCTCTGTATTGGTAGTCATACATATCGTTCTTTACATAAGTGTTCACACCCTTGGATTATTTTGCGGTGGGTAATATTTCCATATACGGTACCAGTCAAAAGTTGGATACACCTACTCATTCATAGGTTTTACTTTTTTTTTTACTATTTTCCACATTGTAGAATAATAGTGAAGACATCAAAACTATGAAATAACACATGAAATCATGTAGTAACCAAAAGAGTGTTGAACAAATCCAAATATATTTTATATTTGACATTCTTCAAAATAGCCACCCTTTGCCTTAACAGCTTTGCATACTCTTGGCATTCTCTCAACCAGTTTCATGAGATGGTCACCTGGAATGCATTTCATTTAACAGGTGTGCCTTGTTAAAAGCTAATTTTAATGGAATTTCTTTCCTTCATAATGCATTTGTGCCAATCAGTTGTTGTGACAAGGTAGGGGTAGTTTACAGAAGATAGCCCTATTTGGTAAAAGACCAAGTCCATATTATGGCAAGAACAGCTCAAATAATAAGCAAAGAGAAATGACAGTCCATCATTACTTTAAGACATAAAGGTCAGTCAATCCAGAATATTTCACGAACTTTGAAAGATTTTAAAGTGCAGTCGCAAAAACCATCAAGAGCTATGATGCAACTGGCTCTCATGAGGACCGCCACAGGAACGGAAGATCCAGAGTTACCTCTGCTGCAGAGGATAAGTTCATTAGAGTTACCAGCCTCAGAAATTGTATCCCAAATAAATGCTTCACAGAGTTCAAGTAACAGACACATCTCAATATCAACTGTTCAGAGGAGACAGTGTGAATCAGACCTACATGGTCAAATTACTGCAAAGAAACCATTACTAAAGGACCAATAAGAAGAAGAGACTTGCTTGGGCCAAAAAACACAAGCAATGGACATTAGACCGGTGGAAATATGTCCAAATTTGAGATTTTTGGTTCCAACCACTGTGTCTTTGTGAGATGCAGAAGAGTAGGTGAACGGATGATCTCCATGTGTAGTTCCTACCGTGAAGCATGGATGAGGAGGTGTGGTGGTGCTTTGCTGGTGACACTGTGTGACTTATTTAGAATTCAAGGTACACTTAACCAGCATGGCTACCACAGCATTCTGCAGCGAAATGCCATGCCATCTGGTTTGCTCTTAGTGGGACTATCATTTGTTTTTCCACAGGACAATGACCCAACACACCACCAGGCTGTGTAAGGGCTATTTGACCAAAAACGAGAGTGATGGAGTGCTGCATCAGATGACCTGGCCTCTACAATCACCCGACTTCAACCCAATTGAGATGGTTTGGGATGAGTTAGACCGCGGAGTGAAGGAAAAGCAGCCAACAAATACTTAACATTTGTGGGAACTCCTTCAAGACTGTTAGTGAGGGTGGTTGAGGCAATGCCAAGAATTTGCAAAGCTGTCAAGGCAAAGGGTGGCTACTTTGAATAATCTAAAATATATTTTGATTTGTTTAACATAATTTTTTTGGTTACTACACGATTCCATATGTGTTATTTCATAGTTTTAATGTCTTCACTATTATTCTACAATGTAGAAATATACAAATTAGAAGAATGAGGGCTAAAGTATGTATATGGGTGCAAATTAGTCCCACCCCCAAAAAACGATAAACAACAAACAACTCTTCAAACATGGGACATTTATTTACATAATGATGTGTTCTAATGCAATTCAAGGCATTAAAAAACATATTGTTAAATTAATATTGTACAAAGTCATTGTTTATACACCTATTTATATTAAGGTGGCTGTCCCAAACTCTGACTCCTAAACTTCAAGTTTGAAAATAAAGCAATACATGATTTTTGTAATAAAAACATTTTAAAACACTTTCTCATCTTGGCGTCTGTGACGGCATGGGCAGTGCCATTGAGGTTATCTATATTTTAAAAGTTGCATGTCCCATGCTCTACCAACTGAGCTACAGAGGACCACCATGTGGACAAGTGCACACTTCAGGAGAATGTTTTTAAAGTATTGAGATTCATAGCCAGCAGGGGGGGGGCTTCAATCCTCCAAGATATCAAACTTTGACATCTAATTGGCCAAAACATAGATGTCTATAATATGCTGTACTGTATTCTACAGTACTATGCTATACTGTACTCTATTGTACTCAAGTTTAAAAGTTGACTTGAGTTTCTTACAATTGAAGAAGGGGCCCATGGACTCTTCATCTAGTGGTCTTGAGACCTGTCATAGAAATTTCCTCTATTTACCAAATAATGGGAGCAAACCACACACAAGTCAGAGTTAGTTATCAAAGTCCATCTTTAATTATATCAGCTCTATCACAATCCTGTGACTCTCAGGCAATTCAGTGTATAACCATGAATTCTCTGAGAGCCCCATCTGCATTGCAACTGCCATCCTTTAATAGCAAAGAACACACATTGTCAGACAGCATAGACATAATAAATCATTCAGCTTTGTCTCCTTACTCAAACCCCAGAACCATAAACCAATCCTCCATATCAACAGGCATATATCAAATTGTCATTTAGATACAACCAACTCTAAATACAACCAATCCTATCTTGACAAGATCACAGAGACACACTGACTGGCACACAGACATTGTGGAGCCAAGAGATACATGCTTGACCTCTCCCCTCTCTCTAGCCCAAACAACTTAGTCTTGACATAGAACAGATACTGCAACCCTGCCACAGTATTATACAAAAATAACATTCTTGATGAGAAGTAATTTACAAACATATGATGAATATAAAACATCTCACATATGTTACCAACAAATTCTGATTATTCCAAGACATTCCCCTCTCAAGGAACTCAGTCCCTTCTGAAGAATCAGAATATTAATTACATACTCAATATTTAAAAATTCAAATCCCCTCAATGTCAAATAGCTTATATGTAAGCTTTCTCCCTTCTGGAACTAAGTTTACAACCTTTATTCTACAAAACAAACTTGCACATGTTTAATAACACAGAATAATCCATTTGAGGAAAATAAAAACATAACATATTTATGCTCTTTAAGTTACATGAGAACCAGTGTCTAAACACAGGGCTCCTCACAACATATAGGACAGACATCCCTCTAAGTACTCATGCTCAGAAATATACTTAGGAATAGAGAATAGGTCATTGAAATAATTCATATTCCAAATCATAAGTAACAACCCAACTATTTATCAAACCAATATTTAGAATAGCACTCCTCAGTGATTCAAATTTGTCTTATCACTCAAAATAAAAACCTCAATTTAACACACATCAATATTAGCAGATTTACATACAGTATAATTATCCCATAATTCTACTATTAACTTTTTTAATCATGATTTTAATACAGATCAGTATCTCAATGCATTCTTAATCTAAATTACTACAATTTACATGGTGTAGACCTCTTCAATCAACCTGATACCACAAAAGTATAAACAATTTTAATGGCACAGTTGATTAAACCCCTCTTACACAGGTACGGCATCTCTGGCATCTTCGTTTTTCTTCAGATAGCTTTACAGTTCAAAGTGGACGGCCCATGATAATGTCCCAATTTCAATGTCTCATCTTTACCACTCGTGTCTTGTCCATTTGTCAACCAATATACCAGCATCATAAGAAAATGTTAGAACAGATCTTTCTCCATGATCACTCCAAGTGGACTCTCACAGTATGAGAGCTTAGATCTGATACTGTACACCAATTTCTGGCTTGGTTCTTTTCTCTCGGTAGAAGTGGTTTGGAAAGCCTCCTTCAATGCCTTTGTCACTCTTCTTCAGCCAGTTAGAGGGGGTTTTGAGGTACACACGCCATTCGGTCCAAATTATCTCTTCCATGCATTAAGATACCGTCTGATGCCACTTTTCATGATAACCTCGAAAGAACAGATCAGAACAACAGTTTAGTTCAGTTCATTAACTACATGATAAATGATTACTTTTACCAATTATTCTTAACACACATATCTAAACATATTTCACAGAGAATATCAAAACATTCTATTGAAACTATTCTTTCAAATTGGTTTATACTCCCCATCTCACTGTCAACTCCATCGTAGAGCCAAGGATCAAGAAATTAGACCTATACCCCTCGGGAATAGAACAAAACAAACACAACAATACAATACACTCAACAATACAATTACACTCAACAATACAATACACTCATTCACATATCACTTAAGTTGTATAACTTCAATTCAAACCCTCAAAAAACTGAATCCTCCCCCATGTTTTACACACATCTCTCCGTATGAGAGTAATGTAAAACAAAACTGAAAACAAATGTAAAACAACATAATCAAATTAAAATCACTAAACTGAAAAAAAACTCCACAAAGAAAAATTATTTAACCCCTATGGTCATAGGAAAATAGACTTAAAGCAGCATACCCTTAGTTAAAAGCAATGCCCTACTCCCTCTTCACACTGGTCCAAATTACAAATATGGATAAGAAACATATTTACCAATTACACAAATTATATTGAAAGTAGTATTACAGATGACCCTAATTTCATCATCCAAATGGCTTTCCAATGCGGGGGATCAAGCCACAACGGAAAGTCATCAGAAGGTCATAGGTTATACAAAACCCTTCAGAGCAGTGTTTTTCACTATATAAAACAATTTGCAAACAATAATCAACTAGTTCCAAACATTTTCGTATTTCCATGTTCCCAGAACATTCCTTTATCAAAAGAATTTGCGTGTGTAATGAAAAGTCAGAAAATAAAAACTTATTAAAATCCCAATGTGGTGAGTGCCCCTTTCAATGTGGTAATTTGTGGCCTCAATTTCACTCACTCTCCCCAAGAGTATAGTCCCTGGAAACATTCCAGAGAGAGACAGTGAAATATCAATTTTCCCGGAGAAAACACAAAAACACTTAGTATTCATTACACTACATCGATTCAGAAACTCAAACGTGAAACTATAAACCAAACCTAATGATAATTCCACTGTACCTCAAATCATTAATCATAAGTTTTAATCAACATCAATGTATATGCATGATACAATGTTTAATTAAGTTAAATCAACTCCTAAAAAACATTTTAATAAGCAACCTAATAATTTCAATCTGTTGATATAAATTTAGTAAAAACCAATCCTGATTTTTTTTTTTTAACAAATCTAAAATCCTTCAAAAGTCGGTGCTGTCTCATCATCGTAAAAATAAAAATAAACACATTTTTCCCCCCACTGATATCCACAAAGGTCAATACTGTTCAGCACATCCATTAATGATCTTCCTTCAGTCTGTACAGGGTCTGAAATTCCAATGTATGCAGATGATACAGTGATAAATTCATGCAAATAACAAACTACACAAGAACTCACTACTATAATGATTCAGATGACAAAATTGCTCAGAGACTCATGTTTACATCTCAATAAAATAAAACACAGTCTGCATGTTCCTCAAAAAACAACTATCACTAAAAAGCTCCTGATGGTATCTGATTTTAAGTGCCAAGGCATCATACTTGATTCCAACCTTTCTTTTAAAAAGCAAATAATAAAGGAACTCAAATACAAAATTCAACCTAGCTAATTTCCCAAAACATATTAAATTGTTTTGACTATTGCGGTAACAACACTATAATTAAAATCTATGATACTCCCCCACTTAACATACTTAGTTTACTAGTTTGGCCCAAGCTTGCTTTTCAACATTCATACCCATTCAGTCTTCTGTCAACAGGTTCTCATACTATTCAATCCAGCAATCATCTTTAATGACCTGACATTGTTCCACATAATGGAAACATACTATAATGTTAGACTACATGAACTTTCCTGCTCAAATTAACTGGTGTTACTTAAACAATCAAACCAAGAATCAATAACCATCAGAATCTATTCTTACGATGTTTTATGATTCAGACATCCAGTCTCCCACAAATCTCATAGCCTAATACAGTAAATATAAACGCCACAAATCTATGATGCCCACCTAGCAAATCAGCTGCTAGAAATACAGAAAAAAATGTACCTGAACAACGGTCAAAACCATTAGAGTAAGGTTATTGTATATTCAAACTAATAGCGCAAATTTTCGTTATTCTGCAACAATCTACCTGCCTCCAGCAACTTTCCCTGACAAATAGTAGTCAACACAGTAACTAACTCTCTTCCATACTTTCAACTCAACTTTCCTATTTCTTTTTCTCATTGGGCAAAAATATAACCCCTCTCATTTCAACGTTTTTTCCTTACCTCTATCGTAAGATTAAAACCCCAACTTTATAACTTCCTCTTCTCTTTGCTCTCCACACTTATGAAATGTATCCTATTTCTTTAAAAATAACACGCAGCGCCAAGATTATAACATGTGTCAGTCAATCTATAAGAATGAAAAACATTTCGGTAACCACTTTCCTATGCCATTCTCTCCCCGCTATTATTCAGAATTTCTTTAACTTAGGTAACTGTCTTCTCTATTGATACAGTAATTTAAATACGACCCAATTCTCAATACATTATTCCAGCAGATAATTTAGTGAACAGACATCGTCTTGCATCAGAATTCGCTTCGTTATTAATTTAAATTGAATTAGTCTATCAATTTAACCTAAACAATCTATTGAAAACGTTCAATTTATCTCTTATACAAACACTAGCGACCATAACTTTCCAGGCAAAACATACAAATAGATGATTTACAATCAAAAACTCAGAATTCATCCAGCCTGGGAATGGAACCCGGGCCTCCCGTGTGGCAGGCGAGAATTCTACTACTGAACCACTAATGCTATTGCGAAAAACTAAGATTCTCCGCATATAAACCCCATTTACAAAGTCAAATCAAAACACTTAACTATCGGTAATTCCCAGAAGAATAATAGCCCAATTTTAATAGTACAAACGTTACTCCAGCTATGATTCTCATACTCCAGCTATGATTCTCAAATTCCAAATGAATAAATTAGCAATCAAAGAATAAAATCGACAGTTAATGACTAGGAAACAGATATTGCGCCTTTTAATAAAAATAGATTATGTTTACTTATGCAACGTCAAAAATATTACTTTACTACATCACATTAATCACGCAATGATAATTAGTTTGATGGAAAACCTTAGGCTTTGTACGACATTATAAATTACATCGAGCATCCCTCGAATTCTCTTTAACTTTATGGAAAACAGTTTATTCAATAAATCCCGCAACTTCTCTCATACTGGGAAGAAAAATTATAACATGTTCAGACCTTAAGGGCAGTTTAATTTCAAATGTTTCACCCAGACGGAGATAATCCAATATGCGTTCTATAGTTACATCGTTAGGGTAAGATAACCAAAAGTGGACACACTCTAATCAGTTTCTAGAGCTCAATTTCCCAGATTTTGTAGATTATTTTAATAGTGCTTAAAAACTTCATCCTTATCAAATTATCCATTTAAGATACCAACTCAAAACCTACGTACGTCTACGAATGGGTGGTTTAAATTGTATCTAATGATTCTCCGCATTACTTTATCAAATCTCTAGTAATTGATTATACACACATACAATTCATCATAATTTCAAATAATTCACAGAATCCATATAAAACTTAAGAAATCTTAGGTACTCACACAGAACTTTCAGGATCATCCACACAGGATTGGTCAGATGTTCACATAGAACTTCAGAAAAAAGGTTTGCCCACACAGAGTCAACCCTACCCCGCTCACACAGAACGGTCCGACAACTATTACCTAGTGATCCCATAACAAAATACTCACACAGAGTAACCCAGGGCATACCTGGCTAGCACATTTAAAATAATTGGAATTCACCACATCTGAGGGTCACTTAGACAAATCACACAGACGCACAGAATGAGGTCCTTCTTCCAATAGGGCTTCACCAAGTGCTGTGTTTCACCTAGAACACACAGACCCCCTGGCCCATCACCCCGACAGACTATCACCAAATCCCCACTGTGATCAATTCAGTGTCAGGAGGGCGTCTCGTTTTGAAAACGGCCTATGTAGCATCGATGTGAGCAGTACTGACTGGCTGAGTAGTAGTGCAGCTGGATTTATTTCAAATTTCAACAGACATGCATTGCTTTAGTAGCCTGGCATAACCATAATGGCTCTTTTCCAATTCAATTAATTTCTATAAACTCTGAATAGAATAGGAATGGAGTTATAGGCCTCCTCAGGCTGGTTCGGCAGGTTATTGGTTATTTTCAAATGTTCACATCATAAGGCTCTTTCACAGAAAAACATGGACAGTCAGGTGCATTGCAAGTTCAGAACGTAGACTGCTAGACAGTGACATATTAAACTAAA
Source organism: Oncorhynchus mykiss (assembly GCF_013265735.2). Lineage (NCBI taxonomy): Eukaryota > Metazoa > Chordata > Actinopteri > Salmoniformes > Salmonidae > Oncorhynchus > Oncorhynchus mykiss. The sequence continues at coordinate 38,182,991 of NC_048575.1, read as the reverse complement.
GCACTGATCATTGGGAACAAAATCAGAATGACTCCTTAGGGAAAGAAGGCTTAATCCATAAATCTAAATAACAAAGTAGGAAGCCTAGCCTACAAAACCCCAAAATTTGAAATGGTAAACTCTAAAGGCCTGACTGGATTATTATTTTATTTAACTAGGCAAGTCCGTTAAGAACAAATTCTTATTTACAATGACGGCCTACCAGAAGGCAAAAGGCCTCCTGCAAGGACGGGGGCTGGGATTAAAAATAAAATAAAACCATAGGACAAAACCTGGATGACGCTGGGCCAATTGTGCGTCCCCCTGTGGGATTCCTAATCACGGCCGGATGTGATACAGCCTGGATTCGAATCAGGGACTGTCTTAGACTCAGTAATGTACCGCCTTGTTCATAGATTTATCTAAAGCTTTTGACACTGTAGACCATGCGATACTTTTGGGTAAGCTGTCGTCAATAGGACTGGGACTGGATGCCTGTCGTTTTTCATGACTATCTAAAGGATAGAAGTCAGGCTGTTAGAGTCGACGACATCCAGTCAGAGCCATTGGAGTTGGTTAAAGGGGTCCCACAAAGTTCTATACTTGGTCCATTACAGTCCACTCTTTACATAAACAATATCGGTGATGAGATAAGAAAGTGTCAAATTCATTTATATGCTGATGACACTGTCATGTACTCTATCGCTTCAACGGCTGACCAAGCATTATCACTATTGGAGACAGATTTTAAGATATTACAAGGGTCTTTTATACAGCTGAAACTGGTTTTAAATGCTAAGAAAACACATTTTATGATTTTTAATAGGTTCAAAAAGTTGGTTGAAAATACACTTGCACTTACGAGCTTAGATGGTTCTCGAATTAATCAGGTCTCTGCATATAAATACTTAGGGACATGTTTGGATGATAAACTGTCTTTTAAAATGCATATTGATTAACTTTGTAAACAGCTAAAAATCAAGCTAGGCTTCCTCTATAGAAACAGGACATGCTTGTCCTCTACAAATAGAAGACAAATTGTGCAAGCTACTTTTATGTCTGTTATAGATTATGGGGATATTATTTACATGCATGCTACGGCATCAACACTTAAATCGCTGGATGCTACTTATCATTGCGCACTTAGGTTTATTACGGGTGCTAGCTACAGAACTCACCACTGTGTTTTATATCGTCATGTGGGTTGGACTTCGTAGTCGTGAGACGAGAACAACATGCTCTCGTGTTTGTCTATAAAGCACTTCTGAGTAAGCTACCTTCTTATATATCATCACTCATCAATATTAGAATTAGAATTCCTAAAACCAGGTCTCAAGCATGGATTACACTTGAGGCCCATGCGATTTCCACAGAGTTGGGTATGGCTGCCTTTTCCTGTTACGCTCCTTGCCTATGGAATAGCCTGCAGACTAAACTTAAACTTGAGACTCTTGTCCCCCTTGCTCATTTTAAATATTTATTGGATCATTTTTATTTTTGTATGGCTTTCAGGTAATGCAAGTTATTGTGCTGTTAGTAGAATAACCAATGTGTAAATGAAATCTGTTGCTGTACTTATTTTTTATTTTTTTGGTGTTATCTGTGATCGTTTTGTTTGTCTTTAGTTTTTCTAATCATTGTGCCTAAACTGTATGTGTAAACATGTATACGCAGGGCCCAGCTGTAAAAGAGACATCAGTCTCAGTCTGTGTTCCTTGTTGAAATAAAGGTATAGTAATAGACCGCTGCGCCACTAGGGAGCCCTGAGTGGCGCATGCATGAGTACAGTGTATTCAGACCCCTTCACTTTTTCCACATTTTGTTACGTTAAAGCCTTGTTCTAAAATGTATTAAATTGTTTTTTCCCCTAATCAATTTACACACAATACCCCATAATGACAAAGCAAAATGTATAAAATGTTTTTTATGCAAATGTAAAAAAAGAAACGGAACTATCACATTTACATAAGTATTCAGACTCTTTACTCAGTACTTTGTTGAAGCACCTTTGGCAGCGATTACAGCCTTGAGTCTCCTCAAGGCTTCTCAAACCTTGGCACACTGTTACGCTCGTTGATGGAAAGATCGGACCAAGGTTCAGCGTGGTCGGCTTACATTTTAATTTATTAAATGAACACTGAATAAACAACAAATACAAAATGAAACGTAACGTCTAGTAGGGATAAACAGCACAGTACCAAAAACAAGATCCCACCAACTACAGGTGGAAAAAGGCTGCCTAAGCATGATCCCCAATCAGAGACAACGATAGACAGCTGCCTCTGATTGGGAACCATACCCGACCAACAAAGAAATAGAAAACATATTGCCCACCCTAGTCACACCCTGACCTAACCAAATAGAGAATTAAAAGGATCTCTAAGGTCAAGGCGTGACACACACCTGTACTGGAGTTTCTCCCATTCTTCTCTGCAGATCCTCTGAAGCTCTGTCAGGTTGGGGAGCGTCGCTGCACAGCTATTTTCAGGTCTCCAGAGATGTTCGATTGGGTTCAAGTCCGGGCTCTGGCTGGCCCACTCAAGGACATTCAGAAAATTTGGCCTTTTGGAAAACTCCAAGCGGGCAGTCATATTTTTTTTACTGAGGAGTGGCTTTCATCTAGCCACTACCATAAAGGCCTGATTGGTGGAGTGCTGCAGAGATGGTTGTCCTTCTGGAAGATTCCTCCACAGGGGAACTCTGGAGCTCTTTCAGAGTGACCATCGGGTTCTTGGTCACCTCCCTGACAAATGATCTTCTCTCCCGATTGTTCAGTTTGGCCCGGTGGCCAGCTCTAAGAAGATTCTTGGTGGTTCCAAACTTCTTTCATTTAAGAATGATGGAGGCCACTGTGTTATTGGGGACCTTCAATGGTGCAGAAATGTTTTGGTATCCTGCTCCAGATCCGTGCCTTGACACAATCCTGTTTCGGAGCTCTACGGACAATTCCTTCGACCTCATGGCTTGGTTTTTGCTCTGACATGCACTGTCAATTTTGGGACCTTATATATATTCAGGTGTGTGTCTTTCCAAATCATGTCCAATCAATTGAATTTACCACAAGTGGACTCCAATTAAGTTATTGAAACAGCAAGAACGATCAATGGAAACATGATGCACCTGAGCTCAATTTCGAGTCTCATAGCAAAGGGTCTGAATACTTATGTTTTCGCTTTGTCATTATGGGGTATTGTGTGTAGATTGATGAGGATTTTTTTAAAATAACATTTTAGTAAAAGTCTGTAACGTAACAAAATATGAAAAATGGGGAGATTTTTATACATTTTTATGTTTAGAATTGATCTTTCACTTGGTATTTTTTACAGAGTGAAGATTTAATCAATTTTAACCCCACTTTGTAACACACAGGGTGAATACAATCAGAGACAATGATGATGGGCTCTTAGGTTTCACTGTAACTATTTATATGGACACCTTGTGTTTTACCATTTCATCAGTGTATTTACTTGTGGACACCTTGTGTTTTACCATTTCATCAGTGTATTTACTTGTGAACACCTTGTGTTTTACCATTTCATCAGTGTATTTACTTGTGGACACCTTGTGTTTTACCATTTCATCAGTGTATTTACTTGTGAACACCTTGTGTTTTACCATTTCATCAGTGTATTTACTTGTGGACACCTTGTGTTTTACCATTTCATCAGTGTATTTACTTGTGGACACCTTGTGTTTTACCATTTCATCAGTGTATTTACTGTCTTTCTGAATTGGATTTGTACGGTTTCTGATTTACTGAATGTTTATTTGTCTGTCTGTAGAAATTGCCCAGCATCACTGAGGCTTTTGGAAAAGTGAAGAGGATATATGCCACTAAAATCCAAAAGCTATTTGAAAATACCTCCAAGAGACAATTTAAGATGTTTTATGAAATAGGTACTCATTAAGGATTATAGCTGTACTATTTGTTTTAGCATAAACCAGATTCCTTCAGACATAACATTCTTTTTCTTTTTTTTCAACAGTTGAAGAAATGCTGGAACCATACAGTAAGCATGACCATTACAGCACAATTGGCCCAAAGACCTCTAGTTTATCGGGGGCAATCAGGGGCAACAACTGGTCAACCCACCACTTTTTGGGATAAACAGCTGAGGGACGGAGCTGGAGAAATGTAACTTCTCTCAACCTCTTAGCCAGTGTTATGGAGGACGAGGACTGACCATCCATGAGATCAAAATTATCGTGTTTTATTTTTTGAAGCTATGTGTTGATTTTCAAACAAGTTTTTATATAAGCTCATATTTTGGTTTGTGGTAGAATGAGAAAGTTGAACTAAGCTCACATGGCATTTCTAACTCATGTTCCTGAAGAATCAATGGCTATATTTATAATTTAATTAAAATTGATGTACCAATCCCAGATTCTCTCTCTCTCTCTCTCTCTCTCTCTCTCTCTCTCTCTCTCTCTCTCTCGCCCTCTCTCACAGCCATCACTTCTATTGACAGACAGGAGGTGGAAGAAAAGGACCTGGTAAGATCTGTCCAGAAAATGTGTGTTTAGTAATAATATCCTGGTTCTATATTGTTTGTTTACTCCCCTCCCTGCCTCCTGATTTATGACTTGAAGGAGGACTTTGTGGACCTAGATACAGTGAAGACAGAGGAAATATATGCACAAATGGATGACATCCTGGACAGGCTGACTCCTAAGAACTTCCATCAGTCGATGAAGGTAGTGAGTGCATTTACCATTGACACAGAGGACAAACTCAAGGGCTTTATTGACCGCATATATAAGAATGCCATTGAATACCCGACCTACGCTGATGTCTACGCCAAGGTGTGCCACCATCACCAACTCATGGGGGTAAATCTACATGTTAAAGTTTTCTGTCTATTTCTCACCGTCTTAATCCCAGAGGTGATCACAAAAAATGACTTGTTTTTGTATTTTTCCTTCTCTCTGTCCATCTTGCTCTCTCACTTGCTCTCTCTGACACAATAACAACCCATCAACCTTCAATGAGTTTTACCTCCCACATATCCTGCCTTTTCAGCTGAAAGTACCCGGAGTGACAGTACCTTTCCGCAAGCTGCTGCTGAACCGATGCCAGAAGGGCTTTGAGAAAGACAATAGTAAGATCTTAAAGGAAATGCAGAGAGAACTGGACGCGATCACTGAGGTAGACCAACATTTTGATGTCAAAATTACTTGCACTTGATCTATACTGAACAAGAAAAGAAAACGCAACATGCAACAATTTCAAAGATTTTACTGAGTTACAGTTCATATCAGTCAATTTAAATAAATTAATTAACTTCTTTGGGGTAGGGGGCAGTATTTTCACATCCGGATGAAAAGCATGCCCAGAGTAAACGGCCTGCTACAAAGCCATAAAAGCTATAATATGCATATTATTAGTAGATTTGGATAAAAAACACTCTGAAGTTTCTAAAACTGTTTGAATGATGTCTGTGAGTATAACAGAACTCATATGGCAGGCAAAAACCTGAGAAAAAATCCAACCAGGAAGTGGGAAATCTGAGGTTAGTCGATTTTTCAATTGCTCCTATTGAAGATACAGTGGGATATTGGTAATGTTGCACTTCCTAAGGCTTCCACTAGATGTCAACAGTCTTTAGAACCTTGTCTGATGCTTCTACTGTGAAGTGGGGCCGAAGGAGAAGGGAATAAGCAAAGTCTGCCCCAGAGCTGACCATGCGCGTTCACATGAGAGGGAGCTCTGTTCCATCGCACTTCTGAAGACAATCGAATTCTCCAGTTGGAACATTATTGAAGATTGATGTTAAAAACATCCTAAAGATTGATTCAATACATCATTTGACATGTTTCTACTGACTGTTATACGGAACTTTTTGACATTTCGTCTGCTTTTAGTGAATGCGCTTCGTGACTTTGGATTTGTTTACCAAACGCGCTAACAAAAGTAACTATTTGGACATAAATGATGGACATTACCGAACAAAACAAACATTTCTTGTGGGAGTCCTGGGAGTGCATTCCGACGAAGATCAGCAAAGGTAAGTTAAGATTTATAATGCTATTTATGACTTTTGTTGACTGCATAATATGGCGGATATATTTGTGTCTTGATTGGGCTCTGAGCGCCGACTCAGATTATTGCATGGTTTGCTTTTTCCGTAAAGCTTTTTTGAAATCTGACACAGCGGTTGCATTAAGGAGAAGTGCATCTAAAATTCCATGTGATGGCAGCGGATGAATGGCACGACAATGAGCCTCAGGATGTCGTCACAGTTGTATCTTTTAGCAATGTTTATTATGAGTATTCCTGTAAATTGATGTGGCTCTCTGAAAACTCAAAGTATGTTTTGGAACTTCTAAACGTAAGGCGCCAATGTAAACTCAGATTTTTGGATATAAATATGAACTTTACCGAACAAAACATACATGTATTGTGTAACATGAAGTCCTATGAGTGTCATCTGATGAAGATCATCAAAGGTTAGTGATTAATTTTATCTATATTTCTGCCTTTTGTGAATCCTCTCTTTGGTTGGAAAAACGGCTGTGTTATTCTGTGAATAGTCACTCACCTAACATAATAGTTTGGTTTGCTTTCGTCGTAAAGCCTTTTTGAAATCAAACACTGTGGCTAGATTTACAACAAGTGTATCTTTTAAAATGGTGTAAAATACATGTATGTTTGAGGAACTTTAATTATGGGATTTCAGTTGTTTTGAATTTGACGCCCTGCAGTTTCACTGGCTGTTGAAGAGGTGGGATGCTACCGTCTCACGTACCCTAGAGAGGTTAAGCTCTAATCTATGGATTCCACATGACTGGGAATATTATACCTTACATGACTTGTCACAGATACTTAAAAAAAAAAAAAAAAAATGTAAGGTAAGTGCATGGATCAGAAAACCAGTCAGTATCTGGTGTGACCACCATTTGCCTCATGCAGCGCGACACATCTCCTTCACAAAGAGTTGATCAGGCTTTTGATTGTGGCCTGTGGAATGTTGTCCTCTTCAATGGCTGTACAATGTTTGCTGGATATTTGCGGGAACTGCAACAGGCTGACGTACACATCGATCCAGAGCATCCCAGACATACTCAATGGGTGATGTCTGAGTATGCAGACAATGGAAGAACTGGGACATTTTCAGCTTCCATGAATTGTGTACAGATCCTTGCAACATGGCGCCATGTATTATCATGCTGAAACATGAGGTGATGGCGGCGGATGAATGGCACGACAATGAGCCTCAGGATGTCGTCACAGTGTCTCTGCATTCAAATTGTCATTGATAAAATGCAATTGTGTTTGTTGTCCTCAGCTTGCCTATACCATAACCCCACCGCCATCATAGGGCACTCATTTCACAACGTTGACATCAGCAAACTGCTCGCCCATGTGGTCTGCAGTTGTGAGGCCGGTTGCCCATACCACCAAATTCTCTAAAACAACGGCTTGTGGTGGGGAAATTAACTTTAAATTCTCTGCAACAGCTCTGGTGGACATTCCTTCAGTCAGCATGCCAATTACACCCTGCTTCAACTTGAGACATCTGTGGCATTGTGTTGTGGCCTGCACATTTGTAAAGTGGCCTTTTTATTTTCCCCATTACAAGGTGCACCTGTGTAATGATCATGCTGTTTAAAAACTTCTTAGGACTGCAATCACGTTAACGGGATGATATGATGTGAAATGACAACAGCCAGTGAAAGTGCAGGGCGCCAAATTCAAAACAACAGAAATCTCATAATTAAAATTCCTCAAACATACATCTTATACCTTTTTAATGGTAATATTGTTGTTAATCCCACCACAGTGTCTAATTTCAAATATACTTTACAGCGAAAGCACCATAGACGATTATGTTAGGTCACCACCAAGCCACAAAATAAACACAGCCATTTTTCCAGCCAAAGATAGGAGTCACAAAAAGCACAAATAGAGATAAAATTAATCACTAACCTTTGATGATCTTCATCAGATGACACTCTTCATGCTACACAATGCATGTATGTTTTGTTTGATAAAGTTTATATTTATATAAAAAAAACTGAGTTTACATTGGCGTGTTACGTTCAGAAGTTCCAAAAACATCCAGTGATTTTGCATAACCACATCGATTCAACAGAAATACATATCATAAATGTAGATGATAATTCAAGTTAAAGATATACCTCTCCTTAATGCAACCGCTGTGTCAGATTTCAAAAATACTTTACAGATTAAGCAAACCATGCAATAATCTGAGACGGCGCTCAGAAAAATAATCAAATTAGCCGCCATGTTGGAGTCAACAGAAACCAGAAATTACATGATAAATATTCCCTTACCTTTGATGATCGTCATCAGAATGTACTCACAGGAATCCTAGTTCCACAATAAATGCTTGATTTGTTCGATAATGTCCGTTATTTATGTCCAAGTATCTTCTTCTGTTAGCGCGTTAGGTATACAAATCCAAACGCTCGTGCATTACTTCAGACAAAAACTTCAAAAAGTTATATTACAGGTCGAAGAAACATTTCAAACTAAGTATAGAATCAATCATTATGATGTTATTATCATAAATCTTCACTAATGTTCCAACCGGAGAATTATTTTGTGTCGAGAGGAGCAAGTCGATATCATGTGGAATGCGCGTGACCAGGAAATGGCTCTCTGCCAGTAACCTGACTCATTCAGCTCTTATTCAGTCCCACAACACAGTAGAAGCCCCATTCAAGTTTCTAAAGATGGTTGACATCTAGTGGAATCCATAGGAAGTGCAACTTCATTCACATCCCAATGTGAATTCAATAAGGCCTGGGTTGAAAATATACCAACCTCAGATTTCTCACATCCTGTTTGGATTTCTTCTCAGGATTTTGCCTGCCATATGAGTTCTGTTATACTCACAGACATCATTCAAACAGTTTTAGAAACATCAGAGTGGTTTTTATCCAATAATACTAATAATATGCATATATTAGCAACTGGGACTGAGGAGCAGGCCGTTTACTCTGGGCACCTTTCATCCAAGCTACTCTACTGCCCCTGCAGCCATAAGTAGTTAATCAGCTTCTTGATATTCCACACCAGTCAGCTGGATGGGGATGTAAACATATTTCTGCACAACATATGAAATAAGCTTTTTGTACATATGGAACATTCCTGGGATCTTTGATTTCAGCTCATGAAACATTGTACCAACACTTTACATGTTGTGTTTTATATTTTTGTTGAGTATACATTACATGAACATAATTTCTACTCAAATGCCTTATGCTTTCTTAACAATTGTATTTGATTTAAAGGGATACTTTGAGATTTTGCAAATGGAGCCCTGCTTTCCCAGAGTCAGATGAACTCGTGGATACCATTTGTATGCCTCAGTGTTCCGTTTGAAGGAAGTTGCAAAGTAGCATTAGAGCAAGAACTGGAAGTCTATTAGACTTTGTCATTGCGCTAAAGCTACCTAGCAACTTCCTTCAAACTGAAAACCAAAACATACAAATGGTATCCATGAGTTCATCTGACTCTGGGGAAGTACAGTCGTGGCCAAAAGTTTTGAGAATGAGACAAATATTAATTTTCACAAAGTCTGCTGCCTCAGTGTCTTTAGATATTTTTGTCAGATGTTACTATGGAATACTGAAGCATAATTACAAGCATTTCATAAGTTGTTTTTTATTGACAATTACATGAAGTTGATGCAACGAGTCAATATTTGCAGTGTTGACCCTTCTTTTTCAAGACCTCTGCAATCCGCCCTAGCATGCTGTCAATTAACTTCTGGGCCACATCCTGACTGATGGCAGCCCATTCTTGTATAATCAATGCTTGGAGTTTGTCAGAATTTGTTTTTTTTTGTTTGTCCACCCGCCTCTTGTGGATTGACTACAAGTTCTCAATGGGATTAAGGTCTGGGGAGTTTCCTGGCCATGGACCCAAAATATCAATGTTTTGTTCCCCGAGCCACTTAGTTATCACTTTTGCCTTATGGCAAGGTGCTCCATCATGCTGGAAAAGGCATTGTTCGTCATCAAACTGTTCCTGGATGGTTGGGAGAAGTTGCTCTCGGAGGATGTGTTGGTACCATTCTTTATTCATGGCTATGAATGGTCTCAGGATGCTTTACTGTTGGCATGACACAGGACTGATGGTAGCGCTCACCTGGTCTTCTCCGGACAAGCTTTTTTCCGGATGCCCCAAACAATCGGAAAGGGGATTCATCAGAGAAAATTATTTTATCCCCACCCTCAGCAGGCCAATCCCTGTGCAGATGTGCAGATGCACTCACACCTGCCTGCTGCCATTCCTGAGCAAGCTTTGTACTGGTGGTGCCCCGATCCCGCAGTTGAATCAACTTTAGGAGATGGTCCTGGCGCTTGCTGGACTTTCTTGGGCACCCTGAAGCCTTCTTCACAACAATTGAACCGCTCTCCCTGAAGTTCTTGATGATCCGATAAATGGTTGATTTAGGTGCAATCTTACTGGCAGCAATATCCTTGCCAGTGAAGCCCTTTTTGTGCAAAGCAATGATCCTTGCAGATCCTTGCAGGTAACCATGGTTGACAGAGGAAGAACAATGATTACAAGCACCACCCTCCTTTTGAAGCTTCCAGTCTGTTATTCAAACTCAATCAGCATGACAGAGTGATCTCCAGCCTTGTCCTCGCCAACACTCACACCTGTGTTAATGAGAGAATCACTGACATGATGTCAGCTGATCCTTTTGTGGCAGGGCTACAGTGGAAATGTTTTGGGGGGATTCAGTTAATTTGCATGGCAAAGAGGGACTTTGCAATTAATTGTAATTCATCTGATCACTCTTCATAACATTCTGGAGTATATGCAAATTGCCATCACACAAACTGAGGCAGCAGACTTTGTGAAAATTAATATTTGTGTCATTCTCAACACTTTTGGCCACGACTGTAGATCGTCCAGGATTTTGGTCATGAAGCCCCCTATCACTTTTGGTCTCCTAGCCGTTAACCTTACATTGAAGAATTTATTCCCTTCAACTGATCATTGTAACGCGTGTAACAACTCACTAACTTGTACCTTGTTTAGTCCAATGCAATTTTCATTAGTTCAAGGCAGGCTCACCAAATCTCCCTGATTCCTTCCAGAAGGAGGACCGACAGCGACTGAGGGATGGGCTGGAGGAAACGAAGGCAGAGGGGCAACGGGAGTTGCTTTGCAACATCAAGTTCATGTGCGAGTTGTTCAAGCTAAAGATGATTATGGAGACCGTCATGCACAACTGCATTGTAAAGCTACTAAAGAATGGTGATGATGGTTCACTGGAGGTCCTGTGCACATTACTCTTCACCATCGGCAAGGACTTAGAGGAGGATTCTCAGGAGGCTGAGGTACAACTACATATCGTCTGTCTCTTGTCTGTTTGTCTTTCTGATTTATAAATGTGATCACTAATAGCCAGTCTATACTTCCACAGCCCAGAATGGATCAGCACTACAAGCAGATTGTGGTGATCATTAAGAAAAAGAGGACGTCCCCCAGAATCCGCTACATGCTGTGTGATGCGATGGACCTCAGAGAGGTATGACACATATTAATGTCAATTGACCTTAAACTGCTGTTTGTCTTTGGTTGTCTGTGTCTGTATGTCTCGCATATCCTTTAATCTTATATGTCTGATTGTCATTTTTGTTAAAGTCTGATGTTTTACACTCCGTTCTCTTTCTCTAGCTCAATTTGGAGAAAAATAAAGACAATTGAAGCCAAGAACCAGATGTTTTCTATGAGGTCTAATGATGTCCCGTGTAGCTCAGTTGGTAGAGCATGGCGCTTGCAACACCAAGGTTGTGGGTTCAATTCCCAAGGGGGACCAGTATGAGAATGTATGGAATCAATACTGTACGATGCCCTGGATAGGAGCGTCTGCTTAATGACTTAAATTTAAATGTTAAAACACACACCGATCACATTGGAAAATTAAATTGAAATATTGATGGTTCATAATAATTGAATCATAAGATGTACACTATGTCCTACAATAAATCATTTTTTTCCCCCTGCAAATGTCTATTTGTTTAATGACATGTAGATATAGTGAGACTGGAGTTATGTTGATGTGATTGAAGGAGTGGCGTGGGAAACGCCACCGTAACTCAAGTCAATATCGACTGGTGATATCATCCACTGGCACAAAGTGACACGACACCCACACACTACCTGGTTTGCAATCCACCCATTTTTCAGCCTTTATAGTGAGAAATTCACTACCATTCAAAAGTTTGGGGTCACTTAGAAATGTCCTTGTTTTTGAAAGAAATCACATTTTTTTGTCCATTTAAAATAACATCAAATGAATCAGAAATTCAGTGTAGACATTGTTAATGTTGTAAATTACTATTATAGCTGGAAACGGCTTATTTAAATAAAAAAAATGGAATAGCTATCCTCAGCAAAAAAATAAATGTAATCTCACTGTCAACTGCGTTTATTAACAAACTTAACGTGTAAATATGTGTATGAACATAAGATTCAACAACAGACATAAACTGAAAAAGTTCCACAGACATGTGACTAACAGAGATGGAATAATGTGCCCCTGAACAAAGGGGGTCAAAATCAAAAGTAACAGTCAGTATCTGGTGTGGCCACCAGATGCATTAAGTACTGCAGTGCATCTCCTCCTCATAGACTGCACCAGATTTTCCAGTTCTTGCTGTGAGATGTTACCCCACTCTTCCACCAAGGCACCTGCAAGTTCCCAGAGATTTCTGGGGGGAATGGCCTTAGCCCTCACCCCCCGATCCAACAGGTACCAGATGTGCTCAATGGGATTAAGATCCGGGCTCTTCGCTGAGCATGGCAGAACACTGACATTCCTGTTTTGCAGGAAATCACACACAGAACGAGCAGTATGACTGGTGGCATTGTCATGCTGGAGAGTAATGTCAGGATGAGCCTGCAGGAAGGGTACCACATGAGGGAGGAGGATGTCTTCCCTGTAACGCACAGTGTTGAGATTGCCTGCAATGACAAAAAGCTCAGTCCGATGATGCTGTGACACACCGCCCCAGACCATGACGGACCCTCCATGTTAAAATCAATCCCGCTCCAGAGTACAAGCTCATTCCTCCAACGATAAAGACAAAACCGCGACTCGTCAGTGAAGAGCACTTTTTGCCAGTCCTGTCAGGTCCAGCGACGGTGGGTTTGTGCCCATAGGCGACGTTGTTGCCAGTGATGTCTGGTGAGGACCTGCCTTACAACAGGCCTACAAGCCCTCAGTCCAGCCTCTCTCAGACTATTGTGGACAGTCTGAGCACTGATGGAGGGATTGTGCGTTCCTGGTGTAACTCGAGCATTTGTTGTTGCCATCCTGTACCTGTCTCGCAGGTGTGATGTTCGGATGTACCAGTCCTGTGCAGTTGTTGTTACACGTGGTCTGCCACTGCGAGGACAATCAGCTGTCCATCCTGTCTCCCTGAGGCACTGTCTTAGGCATCTCACAGTACAGACATTGCAATTTATTGCCCTGGCCACATCTGCAGTCCTCATGCCTCCTTGCAGCATGCCTAATGCACATTCATGCAGGGACCCTGGCAATCTTTCTTTTGGTGTTTTTCAGAGTCAGTAAAAAGGCCTCTTTAGTGTCCTTAGTTTTCATAACTGTGACCTTAATTGCCTACCGTCTGTAAGCTGTTAGTGTCTTAATGGCCGTTCCACAGGTGCATGTTCATTAATTGTTTATGGTTCATTGAACAAGCAAGGGAAACTGTGTTTAAACCCTTTAAAATGAAGATATGTGAAGATATTTTAATTTTTACGAATTATCTTTAAATGACAGGATCCTGAAAAAGGGATTTTTTTTTTGTTGCTGAGTTTACATAGGCTTACAGGGGCCCATTATCAGCAACCATCACTCCTGTTTTCCAATGGCACGTTGTGTTAGCTAATCCAAGTTTATAATTTTAAAAGGGTTTTCATTAGAAAACCCTTTTGCAATTATGTTAGCACAGCTAAAAACTGTTGTCCTGATTAAAGAAGCAATAAAACTGTCCTTCTTTCAACTAGTTGAGTATATGGAGCATCAGCATTTGTGGTTTTGATTACAGGCTCAAAATGGCCAGAAACAAAGACCTTCCTTCTGAAACTCGTCAGTCTATTCTTGTTCTGAGAAATGAAGGCTATTCCATGCGAGAAATTGCCAAGAAACTGAAGATCTCGTACAGAGCTGTGTACTACTCCCTTCACAGAACTGTGCAAACTGGCTCTAACCAGAATAGAAAGAGGAGTGGGAGTCCCCGGTTCACAACTGAGCAAGAGGACAAGTACATTAGAGTGTCTAGTTTGAGAAACAGATGCCACACAAGTCCTCAACTGGCAGCTTCATTAAATAGTTCCCGCAAAACACCAGTCTCAATGTCAACAGTGAAGATGCTGGCCTTCTTGGCAGAGTTGCAAAGAAAAAGCCATATCTCAGACTGGCCAATAAAAATAAAAGATTAAGATTGGGAAAAGAACACAGACACTGGACAGAGATATTACTTTTTCTTTGCAACTCTGCCTAGAAGGCCAGCATCCCAGAGTCGCCTCTTCGCTGTTGACGTTGAGACTAGTGTTTTGCGGGTACTATTTAATGAAGCTGCCAGTTGAGGACTTGTGAGGCATCTGTTTCTCAAACTAGACACTACTTGTCCTCTGTCATCTCACATGATTGCTGATTTTATTACCCACGTCATTGTTTCCTGTTGACTTTTTCCAATCTGAGATAAGGCAACAGTATTGCGTTTGGACTGTACTTTGTCAGCGATAAGAAAAGGGATAATGACGATTGGCTACTAACAGAAATGTGTCGGCCAATGATGGCCTATGCTTAAATCATCAGCAAAGTAGAGTAATCTGAGTGTGTGTGTGTGTGACAGACTGTCAACCCTTACATCTGCTGTAAACAACTAAAAGGCCGCCACCTTCATGACAGAATACAAAGAGAGTTGGAGGGTACAGCCACATTCCCTTGGCTAATTTTGATTTAACAGGCAATAAACCGAGTGCGTGTTCTGAGATTCCTAGTTATTTTTCTATTATTAATTTGTTGTTCTCTCTGCATTGTTGGGAAGGGCCTGTCAGTACGCTTTTCACAGTCTACACCGGTTGTTTACGAAGCATGTGACATAACATTTGATTTGATTTCTCTGACAAGGAGTTCTGCCAACTGCTGTTAACTACTGTTACTCTACCAATAAACCCTATCTCTAATGAGAGCCATCCCACTGGGCAAAACCTGGGTGAATCAACGTTTCCATGTCATACATTTTTTTCAAAAAATCTGACATTGAATCAATGTGGATAACTGAATTGATTTTTTAAAAGTCAACAATGTAAGGGAATTTCGTCCATTTTTCAACCTTATACTGGACTTCTACTGAACAAAAATAAACAACATGGAACAATTTCAAATATTATACCGGGTTACAGTTTATATGAGGAAATAAGTCTATTCAAATAAATAAATTAGGCACTAATTTATGGATTTCGCAAGACTGAGTAGGGGTGTAGCCATGGGTAGGCCCACCCACTTGGGAGCCAGGCCCAGCCAATCAGAGTGAATTTTTTTCCCACAAAAGGACTTTATTACAGACAGAAATACTCCTCACTTTCATCAGCTGTCTGGGTGGCTGGTCTCAGACGATCCCTCATTAGAAGAAGCCGGATGTGGAGGTCCTGGGCTAGCGTGATTACACGTGGTCTGTGGTTGTCAGGCCGGTTGGACGTACTGCCAAATTCTCTAAAACGACATTTGAGACGGCTTATGGTAGAGAAATGAACATTACATTTTGTGGTAACAGCTTTGTAGACATTCCTGCAGTCAGCGTGCTAATTGCATGCTCCTTCAACTGCAGACATCTGTGGCATTGTGTTGTGTGACAAAACTGCATATTTTAAAGTGGTGAGCTTGTGTTGTCCCCAGCAGCACAAGGTGCACCTGTGTAATGATCATGTTGTTTAATGATCTTGATATGCAACACCTATCAGGTGGATGGATTACCTTGGCAGAGGAGAAATGCTCAATAACATGGATGTAAACACATTTTTATCAGGTTTTTTGTGTAATAATTCATAAACCATGTGCCATGGAATTGGCACATCGAAAATCTAGAGGTATCTGTGTATCAATCCACTGCATCCACCGATGTTGCACTTCCGCATCTGCGGTGAAAGGTGGTGTTTGTCAGACCAACATCCTGAAAATCGGTCTTCTCACAAAATCAGCCGTGGCGTCCGAACGGTTTAGCCAACAAATTCATATGACCACTCTATGGAAATATGAGACTCTCACTCTCTCTACGACCCCAACAGGCATCTGAAGTCGGGTACAACCGATCTGCCAACTTCTGTTTGTAGCATCAGAACAGTTTGGGCTACACACTAACCTGATCTTTCTTATATCTCTCATCTGTTGTTCCGTGTAGTGAATCTGTTATTCAATGCATTTGTATTGGTTATTAGCAGTAAGGACAACAATTCTTTTTTTTAAATCAAAAACATTTTAGATATTTTTTTTATACTTTAAGGGGTCTTAAAATTCTAAATTAAATAGCAAAATTATCCTTGTTATGACCTTCTGAAAATAATTCCATATAGCTTAATATACTGTTATGGGTTTTAATGCAGGGCTGACAGACTACCACTTCCACTTGCCTCCTCCAATTTTGTGGTAATTCTGCAATCACTTGGTTGTAATTTTGGATAGAGCAGACATTTCCATATATTTTTGTTAACTGCATGTATGACATACAGTTGAAGTCGGAAGTTTACATACACCTCAGCCAAATATATTTCAACTCAGTTTTTCACAATTGCTGACATTTAATCCAAGTAAAAATTTGCTGTCTTTCAGTTAGGATCACCAATTTATTTTAAGAATGTGAAATGTCAGAATAATAGTGTCAAGAATGATTTATTTCAGCTTTCGTTTCTTTCTTTCAATTTTGGATGTATGCTTGGGGTCGTTGTCCAATTGGAGGACCCATTTGTGACCAAGCTTTAACTTCCTGACTGATGTCTTGAGATGTTGCTTCAATATATCCACATCATTTTCCTTCATGATGCCATCTGTTTTGACCATCGTGAAGTGCACCAGTCCCTCCTGCAGCAAAGCACCCCCACAACATAATGCCGCCACCCCCGTGCTTCACGGTTGGGATGGTTCTTCGGCTTGCAAGCTTCCCTCTTTTTCCTCCTAACATAACGATGGTCATTATGGCCAAACAGTTCTATTTTTGTTTCATCAGTCATTTCTCCAAAAAGTACGATCTTTGTCCCCATCTGCAGTTGCAAACCGTAGTCTGGCTTTTTTATGGCTGTTTTGCAGCTGTGGCTTCTTCCTTGCTGAGCGGCCTTTCAGGTTTTTGTTGATATAGGACTTGTTTTACTGTAGATATAGTTACATTCGTACCTGTTTCCTCAAGCATTTTCACAAGGTCCTTTGCTGTTGTTCTGGGATTGATTTGCACTTTTCACACCAAAGTACATTACTCTCTAAGAGACAGAACGCATCTCCTTCCTGAGCGGTATGACGGCTGTGTGATCCCATGGTGTTTATACTTGCGTACTATTGTTTGTACAGATGAACGTGGTACCTTCAGGCGTTTGGAAATTGCTCCCAAGGATGAACCAGACTTGTTGAGGTCTACAATTGTTTTTCTGAGGTCTTGGCTGATTTCTTTTGATTTTTCCATGATGTCAAGCAAAGAGGCACTGAGTTTGAAGGTAGGGCTTGAAATACATCCACAGGTACAACTCCAATTGACTCAAATGATGTAAATTAGCCTATCAGAAGCTTCTAAAGCCATTATATCATTTTCTGGAATTTTCCAAGCTGTTTAAAGGCACTGTCACCTTAGTGTATGTAAACTTCATACTCACTGGAATTGTGATACAGTGAAGGATAAGTGAAATAATCTGTCTGTAAACAATTATTGGAGAAATTACTTGTGTCATGCACAAAGTAGATGCCCTAACCGACTTTCCAAAACTATAGTTTGTTTCCAAAAAATGTGTGGAGTGGTTGAAAAACGGGTTTTAGGCCTCCCGGGTGGCGCAGTGGTTAAGGGCGCTGTACTGCAGCGCCAGCTGTGCCACCAGAGACTCTGGGTTTGCGCCCAGGCTCTGTCGTAACCGGCCGCGACCGGGAGGTCCGTGGGGCGACGCACAATTGTCCTAGCATCGTTCGGGTTAGGGAGGGTTTGGCCGGTAGGGAAATCCTTGTCTCTTCGCGCACCAGCGACTCCTGTGGCGGGCCGGGCGCAGTGCGCACTAACCAAGGTCCGACACATTGGTGTGGCTGGCTTCCAGGTTGGCTGGCACTGTGTTAAGAAGCAGTGCGGCTTGGTTGGGTTGTGTATCGGAGGACGCATGACTTTCAACCTTCGTCTCTCCCCAGCCCGTATGGGAGTTATAGCGATGAGACAAGATTGTAGCTACAAAAACAATTGGATACCACGAAAAGGGGGTCAAATTTTTATTGACTCCAAACTAAAGTTTTAATGACTCCAACCTAAGTGTATGTAAACTTCCGACTTCAACTGTAACTCCACCAATCCTATTTTATAATACGCTACATGACCAAAAGTATGTGGATACCCACTCATCGAACATCTCATTCCAAAATCATGGGCATTAATATGGAGTTGGTCCCCTCTTTGCTGCTGTAACAGCCTCCACTTTCCTGGGAAGGCATTCACTAGATGTTGGAACATTGCTGTGGGGACTGGGGACTAATGTTGGGCGATTAGGCCTGGCTCGCAGTCGGCATTCCAATTCATCCCAGGGGTGTTTGATGGGGTTGAGGTCAGAGCTGTGCAGGCCAGTCAAGTTCTTCCACACGGATCTAGACAAACCTTTTCTGTGTGCACGAGGGCAATGTCATGCTGAAACAGGAATGGTCCTTCCACCAAACTGTTGCGCAAAGTTGGAAGGACAGAATCGTCTAGAACAGAGGTTCTTAAACTTTTTCAGCCTGGGTCGCAAATGAGAAATTCTGTGTTTTCCTGGGACCCTAGCTTAGGGAAATATGCAACTATATGTAAATAGCAGTACATTTCATTGCCCTTATGCCTAAAACAAATGCAATATAGACAACAACAAAAAATAACAATGAAATTAAATATTCATATGAATATCTATTCATGTTTATTTCTCCCCATTAAAAACACTCTTACATATCTGTCTAGGTTGGAGCTGTTGCTGTTAAAATATAATAAATAATTTTCATTCTGAACTGGAATAAACTGATTGATCACATAGATGAGTAACAGAACTCACACACAAGTAACAGTACTGATGAAAAATGATCAGGGCTACTGTAGAAATTATTGTTAACAGTTCCAACCTTTAAAAAACAATGCATATTTTTTATTCTGAACTAGAATAAACTGATTGATCACATCACACAGATGTAGTCCAGAAAACACACACACACACACACACACACACACACACACACACACACACACACACACACACACACACACACACACACACACACACACACACACACACACACACACACACACACACACACACACACACACCTAATGAGAGGTGTGTGGCTGGTTGAAGTTTTCAACAAGCATGTCTATTTTGGGCTCAGTATTTGACAGGGCAGCACTGAGGTCATGCTCAGCATTGAGACTGTTTCTGTACTTGTTTTTTCAGTATGTCAGAGTTGAGAATCCTGACTCGCATAGGTATATGATGCCAAACTGGATCAGAACTCCTACTGCTTTCTCAGTCAGGCAGGAGACAGCTTCCTACTGTAGATGAGCAACCCAGAACTGTGTGTGTGTTTGCCTCAAAAAGCATATTGCTTCAATCAGTTTATTCCAGTTCAGAATACAAATGATTACTTGTATTTTAACGTTTTAACATCAACAATAATTTTTCATCTTCATCTATACTGTTACTAGAGTAGCTATCAGTAGCTCAGCTACTATCAGTAGCTAGCTAGCTTGTGTTGGCTAATGTTAGCTATTACCTGTGTTCAAGGCCAGAGGATTGTTTGAAAGAGAAACTCACATCTACTACTATGAGAGTTAGTACTCCCTTATTTCTGCTTATCATTGCCTGTTATAAAATGACAACAATGCCTTGCTAGCTGACTTACTTTTCCAATGTCAAAGCACTGTTTCCTGAAGCATTCTGCCCTGTTCTAAAATAACTCCCTGGGTTTACCATCATACTGTGGATGTTTGGTCAGGATGTGCCGTTTTATTAATTTGTTCATTTTGAGACATTACTTAGCACATTACTTAGCACTATGATCATTTTAAAAAATTATCGGAGTGAGTATTCTACAAATAGAAACCTTTCCACGGTAGCAAGATCTTGTCTATTTTTTCTAACTTTATATTGAAATGTATTGTAGTGTGTTCATTTATTTCCTAAGGGATATGAATACCAAATTTGTCCACTTCACCATCAGACCATTTTATTGGTAAACTACATCTATCTCTTAACACCATCCATATTGGATTTCTATTTGCCATGTATGCAGTACCTTTAGTAATAATAATAAACCTCTACTTTAGTAAAGAAAACAATTATCAATCAAATGTATTTATAAAGCCCTTCTTACATCAGCCGATGTCCCAAAATGCTTTACAGAAACCCAGCCTAAAACCTCAAACAACAAGCAATGCAGGTGTAGAAGCACGGTGGCTAGGAAAAACTCCCTAGAAAGGCCAGAACCTAGGAAGAAATCTAGAGAGGAACCAGGCTATGAGGGGTGGCCAGTCCACTTCTGGCTGTGCCGGGTGGAGATTATAACAGAACATGGCCAAGATGTTTTATGACAGGTGTGTTGTAATAAAAACGAGTGGTGTCCACTGATTAAATGCAGTCTTTATGAGGGAAAACCCAGATATTCACGAAGTCTGTGATGAAGGACAGGTTGTTTCTTCATGCAAAATAGATGTATGGTTTAAAATTCAATTAAGCTGCTTTATTTGAGGGATTTAGTGAAGGTGGGTCATTTTTTACCATTAGGACAAAGGGAGTATACAGAATGTTAAGACTAGGGTTAACCCTAGGCTAGCTAGCGTTAGCCAGCTAGCTAACATTACTGTTAGCCAGCTAGCTAACATTAGCAACAAGAAATTTCAATTGGTAATATATCATACGTTTTGCTAATTCAAAACATATTGTACAAATTGCAATTCTTAACATATCATATGAATTGTAATTTGTAACCTATCATACAAAATGGATGATGGACATCCAAAAATGAATACATACAATACGAAATGTAACAACATACTAAATGGAGTGTCTCGGATTTATGTACAGAATAATACAAAATGCTCTGAGACCAGTTTGACTTACCACTTGGGTCCTGTTTCAGTAAAAGAAAATCAGACTTTCTTGCTGAGCCTTGATACTTTACCATTTTAATATGAGTGGTTATAGTGAGGTGGTTATAGTTATAGCTAATAGTGAGATCCAGATTTCATATACAGTACCAGTAAAAAGTTTGGACACACCTACTAATTCAAGGGTTTTTCTTTATTTTATACTATTTTATACATTGTAGAATAATAATTCATATGGAATCATGTAGTAACCATCATCTTTGAAATGTAAGAGAAATTACATGTTGTATTATTCCAGCCCAGGTGCAATTTGGAATTTGTCCACTAGATGGCAGCAGTGTATGTGCAATGTTTTAGACTGATCCAATTAACCATTGCATTTCTGTTCAAAATGTTGTATCAAGACTGTCCAAATGTGCCTAATTTGTTTATTAATAACTTTTCATGTTCAAAATGGTGTACTCTCCTCAAAGAATAGTATGGTATTCTATCAATGTAATAGCTACTGTAAATTGGACAGTGCAGTTAGAAAATAATTTAAGCTGTATGCCAATATCAGATATGTCTATGTCCTGGGAAATGTTCTTGTTACTTACAACCTCATGCTAATTGCATTAGCCTACGTTAGCTCAACCGTCCCGAGGGCAACCAACCAATCCTGTAGAGGATATATAGTAGCTAAACTGACAGAGGGAGAGACTGAGAGAGAGCGAGAGATTGTAAATTGAGTTGTTAACCAAAGATCATTGTTCTGTGTGTGTCTGCGCATGTGTGACAGCACTTGACAGCACGCTTCCTGTTTATTCATTCTATTGGTGAGATTCCGAACCCTGTTACCTCACATGGCATTGACTCTGTGTCACAGCAACTTTGACCATGCCGCTGTGGTGTTGTGTTCCTGTTATAAGACCCTGACAAAAGAGAGCAGAATATAATTTGAGGACAGTGCAGTCGGAAAGTATTCAGACCCTTTGACTTTTTCCACATTTTATTACGTTACAGCCTTATTCTAAAATGGATTAAATAGTTTTTTCCCTCATCAAACTACACACAATACCCCATAATGACAGAGAAAAAAACAGGTTCATAGAAATGTTTGCAAATTTATTAAATATAAAAAAATTACATAAGTATTCAGACTCTTTACTCAGAACTTTGTTGAAGAACCTTTGGCATCGATTACAGCCTTGCGTCTTCTTGGGTATGACGCTACAAGCTTGGTACACCTGTATTTGGGGAGTTTCTCCCATTGTTCTCTGCAGATCCTCTCAAGCTCTGTCAGGTTGGATGGGGAGCGCAGCTGCACAGCTATTTTCAGGTGTCTCCAGAGATGTTAAATCGGGTTCAAGTCCGGGCTCTGGCTGGGCGACTAAGGTTATTCAGAGACTTGTCCCAAAGCAACTCCTGCATTGTCTTGCCTGTGTGCTTGGGGTTGTTGTCCTGTTGGAAGGTGAACCTTCGCCCTGAGTCTGTGGTTCTGAGCTCTCTGGAGCAGGTTTACAGCAAGTAAACTCTCTTTACTTTTCTCAGTTTATCTTTCCCGTGATCCTGACCAGTCTCCCAGTCCCTGCCGCTGAAAAATCCCCACAGCATGATGCTGCCACCACCATGCTTCACCGTAGGGATGGTGCCAGGTTTCTTCCAGACGTGACACTTGGTATTCAGGCCAAAGAGTCCAATCTTGGTTTTATCAGACCAGAGAATCTTCTTTCTCATGGTCTTAGAGTCCTTTTGGGGCCTTTTGGCAAACTCCAACCGGGCTGTCATGTTCCTTTTACTGAGGAGTGGCTTCCGTCTGGCCACTCTACCATAAAGGCCTGATTGGTGTAGGCTGCAGAGATGCTTGTCCTTCTGGAAGGTTCTCCCATCTCTACATGGTTCCAAACTCCACTCCTTTAAGAATGATGGAGGCCAATGTGTTCTTGGGGACCTACAGTGTTGCAGAAATGTTTTGGTACCCTTCCCCAGATCTGTGCCTCGACACAATCCTGTCTCGGGGCCCTACGAACAATTCCTTTGACCTCATGGTTTGGTTTTTGCTCTGACATGGAACTGTCAACCGTGGGACCTTATATAGACAGGTGTGTGCCTTTCTAAATCATGTTCAATCAATTGAATTGACCACAGGGGGACTCCAAACAAGTTGTAGAAACATCTCAAGGATGATCAATGGAAACAGGATACACCTGAGCTCAATTTCGAGTCTCATAGCAAAGGGTTTGAATACTTTCTGTTTTTTCAACAACAAAAAACTGTTTTCGCTTAGTCATTATGGACTATTGTGTGTAGAATGATGAGGATTTTATTCTATTTTAATCATTTTTAGAAGAAGGCTGTAACGTATCAAAATGTGGAAACATTTAATTAAATGTAATACTTCCCGAATGCACTGTATGTACCTGGATTAAGGTGAGTTATACAGCTGTAATGTGTGTATTTATGACTGATTGAAGGCCTATGTAATGTACTGTATGTGTTTTAATCAGTCTGAATTTTCTTTCTCTCTGAAATACCAGCCATGATGACACAGGTTCTGCTGAGTATTTGTCTGGCCATTGGCCTCTTCCGCACTTAGCTAAAACAGGTACGTTCGTATTGCATTACTGATTTAGTCATTTTACAGTAGCGACTTCTAGCCCTTTGTAAGCCTGAAGAGTGGCAGTGTTAGTGGGCAGTACAGGACAGTGAAGAACACAGAGAAGGTAGGGGAGGAGGATTCCCTTTGCCTATCCCCCCAAGCTCCCTGTGTCTGATTGCCCCCCTGCCTGCTGAGCCTTGGGAGGGAGTGAGATATGTCACCAACCTACCCCTTATGTGAGTCTGTCTACCCCCCCCCCCACCCCACTATCATACACGGGAAGTAACCATCACTGGGATAATTTGGGCATTTCTCTGTATGCATTACAGATGACTCCAGGATTGAGGTCCTATGGAGGCTCTGTGGAAATCCTTTCCCATGGCGCATGCTATATCAGACGTTTCAGAGGACTGCCTTTACCTGAATGTGTGCACTCCTTTTGACAAAATGTGACAAACAAGGTAATCTGTCAGACCCTGATCTGTTTAACCTGTCTTTGTTATTGTCTCCACCCCACTCCAGGTGTCGCCCATCTTCCCTATTATCCCCTGTGTATTTATACCTGTGTTCTCTGTTTGTCTGTTGAGAGTTTGTCTTGTTTGTCAAGTCAACCAGCATTTTGTTTCAGCTCCTACCTTTCCCCAGTCTCTCCTTTTTTCTCACCCTGCTGGTTTTGACCCTTGCCTGTCCTGACTCCGAGGCCGCCTGCCTGACCACTCAGCCTGCCCCTGAGCCTGCCTGCCGACCTGTACCTTTGCCCCCCTATGGATTACCGACCTCTGCCTTACCCTGACCCTGAGCCTGCCTGCCGCCCGGTATAGTTGCCCCACCTACGGTTCACTGACCCCTGCTTGCCTTGACCTGTATATTGCCTGCCCCTGTTGGAATATTAAACTATTGTTTATTCGACGTGGTCTGCATCTGGGTCTTACCTTCATACCTGATAGTACGAACTGGACATGACTGACCCAGCAAACCCAGACCAGCTGAGCAACACCGTCTCCCCCCAAGGAGCCTCCATTGGTAGGCATGACGAATTTCTTCGTGGGCTGACGGAGGGGGTCCAAATGTTGGCTGTGCACCATTGGACATGCTGCTGGACCAATTCCGTGGGTCGTCTGGGGGGCAGCCTGCCACGGTAGTGACCCAACCGCGCCTCAGCAACTCGGCGGTTTGCAACGCCGCCCCACAGGCCATTCCACCTTCAGCCCCAGTTACCTCCTCTGGAATACTGTAATGGAGAGCCGAGCACCTGTTGGCCGTTTTTTGCTCAGTGTGCCCTCTTTTTCGAGCTTCAGCCCTCCTCCTTACCCTCGGATCGTTCCAAAATAGCCTACCTCATCCCGCTGATGTCTGGAAGGGCTTTCACCTGGGCTACCGCTCTATGGGAAGAGCACCTGGCCATATGTGCATGCCTGGAGGGGTTCGTGGGAGAGTTGAGGAAGGTCTTTGATGCCCCGTTCTCTGGGAGAGAAGCTGCCCGGAAGCTAATCCAGCTCTGGCCTGCCTGCACTATGGCTGACTATGCAGTCGGATTTCCATACATTGGCAGCGGAGAGTGCGTGGAACCCGGAAACACTGTTCGACATATTCCTGCACGCCGTCTCGGAAGAGGTTAAGGACGAGCTGCGGCTCGGGAGTTACCCACAGATTTTGACCCCCTCATCGCTTTGACCATCCACATCGATGGGTGATTGCGGGAACGACGGATGGAGAGGAAATTCGATTTCACTCGCATGTCCAGTTATTCCATCTCGCCTCCGAGTCATCCCGGAAGTCCCCGACAGTCCCGGGGCCGAGAGCACCCGACATTTCCCGACCTTCCTCAAGAGTCACCGAAGAGGGCCGAGGCATTGTTTCCCAAGCCCATGCAACTAGGCAAGGCTGGGATGTCACCAGTGGAACAGCAAAACACCGGATCAGCACAAGGAGCTGTCTGTGGGAATTTTGGTCATTTTGTGTCCTCATGCCCGGTGAAAGACCAGGCTCACTGATAGGAGCGAGTATTCTGGTGGGCCATATGGGGAACTTTCTGCTTCCCTTACTCGCATGCCTTTTCATTTCATTCTGCTGTGGGGAAACCAGTCCAAATCTCTCTGGGTCCTCATTGACTCTGGGGCAACTGAGAGCTTTTTGGACGCCACACTGGCTTCCGAGCTGAACATCCACACCCAGCCCCTCTCCATTCCCGTGGATGTTAGAGCGTTGGACAGGCACTCTATAGGTCGGGTCACCCATAACACCACTCCCATCAACCTACGGGTGTCAGGGAATCACAGCGAGACCATTCAGTTCCTGCTCATCAAGTCCCCCCAGATCCCTGTGGTTTTAGGATTCTCCTGGCTCCAGCAACACAACCCACTCGTCAATTGGTCTAGGGGTGCCATCATGGGCGGGAGTCCTTTCTGCCACGCCCATTGTCTGAAGTCAGCCCATCCTTCCCCGGGACATCTTACTTCACATGGAGTACCAGGACTTCTGGAAGGTGTTCAGCAAGTCCAAGGCCACTTCCCTTCTGCCGCACCTCCCCTATGATTGCGGGATTGACCTTCTCCCTAGCACCAGGAACGTCTGTACTCACTATCGGGACCTGAAACCAAAGCTATGGAGGACTACATTGGGGACACCCTGCTACTGGATTTATCCATCCCTTTTCCTTTCCCGCTGGCATAGGGTTCTTCTTTATGGAGAAGGAGAAGGGACAAGACCCTGCGCCCGTGAATTGACTACTGGTGACTCAATAATATCTACCACTCATTTCCTCAGCCTTCGAGCCACTCCAGGGAGGCACTGTGTTCTCCAAGCTGGATCTACGTAACGCCTACCACCTGGTGCGGATACGAGAACTGTTTCAACACTGCCAGTGGCCACTACGAATATCTGGTCATGCCCTTTGGCCTCACCAATGCCCCTGCCGTGTTCCAGACCCTGGTGAATGACTCTCGCGACATGCTGAACCGGTTCGTCTTCGTCTACATTGATGACATCCTCGTCTTCTCCTGCTCCCTCCAAGAATACATGCTCCATGTGGGGCAGGTTCCCCAGCATCTTCTAGAGAAGCAGTTGTTCGTTAAGGAGGAAAAGTGCGAATCCCATTACTCCACCATTCCCTTTCTGGGCTACATCATCTCTGCTGGGAGTGTCAAGTTGGATCCTAAGAAGGTGAAAGCGGTGGTGGATTGTCCTCAGCCTATGTCCAGGGTGTAGCTGCAATGCTTTCAGGGGTCTGCCAACTTTTCTCGACGCTTTATCCAGCGATACTGCACCCTGGCCTCTCCCCTGTCTGCCCTCACCTCTACGAAGGTTCCGTTCACGTGGTCCATGGCCACGGACCGGGCGTTCCGGGACCTTAAACATTGCTTCACCTTGGCTCCGATCCTGGTTCATCTGGACCCTTCCCGTCAGTTCGTGGTGGAGGCCGATGCTTCGGCTGTCGGAGTGGGGACTGTTCTGTCCTAACGTTCTGCCCTGGACCTTCAGCTGCATCCCTGCACCTTCTTCTCCCACCGCCTCACCCCCACGGAGAGGAATTACGATGTTTGGAATGGGGAGCTTCTCGCGGTGAAGATGGCATTGGAGGAATGGAGGCACTTTCTCGAAGGGGCGGAACATCCATTCATTGTGTGGACCAACCACAAAAACCTGGAGTATCTCCGCAACCGCCAAGCGCCTCAACTCCAGGCAGACAAGATGGGCCCTGCTGTTTACCCGGTTCAACTTTTCCCTCTCCCCGACTATGACCTTCAGTTCTCGTCCCGGTTCTGGAAGGCGTTCTGCACCCTCATTGGGTTGTCGGCCAGCCTGTCCTCCTGGTTCCACCCCCAGTCTAACTGCCAGTCTGAGCGAGCAAACCAGGACCGCCAACCCCACCACCTTGAGCCAGCAGTTGCCCACAACACCCTTCCCTGCCACAGGCCTATCACCGTTTGAGTGTTCCCTGGGGTATCAGCCCCTGCTCTTCCCTCTTCAGGACCACCTCCAGGTATTGACGACAAGCGGATCGCCATCGGAACGGGCAGAAGGTATGGCTATCCACCTGGGATCTGCCCCTCCGGGTGGAATCCCTCAAACTCCCCCCGTTTATCGGCCCGTTCCCTATCTCCAAGGTCATTAGCCCCTCTGCTGTTCATCTTCTGTTGCCCTGTACCCTTCGTATACATCCCACCTTTCATGTGTCCAGAGTCAAACCCATGTCTCACAGCCCTTTATCTCCCGTTTCCATGCCCACTCCCGTCTCATCGACGGCCAAACGGCATTTGTTAAAGGGGCAGAGGGTTATGCGTATTTTCAGCACCAACACCCCAGGCAACCAGGTAGGACGCCAGGTGGCACCTCTAGAGGGGGTAGGTTAAGTCAGTTAAGAACAAATTCTTATTTTCAATGACGGCCTAGGAACAGTGGGATAACTGCCTTGTTCAAGGGCAGAATGACAGATTTTTACCTTGTCAGCTCGGGGAATTGATCTTGCAGCCTTCCGGTTACTACCCCAACGCTCTAACCACTAGGCTACCTGCCACCCCTTATGACAGATAGGCCCCTCTTGGATAGGTTACTTTCTACATTGAACAAACATATAAATGCAACACATACAGTTCAGCTCATGATTCATGAGCTGAAATAAAAGATCCCAGAAATGTTGGGTATGCACAAAAAGCTTTTTTCTCTAAAATGTTTGTTTGTTTATTAAATTTGTTTACATCCCCATTAGTGAGTATTTCCACCTTACAGGTGTGGCATATCAAAAAGCTGATTAAACGGCATGATCATTACACAGGTGCACCTTGTGCTGGGAAAATAAAAGGCCACTCTAAAATGTGAAAATGTCCAACCGGCCTCACAACCGCAGACCACGTGTAACCACAGCAGCCCAGAATCTCCACATCCGGCTTCTTCACCTGCAGGATTGTCTGAGAGCAGCCACTCAGACAGCTGATGAAACTGTGGTTTTTGCACAACCAAATAATTTCTGCACAAACTGTCAGAAACCGTCTCAGGGAAGCTCATCTGTGTGCTCGTCGTCCTCACCAGGGTCTTGATCTGACTGCAATTCAGCGTTGTAACCGCCTTCGATGGCTACTGGCACGCTGGAGAAGTGTGCTCTTTACAGATGAATTTCAACTCTAACGGGCAGGTGACAGAGAGCGTGTTTGGTATCTTGTGAGTCAGCGATTTGTTAATGTCAATGTTGTGAATAGAGTGGCCCATGGTTGCGGTGAGGTTATGTTATGGGCAGGCATAAGGTATCGATATCAAACACAATTGCATTTTTTCAATGGCAATTCAAATGCACAGAGATACCCTGACAAGATCATGAGGCCCATTGTCGTGTCATTCATCCGTCGCCATCACCTCATCTTTCAGCATGATAATGCATGGCCCCATGTTGCAAGGATATGTACATAATTCCTGGAGTCTGAAAATGTCCCAGTTCACAAGATGCCATACACGTGGGCCGGCTGGTCGTACTGCCAAATTCTCTAAAACTACATCGGAGGTGGCTTATGGTAGAGATATTAACATTCAATTCTCAGGCAACAACTCTGGTGGACATTCCTGCTTGTCAGCATGCCACTCAAGTCTAGTATAGCAAAAAAAGCTTGGCACAACGTGACAACCCCCCCCCTCCCCCGTAGGGACTGCATGGGAGAGCACTAGTAAGCCAGTGACTCAGCCCACATAATACAGTCAGAGGCAGAGAATCCCAGTAGAGAGAGGTGAGCCAGCCAGGCAGAGACAGCAAAGGCAGTTCAACACTCCAGTGCCTTGCCGTTTACCTTCGCACCCCTGGGCCAGACCTCACTCAAAGGAACTACTGAAGAGATGTGAGATCAGGGTCCAGAGTAACGCCGAGGTTCTTCACAGTTTTATTAGAGACGACTGTACAACCATCAACATTAATTGTCAGAACTAGCATATCTGTTTAAAAGTGATAAAAAATCCTGCCATCCACTTCCTTATGTCTGAAACACAGGCTTCCAGGGCAGGCAATTTTGGAGCTTCACCATGTTTCATTGAAATGTACAACTGTGTGTCATTGACATAGCAATGAAAGTTGGCATTGTGCTTTAGAATGACATCACTAAGAGGTAGAATATATAGTGAAAACAATAAGTGGACCTAAAACGAAACTTTGAGGAACACTAAAACTTACCATTGAATTGTCAGAGGCCAAACCATCCACAGAGACAAACTGATATCTTTCTGACAGATAAGATCTAAACCAGGCAATAAATTGTCAGTGTAGACCAATTAGGGTTTCCAATATCTCCAAAATAATGTGCCGATCGATGGTGTCAAAAGCGGCACTAAGGTCTAGGAGCACGAGGACAGATTCAGAGTCTGGTCTGATGTCATTAAAAGGTAATATACCAACTTCATGAGTGCAGTCTCAGTACGATGATGGGGTCTTAAACCAGACTGGAGTGTTTCGTATACATTATTTGTCTTCAGGAAGGCAGTGCGTTTCTGCGCAACACCTTTTTTTTTTAATGTTCAGAGGAATGGCATTTTCAATTTAAGCCAATGATTTTTTAAATGATTCTGGGTCAAGGTTTGGCTTTTTCTGGAGAGGCTTTATTTCTGCCACTTTTAGTATGTTTGGTACGCATCCGGAGGATATGAAACCATTTAATATGTTCATAGTTAAGTTGGAATTGGGTCCAGTAGGCAGTTGAAGTTTTAGAGGCCATGACTATTTTCATGAATATGTCAAGAGATACAGTATTAAACAACCTGAATGTCCCCATTGATCCTAGGTCCTGGCAGTTTTGTGCAGACGCAGGACAACTGAGTTTTGGAGAAATACGCATATTCAAACAGGAGTCCGTAATTTGCTTTCTAATGATCATGATCTTTTTTCAAAGAAGTTCATGAATTCATCACTACTGAAGTGAAGGACATCCTCACTTGGGAAATGCTGCTTTTTAGTTAGCTTTGCAAAAGTATAAAAAAATAGAGATTTTTATACTCTTTATTCATTTTTGTATTCATTCTCCTCAATCAGTTTGGAAAAGTAGGCTGATGAAGCAGCAGTGAGCTAGTCGGAAGACTTCCAGTATGGTGGAACACCATTTTCGGGTATTTTCTGCTTACCAGGGAGCTCATTTATTGTGACACATTTTGTTTTTATAGGTGCGACTGCATCTATGGTATTATGCAAGGTTAAGTTTAGATCCTCGGTTAGGTGGTTAACAAAGTTTTGTACTCGAACGTCCTCGGGTAGGTAGAGGGAGTCTGGAAGGGAATCTAGGAATCTATCGATTGTCCGAGAATTTATAGGGCGGTTTTTGATAATCCTTGGTCTCGGTCTGAGCAGATTATTTGTTTGCGATTGCAAACGTAAATAGATGGTGGTCTGATAGTCCAAGATTTTAAGGAAAAACATTTAGATCCACAATATTTATTCCATGGGACAAAACTATATCTAGGTTATAACCTGCTGAGTCGTTGATGGCAACAAAAGGAATATTGAAGTCACCAGAAATGTGATTATTATCTGCCATGGCTACGAGGTCTGAAAGGAATTCAGGGAACTCAGTGAGAAATGTTGTATACGGCCTAGGAAGTCTGTAAACAGTAGCTATAAAAAGTGATTGAGTAGGCTGCATAGATTTTATGACAGGAAAACACAGCCTTTTTTTGTGAATTGAAATTTGCTGTTGTAAATGTTAGCAACAACTCTACATTTGCGGGATGTTCACTAGTTTAAACGAGGCCTCATTTAAAGCAATAAAGTCATCAGGCTTGAGCCATGTTTCAGTCAGGCCAATCACATGAAGTGTATGATCAGTGATTAGTAAATTGACTATGCCTGCCTTGGAAGTAAGGGATCGAACATTAATTAGTCCTATTTTGAGATGTGAGATATTATCACAATCTCTTTCAATAATGACAGGAATGGAGGAGGCCTTCATTCCAATGAGATTGCTAGTGAGCACTGCCATCTTTTGCCCGACTTAGCTCTGAAACTTTATATACATGTTCTAGAGCTGAAGTCGATTGTGCACGGTGAGTTATGTGGCTCTAAAAGGTTCTCAGGCCGAGAAACAGCTTCGTACATTTGCAATGACTTCAAATCATTTTGACCATCCTGAAAATGATGACATTTAGAAAAGTCCCAGAGTCACAAGACTAGGTGCATTGAAACCGCCTCGGCCCATAGAGACGGACCCTAAAGTTTCTGTCCAATAGCTCATTTGTGGACCCCGTAGCAAAAAAAGTGCATTTTCAGAACTAAATAAGGTCGTTGCTCGGGCACCTGTCACCTGTCAAATGACCTATCAAATGACCTATCGAGCTAGGCCTACACACCAATGTCGTAACTGGACCCGCAGCTGGAATGTAACTGCGTGTTTTAAGTTGTAATTATTGTTAAAACAGAAGGCACTGTGAATATTGGGCCTGCTCTGAAAATCTGATAGTTGGCTTCTAAACGAGTTATACAAAGTGGGTTGGTGTCAGTTTGTATCAGTTTGGTGTAAGAATGATATCTTATTGACTGATGGAATCTGACCTGCTGGCTGACATTTGTACATTTGCAATAAGTTTAACAGTGATGAACCATAGTGATGAACCACCAAAATGACAGACTGAAATCAACACTAAAAGTGTTGGCGAATGGCATCACGGATGTCTCTAGGCCGTGCCGAGTTCAACAAGACGCCCCACTTGACCGTAGCTCACTTGGTCTGACCGCAACGACCGTATATAAAAAGTAGGCCCAAAAGGAAGCCTGGCCTAAATTTCAGGTTCTTTTGGGTGACAGCGGCAGAACCGTTAGGGTTAGAAGCACAATTCAATCACAGGAACGTTCCAAAGGTCCTCCCGATCTGTGCAGGATGAACCTTGACTGTGTAGCATTAACCCTTAACAGTGAAAACAGGGTGTTTTAATCTAACAGTTTGCAATGACATCGCTCCCCATAGGAATACATTGCCTGCTCCCCCAACTTCAACCTATGTGGGTTATGAATGCCATATCAAACTGTCTTCGAAGAAAATCCATCAGGCCACTATGAGGACTACCTGTGTTGATTCTAAGCGTCCTGGAGCAACCGGAAGTGGTTAAAATCACCCTAAAATGGTTTTGATACACCCAACCTGCAGTTTGTGAAAAACACTGCATTCAACCCTCTGTAAATCAGTCAGTTCATAACATAAATACTTTTTACTCATGATTCTGTAAAAGCCTACCCCAAGGAGGAAATGTTTTCACTTTCAGCTTCCTGTACCAACTGGACGTGCCTTAAATTGGGGTCATATTGGCTGTTTTGAAGGGTTAAAAAGGTTAGGCAACCCTCATGAACTGTAAATCAGTAATTTCTCACAACAGATGTCCAAGAAAAAACTCTCTCTCACACACACACACACACACAGCCAGGATGGAGTGACACGGTGTGGGGCTTAAAGATACACAGAGCCTGCAATGGCATCACCATAATCTCTAGGCCGCGCTGAGTTCAATGAGATGCCCCACTTGACCGTAGCTCACTTGGTCTGACCATGCGAAAAAGTAGGCCCAAAGTGAAGCCTGGCCTACATTTCAAGTGCTTTTGGATGACAGCAGCAGAACCGTTAGGGTTAGAAGCACAATTCAACCACGGGAATGTTCATAAGGTCCTCCCGATCTGTTCCTAAGGTCCTCCCGAAAATAACATTTTATTTGTCACATACACATGGTTAGCAGATGTCAATGTGAGTATAGCGAAATGCTTGTACTTCTGGTTCTGACAGTGCAGTAATATCTAACAAGTAATCTAACAATTCCCCAAGAACTACCTAATACTCGCAAATCTAAAAAGGGGTGAATGAGAATATGTACATATAAATATATGGATGAGGGATGGCTGAGCGGCATAGGCAAGGTACAATAGATGCTATAAAATACAGTATATGCATAAGATATGAGTAATGTAAGATATGAACATTTAATAATTATTAAAGTGCCATTATTTAAAGTGGCGTTGTTTAAAGTGAACAGTGATCTATTTGTTAAAGTGGCCAGTGATTTGGTCTCCATGTAGGCAGCAACCTCTCTGAGTTAGTGATTGCTATTTAGCAGTCTGATGGCCTTGAGATAGAAGCTGTTCTTCAGTCTCTCGGCCCCAGCTTTGATGCACTTGTACTGACCTCGCCTTCTGGATGGTAGCCATGTGAACATGCAGTGACTCGGTGGTTGTTGTCTTTGATTATCTTTTTTTGCCTTCCTGTGACATCGGGTGCTAGAGGTTGTTTTCCTGACAACACACTCCTTGTGCCCTCACCTCCTCCCTGTAGGCTGTCTCATTGTTGCCCACTACTGTTGTGTCATCTGCAAACTTGATGATTGAGATGGAGGCGTGCATGGCCACACAGTCGTGGGTGAACAGGGAGTACAAGAGGGGGCTGAGCACACACCCTTGTGGGGCCCCCAGTGTTGAGGGCCAGTGAGATGGAGATGTTCTTTCCTACCTTCACCACCTGGGGGGGCTGCCCGTCAGAAATTCCCAGACCCAATTGCACAGGGCGGGGTTGGGGCCAACTTGATTATGAGCTTGGAGGGTACTATGGTGTTGAATGCTGAGCTGTAGTCAATGAACAGCATTCTTACATAGTTATTCCTCTTGTCCAGATGGGATAGGGCAGTGTGCAGTGGGATGGCGATTGCATTGTCTGTGGACCTGTTAAGGCGCTACGCAAACTAAAGTGGGTCTAGGATGGCCGGTAAGATGGAGGTGATGTGATCCTTGACTGGTCTCTCAAAACACTTAATGACGACAGAAGTGAGTGCTATGGGGCGGTAGTCATTTAGTTCAGTAAATCTTTATCTTCTTGGGTACAGGAAAATGGTAGCCATCTTGAAGCATGTGGGGACAGCAGACTGGGATAGGGAGTGATTGCATATGTCTGTAAATACACCAGTCAGCTGATCTGCGCATGTTCTGAGGACGCGGCTAGGAATGCCGTCTGGGCCAGCAGCCCTGCGAGGGTTAACACGTTTAAATGTCTTACTCAGGCCGGCCACGGAGAAGAAGAGAGGGGGGGGGGTGCAGTTCTTGTTAGAGGGCCGTTATGGTGGCACTGTATTATCCTCAAAGTGACAAAAAATGTGTTTAGTTTGTACGGAAGTGTGATGTGGCTGGTTTTCTTTTTGCTACATACATCTCGCGTCTGAGCCGTTGAATTGTGACTCCACTTTGTCCCTGTACTGGCATTTCACTTTTTTGATTGCCATGCGGAGGGAATATCTACACTGTTTATATTCAGCCATATTCCCAGATCTCTTTCCATGGTTAAATGCGGTGATTTGCGATTTCAGTTCTACACAAATGCTGCCATCCATCCACGGTTTCTGGTTAGGGTAGGTTTTAATAGGCACAGTGGGTAAAACATCTCCAATGCACTTCCTTATAAATGAAATCACTGTGTCAGCGTATAGGTCAATGTTATTTTCTGAGGCTGACCGGAACATATCCCAGTCCGCGTGATCAAAACAATCTTGAAGCATGGATTCCGATTGGTCAGCGTTGAATGGTTCTAGTCACTGGTAGATCCTGTTTGAGTTTCTGCCAATAAGACGGTAGGAGCAAGATGGCGTCATGGTCGGATTTGCCGAAGGGAGGGTGGGGGAGGGCTTTGTATGCATCGCAGAAGTTAGAGTAGCAGTGGTAAAGTGTATTACCCCCGCGCGTAGTGCCATTTACATCATGATAGAATTGAGGTAGGTTGCTTTGTTCAAATCCCCAGCTACAATAAATGCAGCTTCAGGGTATATTGTTTCCAGTTTACATAGAGTCCAGTGAAGTTCCTTGAGGGCCTTCTTGGTGTCTGCTTGAGGTGGAATGTACATAGCTGTTACGATAACTGACGAGAATTCACTTGGAAGGTAATATGGCCGGCATTTGATTGTGAGGAATTATAGGTCGGGTGAGCAGAAGGACTTGAGTTATTTCAGTTACTTGTTGTTAGGATTACACCATGAGTTGTTAATCATGAAGCATACCTTTCTCTTCCCAAAGAGGTGTTTATCTCTGTCGGCGCGATGCATGGAGAAGCCCAGTGGCTGAAACGATTCCGACAACATATCCCAAGAGAGCCATGTTTCCATGAAACAGAGAACGTTACAATCTCTGATGTCTCTCTGGACGACAACCCTTGCTTGAATTTCATGTACCTTGTTGTCAAAAGAATGGGACATTGGCGAGTAGTACACTCAAAAGTGGTGGGCGATGTGCACGTCTACGGAGCCTGACCAGGAGGCACTCAGTCTGCCCCTTCTGTGGCACCGTTGTCTTGGGTCAGCTTCTGGGATTAGATCCATTGTCCTGGGTGGTGGTTCAAACAGAGGATACGCTTCAGGAAAGTTGTATTCCTGGTCGTAATGTTAGTAAGTTGACCTCGCGCTTATATCCAATAGTTCTTCCTGGCTGTATGTAATAAGACTTAAGATTTCCTTGGGTAACAATGTAATACATAATACATTAAAAAAACTAAATGCTGCATAGTTTCTTAAGGACTCGAAGGTCAATGTTACATTACTTAAGTCATGTTTTTATAATCTGAGCTGTAGATCTCAGAAAAGGTTGGTGACCACTGGCCTAAGGAATTTCCGTATCGCCCCTATGCTACAACACTGCTGTCTACCTTTCCTACAAGCGTTCATTCAAGTTGCATAATCTTTGGAAGCCGACAGAAGTCGCATCATTGGAATACATACACTGCAGCTTGGACTGTAGCCTACAAAAGCTTAGTATTCCTGCTCTTTCCCCGTGATCCATCAAACACATATAGTGTGCCATCATAGTGGTCTCTATACTTGTGGTCAGACTTGTTTAGGTGGAACAAATTTGCATTTGTTTTTTCTATTCTGATTTGAATGTCACTGAGAAAACAGAGAGGTGTCAAATATTTTTTTTGCAAACATCCTTTCTGAATTTAAAAGTAATCCTACAAGAAGTCATATAGTTTTCAAAAGTATCTTTAATCTGATTAACGGATTACAGTTACAGTTTTTTTTAATCCATTACTCCCCAACCCTGCCTATCAGAATGTGTTTGTGGTTGTCATTCAGTATTGCCTTAGTGGCCTAGGTTTTGGTATGGGACCATAACAACATTTCACCAGTCTTCTTTACTCCAATTCACTATAAGTGACTTGAACTCTACTATGTTTTACAATGGTGCCTCAAATGCTAATTTGATGTGCCAAGTGTGCCAAAACAATTGCAACCTTAGACATCAGATGTATTGAATGTTTGTTTCAACTGCAGGAGATTAACATGTTGGTGGTACCTGGGGTTTTCTGGACCAGATCATCAGGATTCAGTGGGTCTGTGATAATATCAAGGACATTGTGGGAGACCAGTCACCATCTTTGGACAATCTGCTGGGGCTAACAGTACCTCCATTCTGGTAGGTATGAAAGAGACAATGTGACACAGCAGTGAGATGGTCAGGTGCAGAACAGGTGTGGTTGTCACCAAAACTAAAGATAGTAGCATTTTTTGACCCAATGATTCTGTCTATCACCTGACCTGTCTCCATTGGCTGAGGGCCTGATTCACAGAGCCATCGCTATGAGTGGAGTGACACCACTGGTGGCCCATTACACCAACAACCCACTGGCCAACTCCAAGGTACCTATCTTCCCATTAATATCTAACAGAATGGCCAGGTCCACGCCTCCCCAGTCCCCATTTTTAAAATGTTATTTTATGTCACCTTTATTTAACCAGGTAGGCTAGTTGAGAACAAGTTCTCATTTACAACTGCGACCTGGCCAAGATAAAGCAAAGCAGTTCGACACATACAACAACACAGAGTTACACATGGAATAAACAAACATACAGTCAATAATACAGTAGGAAAAGTCTATATACAGTGTGTGAAAATGAGGTAAGATTAGGGAGGTATGGCAATAAATAGGCCATGGTGGCGAAGTAATTACAATACAGCAATTAAACACTGGAGTGATCGATGTGCAAAAGATGAATGTGCAAGTAGAGATACTGGGATAAATAAATAAATAAATAAATACAGTATGGGGATGAGGTAGTTGGATGGGCTATTTACAGATGGACTATGTACATGTGCAGTGATCTGTGAGCTGCTCTGACAGCTGGTGCTTAAAGTTAGTGAGGAAGACATGAGTCTCCAGCTTCAGTGATTTTTGCAGTTCGTTCCAGTCATTGGCAGCAGAGAACTGGAAGGAAAGGCGGCCAAAGGCTTTGGGGGTGAGCAGTGGAATATACCTGCTGGAGCGCGTGCTACGGGTGGGTGCTGCTATGGTGACCAGTGAGCTGAGATAAGGCGGGGCTTTACCTAGCAACGACTTGTAGATGACGTGGAGCCAGTGGGTTTGGCAACAAGTATGAAGCGAGGGCCAGCCAACGAAAGCGTACAGGTCGCAGTGGTGGGTAGTATATGGGGCTTTGGTGACAAAATGGATGGCACCAGGATAGACTGCATCCAGTTTGTTGAGTAGAGTGTTGGAGGCTATTTTGTAAATGACATCGCCGAAATCGAGGATCGGTAGGATGGTCAGTTTTACGAGGGTATGTTTGGCAGCATGAGTGATGGATGCTTTGTTACGAAATAGGAAGCCGATTCTAGATTTAATTTTGGATTGGAGATGCTTAATGTGACTCTGGAAGGAGAGTTTACAGTCTAACCAGACACCCAGTTATTTGTAGTCATCCACATGTTCTAAGTCAGAACTGTCCAGAGTAGTGATGCTGGACGGGCGGGCAGATGCGGGCAGCAATCGGTTGAGCATGCATTTAGTTTTACTTGCATTTAAGAGCAGTTGGAGGAGAGGAAGGAAGGAGAGTTGTATGGCATTGAAGCTTGTCTGGAGGTTAGTTAACACAGTGTCCAAGGAAGGGCCAGAAGTATGTTACAAAACTGGTTACAATATGAATAACATGATAGGCCTGAGTATGATCTGAAAGAGTAACCAGTCTTTCTCTGAAAGGGTATATTGGCAGGTGAATTCCTATCCCCTTCCAGATGATGGCCAATCTGACAGTGTGATGACAGCACTACTTAGAAGATTGTGCAGTGCATCAGAGGGAAACCCCAATAAAAAAGTAAGGTGATCTCTCTCACGCTTTTTTGGTTGCTACATGATTCCATATGTGTCATTTCATAGTTTTGATGTCTTCACTATTATTCTACAATGTAGAAAATGGTAAAAATAAAGAAAAACCCTTGGATGTGTCACGACTTCCGCCGAAGTTTGTCCCTATCCTCTTTTGGGCGGTGTTCGGCGGTCGAAGTTGCCGACCTTCTAGCCGTCATTGATCCACTTTTCATTTTCCATTGGTTTTGTCTTGTCTTCCATCACACCTGGTTCCAATTCTATCATTTACATGTTGTGTATTTAACCCTCTGTTCCCCCCCATGTCATTTTCGGTAATTGTTTCTTGTAGTGCTTATGCACGGTTTTCTGGTATTTACAGGGTTTTGTTTGACCCGTTTATTGTATTGTTCTGTTTACGGTGGTTTATGGATATTAAACGACACCGTTGTAAATCAGTTTTCGCTCTCCTGCGCCTGACTTCTCTGCCGCCAGTACGCACCTCACTACAGGATGAGTAGGTGTGTCCAATCTTTTGACTGGTACTGGCTGTTTACACCAGCGGTCGAGTCAAGAAGGCAGTCAAATTCCACATGACCGCATGGTCATTAGTAGCCTACAAACTTGATAACTGCCTGGTACGCAGCACTCTATTGTCCCTCTAATCAATCTGACATCAATGCAAATGTAATTGAAAATCTAATCAAACACTTCCTGAGAGCCCATGAGCTTATGTTGCGCCACATTCTATAGGCTATGCAACTGGGAGACAAAACAGATTGATGGCCGCTAATAAAAATACGAGGCTCCCGTCAGCTTTCTATAGGCTAGGCCTACTATATTTATTTCTCCACTTTCCTAATATTAAGCACATTGCTTATATTTACAACAGGAGTATAGCCTATCTGGCTGGTATGAAAATAAACCACAGGAAAAAGCACCCTCCATTCGTTATTTAAGTGCATAGATGACATATATGTTTTCCCGCTGCCCCTGTTTCGATACAGGTGCATGATAATGGTCCATTCTAAATCTAAACAAATGTCACACATATATATTATTTAGTATGTAAAGAAAATAATAAATCAAGAATAGTCTAATGAGTGACAATATTAGCCTGTCACTTGTGAATTACAGTTGAAGTCGGAAGTTTACATTCAACTTATCCAAATACATTTAAACTCCGTTTTTCACAATTCCTGACATTTAATCTGAGTAAATATTCCCTGTTTTAGGTCATTTAGGATCACCACTTAATTTCAAGAATGTGAAATGTCAGAATAATAGTAAAGAGAATTATTTCTTTCAGCTTTTATTTATTTCATAACATTCCCAGTGGGTCAGAAGTTTACATACACTCAAATAGTATTTGCTAGCATTGCCTTTAAATTGTTTAAAAATTGTTAGGGCTAGCTGAACCCCTCGACAACATCCCCAGAAAAGGCAGAGTGTGAAATTCGAAAATATGTTTTCGAAATATTTAACTTTCAAACATTCACATGTGCAATACAACAAATTAAAGCTTGACTTCTTGTTAATCTACCCACAGTGTCCAATTTCAGAAATGCTTTACAGCGAAAACACACCATATGATTATGTTAGGTCAGAGCCTACTCACAAAAAGTAGTCACAAAAAGCAGAAGTAGAGATAACATTAATCACTAACCTTTGATGATCTTCATCAGATGACACTCATAGGATTTCATGTTACACAATGCATGTATGTTTTGTTCGATAAAGTTCATATTTATGTCCAAAAATCTCAGTTTACATTGGCGCTTTATGGTCAGTAATGTTGTGCCTCGAAAACATCCGGCGAATTTTCAGTGAGCCACATCAATTTACAGAAATACTCATAATAAACTTTGATAAGAGATACAAGTATTATGCACAGAATTATAGATATACTTCTCCTTAATGTAACCGCTGTGTCAGATTTCAAAAGAACTTTACCAAAAAAGCACACAGTGCAATAATCTGAGTACAGCGCTCAGATAACAAAACAGCCAAACAGATATCCGCCATGTTGTGGAGTCAACATTAGTCAGAAATAACATTATAAATATCCACTTACCTTTGATGTACAGAATGCACTCCCAGGAATCGCAGTTCCACAATAAATGTTTGATTTGTTTGATAAAGTCCATCAATTATGTCCAAATACCTCCTTTTTGCTGTCAATCTTTAGGATGTTTTTAACATAAATCTTCAATAATGTTCCAACCGGAAATGTCCTTTGTCTTTAGAATTGCAATGGAACTCAAGCTAACTCTCACATGAATGCGTGTGGTCAGCTCATGGCACTCTGGGAGAGACCTTACTCAATCCCCTGTCATTCGCGCCCACTTCACAGTAGAAGCCTCAAACAAGGTTCTAAGGACTGTTGACATCTAGTGGAAGCCTTAGGAAGGGCAATATGACCCCATAGACACGTTATGCCTACTCATCCTGTCATTTGACGAAAAGTAAATGTGGGACATTCTTCCAATATCTTCAATATGCACCTTGGAATTGGATAAGGACGCGTGCAGTTGCGTCTCGGATGTGTCACTTGTATGTTGCCTGTGAGAAAGACCCGATCACGTGAACAAGAGCCACGTGAGTGAGAGACTTCGGATTGCGCAGCACATTAAGGTAGAAGGGCACAATGCACCACTCCAGGCCGCAAAAGGCATGTTTTTTTAGGGTGCAAATCGTTTGGAGAAAATATTTATATTTTATTCAGCTTTGTTCAATTGTATTCTTCATACTATAAAATAAAATAATGCAATGAAATTATAAACAAACCTTGTCTGTTAAATGAACTAGTGTAGCCCACAGCCATTTGGCATAGCCACATCAGTACCTAACATAAGGACAAAAGCATGCTATTCTTTTCTGAAATAGACTACATTTTCTTCATATAATGCTTCTTTAGACCTGTCTAAAATAAAAATAGATTTATTGTGGAGGTGTAGGCTATATTACATGGATGTATTATACTTTTTAAAATGGCTTGTAGGATGTGTGGAAACCAGGAGATGCTAAATGTGTTTATGTTAATTAAAGGTAAATTAGCTTGAGACCGACAGTTATTTGCTTGACAATCACAGGCTGGTGAAATTTCGTTACCGCAGCACCAG
Organism: Oncorhynchus mykiss; assembly: GCF_013265735.2. Classification (NCBI taxonomy): domain Eukaryota; kingdom Metazoa; phylum Chordata; class Actinopteri; order Salmoniformes; family Salmonidae; genus Oncorhynchus; species Oncorhynchus mykiss. The sequence goes on along the minus strand of NC_048575.1, from coordinate 38,140,962 downwards.
TCAAGAAGATACAGACAGCTCAAGAGGTATGTTTAGATATGCAGAAATATACATGTTTTTTCCCATAGAATAAGCATAATGATAATGTCTCTAGATCATAGGAAAAAGCTGCCTCCGGATTTTTAATTAAAAAGTGCAAAATAAGGAAGGGGGGTGTCATGCGGTGAATGAGGACCCAAAAGCGAATTAACAAAACAGAGTTTCTTTAATGATGAAACACACGTAGGCTCAGATGGACAGGCAGATTCCGACAGGACAGGACAAGGTTGCAGCAAACACGACGATAGTCTGGTTCAGGCATGAGTAACTCAAACGAGAATCCGACAAAGACAGGAACAAAAACAGAGAGAGATATAGAGGACTAATCAGAGGGAAAAAGGGAACAGGTGGGAAAAGGGGTGACGAGGTAGTTAGGAGGAGACAAGGAACAGCTGGGGGAAAGAGGGGGAGAAAAGGTAACCTAATAACGACCAGCAGAGGGAGACAGGGTGAAGGGAAAGGACAGAAACAAGACACAACATGACAATACATGACAGTACCCCCCCACTCACCGAGCGCCTCCTGGCGCACTCGAGGAGGAAACCTGGCGGCAACGGAGGAAATCATCGATCAGCGCACGGTCCAGCACGTCCCGAGAGGGAACCCAACTCCTCTCCTCAGGACCGTACCCCTCCCAATCTACTAGGTACTGATGACCACGGCCCCGAGGACGCATGTCCAAAATCCTACGGACCCTGTAGATGGGTGCGCCCTCGACAAGGATGGGGGGGGGGGGAGACGAGCGGGGGCGCGAAGAACGGGCTTGACACAGGAGACATGGAAGACCGGGTGGACGCGACGAAGATATCGCGGAAGAAGAAGTCGCACTGCGACAGGATTAATGATCCGAGAAATACGGAACGGACCAATGAACCGCGGGGTCAACTTGCGAGAAGCGGTCTTAAGGGGAAGGTTCTGAGTGGAGAGCCAAACTCTCTGACCGCGACAATATCTAGGACTCTTAGTTCTACGCTTATTAGCAGCTCTCACAGTCTGCGCCCTATAACGGCAAAGTGCAGACCTGACCCTCTTCCAGGTGCGCTCGCAACGTTGGACAAAAGCCTGAGCGGAGGGGACGCTGGACTCGGCGAACTGAGATGAGAACAGCGGAGGCTGGTACCCGAGGCTACTCTGAAAAGGAGATAGCCCGGTCGCAGACGAAGGAAGCGAGTTGTGGGCGTATTCTGCCCAGGGGAGCTGTTCTGACCAAGACGCAGGGTTGCGAAAAGAAAGACTGCGTAAGATGCGACCAATAGTCTGATTGGCCCGTTCTGCTTGACCGTTAGACTGGGGGTGAAAGCCGGAAGAGAGACTGACGGAAGCCCCAATCAAATGGCAAAACTCCCTCCAAAATTGAGACGTGAATTGCGGACCTCTGTCCGAAACGACGTCTGACGGAAGGCCATGAATTCTGAAAACATTCTCGATGATGATTTGTGCTGTCTCTTTAGCAGAAGGAAGCTTAGCAAGGGGAATAAAATGAGCCGCCTTAGAGAACCTGTCGACAACCGTAAGAATAACAGTCTTCCCCGCTGACGAAGGCAGTCCGGTGACAAAATCTAAGGCGATGTGAGACCACGGTCGAGAGGGAATGGGAAGCGGCCTGAGACGGCCGGCAGGAGGGGAGTTACCGGACTTAGTCTGCGCGCAGACCGAACAAGCAGCCACGAAGCGACGCGTGTCATGCTCCCGGGTGGGCCACCAAAAACGCTGGCGAATGGAAGCAAGCGTACCCCGAACGCCAGGATGGCCGGCTAACTTGGCAGAGTGAGCCCACTGAAGAACGGCCAGACGAGTAGGAACGGGAACGAAAAGAAGGTTCCTAGGACAAGCGCGCGGCGACGGAGTTTGAGTGAGTGCTTGCTTTACCTGCCTCTCAATTCCCCAGACAGTCAACCCGACAACACGCCCCTCAGGGAGAATCCCCTCGGGGTCAGTGGAGGCTACTGAAGAACTGAAGAGACGAGATAAAGCATCAGGCTTGGTGTTCTTAGAGCCCGGACGATAAGAAATCACGAACTCGAAACGAGCGAAAAACAGCGCCCAGCGCGCCTGACGCGCATTAAGTCGTTTGGCAGAACGGATGTACTCAAGGTTCCTATGGTCAGTCCAAACGACAAAAGGAACGGTCGCCCCCTCCAACCACTGTCGCCATTCGCCTAGGGCTAAGCGGATGGCGAGCAGTTCGCGGTTTCCCACATCATAGTTACGTTCCGACGGCGACAGGCGATGAGAAAAATACGCGCAAGGGTGGACCTTGTCGTCAGAGAGGGAGCGCTGAGAAAGAATGGCTCCCACGCCCACCTCTGACGCGTCAACCTCGACAACGAACTGTCTAGTGACGTCAGGTGTAACAAGGATAGGTGCGGATGTAAAACGATTCTTGAGGAGATCAAAAGCTCCCTGGGCGGAAACGGACCACTTAAAGCACGTCTTGACAGAAGTAAGGGCTGTGAGAGGAGCTGCCACCTGACCGAAATTACGGATGAAACGACGATAGAAGTTCGCGAAGCCGAGAAAGCGCTGCAGCTCGACGCGTGACTTAGGGACGGGACAATCAATGACAGCTTGGACCTTAGCGGGATCCATCTTAATGCCTTCAGCGGAAATAACAGAACCAAGAAATGTGACGGAGGAGGCATGAAAAGAGCACTTCTCAGCCTTCACAAAAAGACAATTCTCTAAAAGGCGCTGGAGGACACGTCGAACGTGCTGAACATGAATCTGGAGTGACGGTGAAAAAAATCAGGATATCGTCAAGGTAAACGAAAACAAACATGTTCAGCATGTCTCTCAGGACATCATTGACTAATGCCTGAAAGACAGCTGGAGCGTTAGCGAGGCCGAAAGGAAGAACCCGGTATTCAAAGTGCCCTAACGGAGTGTTAAACGCCGTCTTCCACTCGTCCCCCTCCCTGATGCGCACGAGATGGTAAGCGTTACGAAGGTCCAACTTAGTGAAAAACCTGGCTCCCTGCAGGATCTCGAAGGCTGAAGACATAAGAGGAAGCGGATAACGATTCTTCACTGTTATGTCATTCAGCCCTCGATAATCTATGCAGGGGCGCAGGGACCCGTCCTTCTTCTTAACAAAAAAAAACCCCGCTCCGGCGGGAGAGGAAGAGGGGACTATGGTACCGGCGGCAAGAGCTACAGACAAATAATCTTCGAGAGCCTTACGTTCGGGAGCCGACAGAGAGTATAGTCTACCCCGGGGGGGAGTGGTTCCCGGAAGGAGATCAATACTACAATCATACGACCGGTGTGGGGGAAGAGAGGTGGCCCTGGACCGACTGAACACCGTGCGCAGATCGTGATATTCCTCCGGCACCCCTGTCAAATCACCAGGCTCCTCCTGTGAAGAAGAGACAGAGGAAACAGGAGGGATAGCAGACATTAAACATTTCACATGACAAGAGATGTTCCAGGAGAGGATAGAATTACTAGACCAATTAATGGAAGGATTATGACAAACTAGCCAGGGATGGCCCAAAACAACAGGTGTAAAAGGTGAACGAAAAATTAAAAAATAAATGGTTTCGCTATGATTACCAGAAACAGTGAGGGTTAAAGGTAGCGTCTCACGCTGAATCCTGGGGAGAGGACTACCATCCAGGGCGAACAAGGCCGTGGACTCCCTTAACTGTCTGAGAGGAATGTCATGTTCCCGAGCCCAGGTCTCGTCCATAAAACAGCCCTCCGCCCCAGAGTCTATTAAGGCACTGCAGGAAGCTGACGAACCGGTCCAGCGTAGATGGACCGACAAGGTAGTGCAGGATCTTGAAGGAGAGACAGGAGTAGTAGCGCTCACCAGTAGCCCTCCGCTTACTGATGAGCTCTGGCTTTTACTGGACATGAAGTGACAAAATGACCAGCGGAACCGCAATAGAGACAGAGGCGGTTGGTGATTCTCCGTTCCCTCTCCTTAGTCGAGATGCGGATACCTCCCAGCTGCATAGGCTCAGCACCCGAGCCGGCAGAGGAAGATGGTAGTGATGCGGAGAGGGGGGCAACGGAGAACGCGAGCTCCTTTCCACGAGCTCGGTGACGAAGATCAACCCGTCGCTCAATGCGAATAGCGAGTTCAATCAAGGAATCCACGCTGGAAGGAACCTCCCGGGAGAGAATCTCATCCTTTACCTCTGCGCGGAGACCCTCCAGAAAACGAGCGAGCAAAGCCGGCTCGTTCCAGCCACTGGAGGCAGCAAGAGTGCGAAACTCAATAGAGTAGTCTGTTATGGATCGATTACCTTGACATAGGGAAGACAGGGCCCTGGAAGCCTCCTCCCCAAAAACAGATCGATCAAAAACCCGTATCATCTCCTCCTTAAAGTCCTGATACTGGTTAGTACACTCAGCCCTTGCCTCCCAGATTGCCGCGCCCCACTCACGAGCCCGTCCAGTAAGGAGAGATATGACGTAGGCGACACGAGCAGTGCTCCTGGAGTAAGTGTTGGGCTGGAGAGAAAACACAATATCACACTGGGTGAGGAACGAGCGGCATTCAGTGGGCTCCCCAGAGTAACACGGCGGGTTATTGATTCTGGGCTCCGGAGATTCGAAAGCCCTGGAAGTGGCCGGTGGATCGAGGCGGAGATGGTGAACCTGTTCTGTGAGGTTGGAGACTTGGGTGGCCAGGGTCTCAACGGCATGTCGAGCAGCAGACAATTCCTGCTCGTGTCTGCCTAGCATCGCTCCCTGGATCTCGACGGCTGAGTGGAGAGGATCCGAAGTCGCTGGGTCCATTCTTGGTCGGATTCTTCTGTCATGCGGTGAATGAGGACCCAAAAGCGAATTAACAAAACAGAGGTTTCTTTAATGATGAAACACACGTAGGCTCAGATGGACAGGCAGATTCCGACAGGACAGGACAAGGTTGCAGCAAACACGACGATAGTCTGGTTCAGGCATGAGTAACACAAACGAGAATCCGACAAAGACAGGAACAAAAACAGAGAGAGATATAGAGGACTAATCAGAGGGAAAAAGGGAACAGGTGGGAAAAGGGGTGACGAGGTAGTTAGGAGGAGACAAGGAACAGCTGGGGGAAAGAGGGGGAGAAAAGGTAACCTAATAACGACCAGCAGAGGGAGACAGGGTGAAGGGAAAGGACAGAAACAAGACACAACATGACAATACATGACAGGGGGCCTAGCCGCACTCCGGACCACCCCCCAGTCATCCTCACGTACTTTTGCCCCCTCAAATTTTTGTGGTGCTTGACACCTCTGTCTGTTTGGACTAGTGAAATTCTAACAACATCAGTGTACTCAAAATACTTATTTAGGAAAAGTCAAGGATGGAGGGGGACATGCCATAAAAATTGGCAGAGATATAACAATTTAAAATACACATGCTTACTGGGCTTGTGGCTACTGAAATCTTTCCACTAAATTTGAGCTGTGGAGCAAGAATGTTGCATCACCAACCCCCGAACCCTCTCGCCACTTCGCATTCCATTGCTAATGTAAATAGAAAAGTTTATGTACAGTACCAGTCAAAAGTTTGGACACAGCTATTCATGCAGGTGTTTTTCTTTATTTGTATTATTTTATACATTGTAGAATAAGAGTGAAGACATCAAAACTATGAAATAAAACAAAAAAAATGTTAAACAAATCAAAATATATTTTATATTTGAGATTCTTCAAAGTAGCCACCCTTTGCCTTGATGACAGCTTTGCACATTCTTGGCATTCTCCATTTCCCCATTGACATGAAGGCTATGTTTTCTCCCCGTCACACATTCAAAGTGTTATTGGCCCTTGCCCTGCGAACTAGTTCTTGGTGCATTCTTGTCAGGGGTTGTAACTTGTTATGGCCTGGCTATAGCCGATATAAAGTAACAAAATCAGATATTTGGAATAAAAAAAATATTTAAATGGTAAAAAAAATTAGATTCATTGAAAATAATATTTTTATTTCCTATGTGGAGGAATTTGTAAAACGTTCTGACTAGATGGAGTACAGCTACAACCAGAACACACTTTTTTCATAGCAGGTTAGGAGAATTTACACAGCAGGTTAGGATAATTAACGTGGCAGGTTAGGAGGCTTAGGGTTAGGGTTATAGGAAAGGTTTAGGGTAAAATGCTCTCCTAACCTGCTCCTACACTCACAACCGGTTGTAGCTGTCCGTTAATCTGTGTGCCAGGGATTTCCTTTGGCAGTGACGTAACCACTGGTCTGGATTATGCACGCCACTGGATGTAACAACAGAATAGTAGGCCTTCTTTTTACTTCATAAATGGGATGCACTGTTAAACGCTAAATCCCGAGGGGTTCGTGCTGATTGTAAGGAGATTGTGACAGCCGGTTAAATGGCATCCAAGAACAAGATGTATGTCAGAAGACGTATACTTAGAATATGGAGGAGGAATGGAGGGAAAAGAGAGGCAGAGGAGGTATAAGAGAGAGGGAGGAAGGGGTGAGCTTGAGTCGGTTAAAAATGGCAGAAAGGGGAGATGGTTTGTTAAAGTGGTGTAAGAATGAGGGCGGAGTTTCCAAGGTGATAGGTGTGGTGAAGTTCTCGTAGCCCGAGGCTTTGAGTCTGTGACAGTAGGAGTGAAGTCTTTTGAAAAAGTGGACCCTTGCTTTTTGGCTGATCCATTTGTGGTTTCACGGTGGTTGAAAACAGAGTTGGGTGCTGTGGAATCGGTACGGGTAACCAGAAGTGGTCTTGTGATAATTGTTTGTGTTTCTGCTGGTCAGAGGGACGAATGGGGGCAAGATATGTGAATTGTTTTGCTCTCAAGAAAAGAGTAAAATTGAAATGGGTAACGGTAAATGTAAAAGTTGTCTTTTCTTTTGAGTTTTGATGTTTAGTCTTTGCCCGACAAAGTGACGTTAGGATATAAAATTAAATCAAATTGTATTTGTCACATGCGCAGAATACCTTACAGTAAAATGCTTACTTACTAGCCCACCAATGCAGTTTTAAGAAAATCCCTAAAAAAGTAATAGATAAGAAAAACAAATAATTAAAGAGCAGCAGTAAAATAACAATAGCGGGGCTATATACAGGGGGTACCGGTACAGAATCAATGTGCAGGGGGCACCGGTGCTGAGGTAATTGAAGTAATTATGTACATGTAGGTAGAGTTATTAAAGTGGCTATTCATAGATAATAACAGAGAGAAGCAGCAGCATGGGGAGGTGGGGGGCAATGCAAATAGTCTGGGTAGTCATTTGATTAGTTCTGCTTTTCAGACGTTTCAAATGCTTATGTCATGCAATAAAATGCAAATGAATTACTTAAAAATCATACAATGTGATTTTCTGGATTTTTGTTTTAGATTCCGTCTCTCACAGTTGAAGTGTACCTATGATAAAAATGACAGACCACTACATGCTTTGTAAGTAGGAAAACCTGCAAAATCGGCAGTGTATCAAATACTTGTTCTCCCCACTGTGTATATATATATATATATATATATATATATATATATATATATATATATATATATATACACACACACACACACAGTGGGGAGAACAAGTATTTGATACACTGCCGATTTTGCAGGTGGGATGCACTGTTAAACGCTACATCCCAAGGGGTGCATCCCGTTGTTACAGGTGTCAAGCATGTGGCAGCAGTGTGTAGGAGGGAGGTTCCTAGGTGTGAGAAGTATGCAGAAGGACATGAGACAAAGGAATGTGTAGCATTCCAGGGTTTCAGGGTTAGAGTAGTGCGTAAGTTGTCATATGCTGAGGCAGTTAAGAAAGTAGAGGAAGATGGGTCAAGGGGGAGGGATCTTAAGAGGAGTGGTGTGAGTATTAGATCTGTACAAGTACAGAGGGTTAAACCAGCAAGTGATATATGTTTCATTAAGATTGATTGGATTTGTTTTGCATGTATAGCAATGGTTATCAACTGTACTTAAGGGATGGAATGTAAGTCGCAGACAATTGAGGTTGTGGTGGCAGCTGCAGAGAACTATTTTGGGTGTGCAAGACTTTATGTCAGAATAGTTACAGGGTGTGTTAAGTGGTGCTGTTCCCTCCTTTCAGTCTGTTGGCCTGAGGTAGGACTAAATATATTTAAATAATAGAGAAGGGTGGGTGTTTTGTTATTATTATAAAAATATGTGTGTGTGTAGTGTTCGGTGGTAGGGTATTCGTTTATTCATTTTTTCAAGCAAAGTATAGGGAGTTGTACTCCAGTCTAGTAGGTGGGGGTAATGCAACATTTATTGGATGCCAACCACCCTTAAATCTCATCGAAGAAGAAGTCGTAGTAGTCGTACTAGTGGCAGCAGCCCTTCAATTTGAAAACTGGAGGGCCCGGCAATCTAACGTTATCTTGTTGACGAATTATGTTCGGTGCATATCGGTTATAAAATGTAATTATATAACCAATAAAACTCTAAATGTAATATTTGAATTTATATAAATATGTGATAATACGGCTATCCACTAAAATACGTAAACTGTCCGTGGATTTTTTAAATAGTTTTGTTTTATTGAATCTGCCGGAGTTGATTGAACTCCAAGGAGAAAGCAAGCTAGCATAGTTTGATGCGTGCTAGCCACTTCCTTGTTCGTCCAAACTGGATTGTTATGGCAAACGTAAAGAAATGTCATTACTAAAAAGTGAAATGTTTTTATTTCTTATTTTCAGCACTTTGGGAATATATTTTTAAAGCCGACGTGAGCTGCGATTTTCTACCAAGAAACATTTCCTTTCGAGCAGGAGATATCGGGCCTGCTATAACATGGAATGCAGTTACGAGACACTGCCTAGCTAGCTACAGTTGCTAGCTAGCTCTGGCTAGCTAGATGGCACATCTTTGGAATCTTACAGTCACGGATTATAATCATTGATTTATTTGTCATATGAAATTAATTTAATCGAGGGAAACAGATTATGGATTTTTTGGGAGATGATGAATGCGATGGATTCTCGTTTGTAATAGCTCACTGCTGGTTACCGTCTGACTAGCTGGTTATATTAACTTGCTAGTTTGCTAGCTAGCCAATTTGTTGCAAATGTTTTGTGTACCAAGGAACATAACACTGAAGACAACCAATGTTACCAAAAGTATATATCACATATTTTTGATAAATGCCTAACTCGGTGGTAATTCGCGAGGGTCGGGGAAAAAGCCCATCGGCACAGAGAAGTGACAGACCGGAGCGGCGCAGTAGCGTTAGAACTATAGGCGGTGCTACTCAGCAGCGAGAGAAACACCGGGAGAAGAGGCTGTCGTCTAGTAGAAAGAAACACAGTCACGCTAGGGAGAAAGAACCATGGCATACGCCAGATGAACCAGGCAGTGAACGGAGAAGCACTCTCGTAAGAGAAGGTGAACCTCGGACTTTGGTGGAATATGACGACGTGAGTTCCCAATCGGAACGCTTTTCTGGGAGCCCTTCACCTAAACCAGAACCGCATGCTCGGATTTCGGCCGATCGATTTAGCAAAATTGAGTTTACAGACATCAACGGACCGACATCCCGAGAGAGATGGTCTCGAAGAGACCGGGATATAGTGCATCTCAGGAAGGATGAACAAACCAGTGGTTCATCCGAGAGGAATAGACAAGAGAAGGAACCGAAAAGAAAGGAACGCCAGAGCGGTGAGAAGGACTCTTCGAAATCTCGTGGCGGAAGTAGCCTTAGTGCCACCAAAAACAACCGAGATAGTGCGAGAAACAGTGACAGCAACGGCAAGAAGACGTCTACAACATTGCCGCCCATGTCTTTGGATAAAAGGGAGTCTAAACGGCACAAAAGTAAGTCACGGTCTGAAAAAGAGGCCCTGACTGCATACAGGGATGCACCACAATCATACCGAGATGACTGTGAAGAACTCGGAGCCTCCAGAAGAAGTCCTGGTTTCAAGGCAGAAAGTCCACATGGGACATCTTATTCTTATGGATACCAGTCTCCCAGTGGTAGTTATAATAAACAATTTATATGTAGAAGAAGTCCCAGTTATGGGAACAAAAGGCTGTCCCCTAGTTTGACATACTACAGCCGAGATGCTGAGGTCTATGGCGCCTACAACATTTCAAAGTCGCCCAGTTCATACTCAAGCAACAAAAGAAAGCGGTCTCCAATGAGCCCATTCAACAGGCGCAGTTCTCCAAGCTATGGTCGACATAGTCCATTTGAACAGGGAGAACTTGTCTCAAGTCCCTACGGTACCCGTCGGCGATCACGAAGTCCATACCGAAAGTCACTCAGCCCAAGTCCAGTCATAAGGTAAGCAGTCAATCAGATGGTACTGTACCTGTATTAAAGTCAAAGATAACACGCCTGGTATAATTTCAGGTGTTAATCGTCTAACTACCTACCTACCTGACTGATTTGGACCCGTGTTTTAGCTTCTCTTGTGTGATCATGTTCAATATTGTGTTTTATGCCCTTGGATTGCTGAGTTAAAAACGTGCTGTAAGATCACTGCACAGCTAGCTTGCAATGTTGCAAATGGAGCCATCCAATCAGTACCCTTTGGGTGGCTCAATCCATTGGAACGTTGTCAAGGAGGCCAGTTACATGTGTTGTGAAGCAGAGCATCACTGGTTCGAGTCTAGTATGTGCAGTGGATGAAGCTAAGCTGTTAGCAGCACACTGACCCCCGTTACACATACTTCCTCATTATGTAAATATGATTACACAGAAGGCCTTAGTTTGGAAGAGAGGCCATCTCCTTTTCAAAATGCAAGATGGCTTAAGACAACAAACAGAACGCTTTGGCCTACGAAGTGTTGAATTAACTTGGCACATGGAAGCCAAATGTGCATGCTGTTTCTGTCACCGTTTCCATGTGCCAAGTTAATTCAACAACAGTAAGCGCTTGACTGGTACTCTCAGTCATGGGGCCGTTAGGTGCTTTAAATGCTGCCTGCCATTGTATCAGTACCCAAATGTACAAGTGCAATGTATCTAGATACGCATTGTAACATGATAAAAAAATGTTAGCTAGCTAGTCACTTTGATGTATTCCATACATTCTGACGGATACATTATTTCTGCTGCTTGTCACGTTGTGTGCTGACTTCATCCACTGGGAGACACCAGAGTTTCAAAATCTTTTGCTTTGGTTGACTAAAGTTATGCAACACTGGCTTGAGGGGATTAAATGGGAATGGTTACAAAGTTAATATTTTGAATCATCCATTTTCTTTGTTTTTATTTACTAAAGTTTCAATGTTTGAAATAAGGCTACACAGTGGACTACACATGCCACCTCAAGGCTCCAGACTGCAACATTTTTTGTCGCACCCTTTGACTTGGCTGTGCAAGTAAAAAATGTAATTGGTTGCATCAGTGAAAGCTGCACATTCTACATGGTCACCTCACCCAAAACTTGATTGATTCCAGTAATGAAAGTGTCTGCCTGTCACGGTACCTGTTTCACTAGGGTCTGCTGCTGTGTAGAGCGAGCCTCTCGCTCCTTTCCCAGGGGGGAAAATGCTCTGATTGTATAATATTTTAAAATCCAATTGCTGGCAAAGCAATGCTTTCCTGTTGACAGCTTTCTGTAGGTATTATTTTTTTCTCAGCTCTTAATTTTTAGTTCAGTAGCAGTTATTTACAACTGCAATATTTTATGTTCATGTTTCCATATTAAAGGACCCATAAGCACCAACGTGAAGTAAATAGAAGTATGTCAAATTGGGTGTCAAATGAAAACTGAGTCTATTTAAAAAATCTATTAAGGCATATATATACTAGGGGTGTGACAATTTAAAAGTTTGCATTTCCTTCCCATTTAACTTCTGAATATATTGCCATACAGGACTCTGCTGCTGTCGTTTGCATTTCTCTTTCATTTTTCAGGGATTCGATCTTGCAGCCTTTCGTTTACTAGTCCAATGCTCTAACCACTAGGCCATGCTGCCGCCCCGATTGCACGGGCAGGCACGACTCCAACACCATCATTAAGTTTGCCGATGACGCAACAGTGGTACATCACTGGGGCCAAGCTTCCTGCCATCCAGGACCTCTATACCAGGCGGTGTCAGAGGAAGGCCCTAAAAATTGTCAGACTCCAGCCACCCTAGTCATAGACTTCTCTCTGCTACCGCATGGCAAGTGGTACTGGAGTGCCAAGTCTAGGTCCAAGAGGCTTCTAAACAGCTTCTACCCCGAAACCATAAGACTCCTGAACATCTAATCAAATGACTACCCGGGCTATTTGCATTGCCCTTCTCCCCCCTCTCCACACCACTGCTACTCTCTGTTGTCATCTATGCATAGTCACTTTAATCAACTCTACCTACATGTACATACTACCTCAACTAACCGGTGCCCCCTGCACATTGACTCTGTACCGGCACCCCCCTATATATATATATATTTTTTTTTTTACAATTAAACTGCAATAGTACTGTTTGACCATCTTGAGACTCAGGAGCCAGTATACACTTCCCCAAAATAGTCTGAAAATTCTAGAAATCTGGCATTCAATTTTATGTTTTTTTTTTTTTTTTTTAAGTGCCTCTTGTTGAATTACAAACACTTTATTAACCCTTAGCCTACAATTTCCGCAGTCCTGCGGAAATCAATTTAATAACATCCCCATCAAAATCCGTCTGTTTTTAAGATTGGGAGATGTTTTTTGCATGGGCCACCTCTCAATCCATTGTCTGAAGGTCCCCAGTAACAACAACAACAAATGAATGGAAGTATATAAAGCAGTCATTTGAGAAACCAAGGCTATTGACTCTGCACCCCTTGATGAAATACTGAATTTGGCATTACTGCTATTATCCAATTGAAACGCATTGAACAGATTCACGTATGTATGTATATAACACAATATATGTGTATATATACATATGTATATTGGTATATATATATATATATATATAGTAACAACAACAACAAATGAATGGAAGTATATATATATGTATATATATGTGTAGATATACACATGTATATACACATATATTATGTTTTATATATATATATATTAGTTTAATTAGTGAATCTGTTCAATGCGTTTCAATTGGATAATAGCAGTAATGCCAAATTCAGTATTTCATCAAGGGGTGCAGAGTCAATAGCCTTGGTTTCTCAAATGACTGCTTTGCCAGTTTCACCAACTACTTCTCAGAGTTCAGTGTGTCAAATCGGAGGGCCTGTTGTCCGGACCTCTAGCAGTCTCTATGGGGGTACCACAGGGTTCAATTCTCAGGCCGACTCCCTCTGTATATGTCAATGATGTCTCTCTTGCTGCTGGTGATTCTCTGATCCCCCTCTACGCAGACGACACCATTCTGTATACATCTGGCCTTTCCTTGGACACGGTGTTAAACCTCCAAACAAGCATCAATGGTATACAACACTCCGTCCGTGGCCTCCAACTACTCTTAAAAGCTTGTAAAACTAAATGCATGCTCTTCAACCGATTGCTGCGCCCGCTCGCCTAGCATCACTACTCTGGACGGTTCTGACTTAGAATATGTGGACAACTACAAATACCTAGGTGTCTGGTTAGACTGGAAACTCCCCTTCCAGACTCACATTAAGCATCTCCAATACAAAATTAAATATAGAATTGGCTTCCTATTTTGCAACAAAGCCTCCTTCACTCATGCTGCCAAACATACCTTCGTAAAACTGACTATCCTACTGATCCTTGACTTCGGCGATGTCATTTACAAAATAGCTTCCAACACTCTACTCAGAAAATTGAATGTAGTCTATCACAGTGCCATCCGTTTTGTCACCAAAGCCCCATATACTACCCACCACTGCAACCTGTATGCTCTTGTTGGCTGGCCCTCGCTACATATTAGTCGCCAAACCCACTGGCTCCAGGTCATCTATAAGTCTTTGCTAGGTTAAGCCCCGCCTTATCTCAACTCACTGGTCACCATAGCAGCACCCACCCGTAGCACGCTCTCCAGCAGGTATATTTCACTGGTTAAGCCCAAAGCCAACCTTTCCTTCCAGTTCTCTGCTGCCAATGACTGGAACGAACTGCAAAAACCACTGAAGCTGGAGACCTATATCTCCCTCACTAATGTTAAGCATCAGCTGTCAGAGCAGCTTACCGATCACTGCACCTGTACACAGCCCATCTGTAAATAACACACCCATCTACCTCATCTCCATATTGTTATTTATTTTTTGCTATTTTGCACCCCAGTATCTCTACTTGCACATCATCATCTGCACATCTGTCACTAGTGTTAATGCAAAATTGTAATTATTTCGCCACTATTGGCTATTTATTGCCTTACCTCCCTAATCTTACTACATTTGCACACACTGTACATAGACTTCTCTATTGTGTTATTGACTGTACGTTTGCTTATCTCATGTGTAACTGTGTTGTTTTTGTTGCACTGCTTTGCTTTATCTTGGCCAGGTCACAGTTGTAAATGAGAACTTCTCAACTGGCCTAAATAACTAGTTAAATAAAGGTGAAATAAAATAAAAAGGGGTCTTAAAATTCAAAATCAAATAGATACATTATCCTTGGTATGACCATCATTAAACAATTCTATATGTTAGCTTAGAATCTACATCACCACGCCCAGCATTTTATCCACAACAAGTTAATTTGATGGCAACGCATCTCTTGTGGGGAAAAAGTGCATATTGTTTTCATGCTGATTAAAAAATATATATATATATGTGCATAAATCTGTGGCCAATTGGATGGAAACCTAGCTACTCAGAGACATTGGTGTAAATATGAGGTCAGGGTGGAATCTGGATTGCCTGAGAGAGCTCTGCTTTGTGAAACATATTAGTAGAACTGTTTTACTAGATTGTGATTAAGGTTGTAATGATGCTTTTAATGGCTCTGAATATAAATGTCCATTTCAGTAGTCTGCTAGATTTGCACTAGGTAGACATTATGCACCTTTTTAATGAGAACTTTTCTCCTGTGATAAAGGTTCATCATACAACCTGTGTGTCTCCTTTCTCCAGGCGATCTGGCAAGTCTCGAAGCAGGAGCCCGTATTCCTCCTTGAGGCACTCCCGCTCACGCAGCCGCCACCGCCACTCTTGCTCCCACAGTCGACCTTCCAGCCTCTCCCCCAGCACGCTGACCTTCAAGAGCAGCCTCGCGGCCGAGCTCAGCAAGCAAAAGAAGGCAAAAGCTGCCGAGGCAGCTGCCCGGGCCAAAAGCTCCAGCAACGCCTCCAATTCCACCAAGGGACCCTCTACAGGCTCCCACCAGCCCAGCTCCAAGGCCAACCCCACCATCAAGATGGGCCGGCCCCCTTCCCCGCCACCTCCCGAGAAGGGTCCCAGGACCCCTGTGTTGAGCCAGCCTCAGTCCCCTGCAGACAGAACCTCCAAGAGGAGCACAGAGCCCCATCAGCCCAGCAGGGACAGAGAGCGGCACCCCTCGGAGCAACGGGACAAGAGGAAAGCACCAGCATCTGGACAGGGCAAAGAGAAGGGGCGAGTAGCTGCCCTGACTGCCTCTACACTGACATCTCTACTCCTGCCCCTGCACGTCCTCGAGCACTTAGATGGAGCAGACAGGTAAATGGAACGTAATAGAAAATACCTTTTATTATTGTTTTCATCACTCCACCTCTCTGTGCTGTTCCATAGCCTAACTTCTCATTCTCTTCTTCCCCTGTGCAGCTTGAAGGAGGTCTTACCTTCGCTCTCAGGGAAGAAGCCAGCAGAGCATCAGAAGGCCCGCCACCTCCTTGCCGACCTGCCCCTTCCTCCTGAGCTCCCCGGAGGCGGCGCCTCCTCCCCCCACAGCCCATTAAACGAGAAGAAGACCACCACGCTTCACCGTCGGCCCAAGTATGTCTGGGCCCCTTGGCCTTCCGTGTCTGCTCTGTGGAACCATTATACTCACCCTACCTCTTCCATGGCCTATGCTTCTTAATGCTCCTTGAGTTTCTACTGCCTGGTGTTGACCACCACTGCTTGACCTAATCTCTAGTTGGTTTGTTTGTCTCCCAGGATCTGCGGCCCACGTTTTGGGGAGATCAAGGAGACTGAGATAGACTGGGGGAAACGGTGCGTGGACAAGTTTGAGATTATCGGCATCACGGGAGAGGGCACCTACGGCCAGGTGTACAAGGCAAAAGACAAAGACACAGGTGAGGACTACTTAATGCTTTCTTTCTTCAACATTTCATGTAGATCATAGGCTACGCCCTATCTTCCTGGTAGCTCATATTATAATAATTATTTCACTATCAACATTTTAAAGTAAAAACTCGTTCTACTCAAAATTGAAGTCTTTCTATGCCCTATGTATCTATTATGTGTGAACATGTTGTAGCAGGATCAAGGGTGTGGGGTTTCCACATCACCAAGTTCAATAACAAAACAGGCACCACCACTAGCCCAAATGTAAGGCAAAGGGGAAGTTTATTAGGGATTTTGGTACACGGGGAAAGAAGGGGGAATTCACCCATCACCTCACAGTCCACAAGCCGTTCCGTTTTCCAGGGGTAATCCTCACACTCGCGTTCTCAGCCAATCTGGTCTGGTACATGGGGGGGTAGTCCGACAGCCCAGGTCACAATGGGTATTCACACAGATTTTGCTCTCGTTTCTCTCACTCTTCATACCTCTTGTCTCAGCTCCTCTGCCCCTTTGTGTAGGCTGCTCCCTTCTTAATCCGCAAGCACTCCCTGGCTTAACAATTCAGTCTTGCCTCGTTGGGGCAGGAAGTCCATATAAGGCTTGTGGGTAGAGCCTGCAAGCTATCGTTCCTCAATTACCACCCCCCTCACCTCTCCCTGCCGTCTGCCACAATGTATTTTATAATATACTCTGCCCTTTATCTCTATCCCCATGGTGTAGCTGAGATGGTGGCCTTGAAGAAGGTGCGTCTGGACAACGAGAAGGAGGGCTTCCCTATCACCGCCATCAGGGAGATCAAGATCCTCCGGCAGCTCAACCACAAGAGCATCATCAACATGAAGGAGATAGTCACCGACAAGGAGGATGCCCTGGACTTCAAGAACGACAAAGGTCCATATGACAAACCCTCTGTATTAGCATGTCCGCACTCCGTTCCCTAAATAGTGCACCACTTTTGACCAGAGCCCTATAGGACCTGGTCAAATGTAGTGCACTATAGGGAAAAGCGTTTGGGACGTAGCCCCATGTGTCTGCATTGTGTTTATCTATGCATCTGTTTCCCTTCTATATGATCCATCCTCCTCCTACAGGTGCATTCTACCTGGTGTTTGAGTATATGGACCATGACCTGATGGGCCTCTTGGAGTCAGGCCTGGTCCACTTCAACGAGAGCCACATCAAGTCCTTCATGAGGCAGCTGCTGGAGGGCCTTGACTACTGCCACAAAAAGAACTTTCTGCACAGGGACATCAAGTGCTCCAACATCCTGCTTAATAACAAGTGAGTGCTCCTCAGGATAGCTAGCCTGCTGGTCCCATATCTGTCGGTGCTGTCTTGTCAACTCCTATGGTCATTGTCACGCCAAAGCACAAGCAGATCTGGGACCATGCTAAATGGTAGCCAACGTCAAAGAACCTGTTTCTATCCACTGCGGTGGCAGTGTTTGACAGAAAGGGTTTGGAGGTCAAGTTAAAGCCGTGTTCTGTTCTCTCCGCCAGGGGTCAAATAAAGCTGGCAGATTTTGGACTGGCTCGACTTTATAACTCTGATGAGAGGTAAGTGTCCCGATATGGCTTACAGTTGATTACTGCCCATAGTTATTGGATTATCACATGTATTACTGTATATATGTTTCATCAAACATATAGGTCTCAACTGTGTTTTGTTGTGGATGATATTATTGACACTGATGCATTTGTAATAGCCGCCCGTACACCAACAAGGTGATCACCCTGTGGTACAGACCCCCTGAGCTTTTGCTGGGGGAGGAGAGGTACACACCTGCCATTGACGTGTGGAGCTGCGGGTAAGAGACATACATTGCGTTGACATTCGGTGTGGTGTTTCACTGGCTTATGAGATTCATGATTCTTGAGCCAAGGACAGATGATGGGTCATGGTTCTATAAAGATGATAATGTATTCTTTCTGTTTTTGTCTGAAATCCAGGTGCATTCTGGGGGAGCTGTTCACAAAGAAGCCCATTTTCCAAGCCAACCAGGAGCTTGCCCAGTTAGAGCTGATCAGGTACGCTGTGGTCAGAGGAAACGGGTACTATAAATCTGTCATTGTCTTATTCTCAGTATTTGTTTAAAGATTCACTATTAAGAAATTGCTCTGTCGTCATTTCCTGGTTGCTAAAATTCTAATAGTTCGCCGAATTTCAGTATGTGACAAAACAAGAAAATAAAGAGTAGAGCAGGGCTCTCGAATCGTGTTCCTGGAGAGCAACAGTCCAGTAGGTTTTTACGCCAACCCTAATCTAGCGCACCTGACTCTAATAACTAGCTGATTGATAAGCAGACTCAGGTTAGTTACAACTGGGGTTGGAGCGAAAACCTACAGGAACAGGGTTGGAGAGCCCTGGTGTAGAGAATCATTCTACCATCTAAACTGCTGTGAAATATATGTTCCATAACCAAAAATATTGTATTTTCAGCTGTTTGAAGCTGGTGTACAAATCTGAAAGTAAAAGACGCAAAAACAAAACTTAAAAAACAAGAAGCATAGAAATGGCACACACAGAACAGATCTACCACTTCTTAGATTTGCTTTCAATGATTGACAGATCTATAACTCACATTTCTATGTGAATTTTGTTAGGTCGCCCAAAAATGTACATATTGCAGCTTTAACTGTCTGAAAGGCCTTCAGCTATCTCGTTTGACAGTGTTCCCAAATGGGGCACATTACTGAACTCTAGCCCAAACTGATGGCTTCTCTCCCTTCCAGTCGTATCTGTGGCAGCCCCTGCCCCGCCGTGTGGCCAGATGTCATCAAGCTGCCCTACTTCAACACCATGAAACCAAAGAAACAGTACCGGCGGCGGCTCAGAGAGGAGTATGCTTTGTGAGTCAATCATCTTGTTTGAATTCAGTAAATGGGTTCGTCATTAACGTATGAAAATAATACATAGCATTATTCTTTGGCAGTGTTTGACTAATCACTTGGTCTTTCTCTCAGTATTCCACCCTCAGCCCTGGACCTGTTTGACCACATGATGTCGCTGGACCCCAGCAAGCGCTGCGCAGCCGAGGCGGCGCTAAGCAGTGAATTCCTCAAAGACGTGGACCCAACCAAGATGCCCCCACCAGAGTATGTTTGGGAAAAGCCGTTACACCTCAGTGTCTGTGATCCATCACTGTAGAATTGTACACTACCGTTCAAAAGTTTTGGGTCACTTAGAAATGTTCTTGTTTTTTAAAGAAAAGCTAAAAAAAATGTCCATTAAAATAACGTCAAATTGATCAGAAATCCAGTGTAGACATTGTTAATGTTGTAAATGAATATTGTAGCTGGAAACGGCAGATTTAAAAAAAAAAAATGGAATATCTATATAGGCGTACAGAGGCCCATTTACAGCAACTATCACCCCTGTGTTCCTATGGCACATTGTGTTAGCTAATCCATGTTTATCATTTTAAAAAGCTAATTGATCATTAGAAAACCCTTTTGTAATTGTTAGCACAGCTGAAAACTGTTGTCCTGATTTAAAGAAGCAATACAATTGGCCTTTAGACTAGTTGAGTATCTGGAGCATCAGCATTTGTGTTCAATTACAGGCTCAAAATAGCCAGAAACAAAGCACTTTCTTCTGAAACATTGTCGTTCTGAGAAATGAAGGCTATTCCATGTGAGAAATTGCAAAGAAACTGAAGATCTTGTCCCCATTGCTCCTTTCCAGTCTCCCCCTGTGGCAGGACTGCCATGAGTTGTGGAGTAAGAAGCGGCGGAAACAGAAGCAAATGCCAGAGGAGCTGTCAGCTCCCAAGGCCCCCCGTAAGGAGCTGGGGCTGGGAGACGACAGTCGTAGCAACACCCCCCAGGGCTTCCCTCCACCCGGGGGGCTCAAAGCCCAGACTGTGGCTGCCTCGGCCCTACTGGGTGAGTGACTGTCTCTAGTCTAGTACTGCAGTCAACCCACCATACTTGCCTCATGCCTTGTCAGTTACACACTAACAACAACTTGGAGTGAATTAATAGTTACTTTTTAGTAAATCATGTTTTCCTTTGTCTCCCGTAGACCCAAAAGGTCCCAACTGCCAGCTGACCCAGGAACAGCTGGCGGTCCTCCTCAAGCTGCTTGGCCAGTCTAAGAGCACTGTCAACGCAGCCCAGATCGCTAAGGTCAATTCTGAAACACTGCAGCAGCTCTCCAAGGTCCTGCCACCAGCACCCTCTGATTCCAACCAGCCCCCAGAGCCACCCGCCCCGCCCAAGCCCCCTCTGCTGGGTGGAGCGCCCCCCATGCCCAAGCTCCCATCACCACCTCCCTCGTCGGTTTCGCAGGGGAAGCCTGAAGGTGAAGCATCGTCAGCCACCCAGACGGCGGTCACCATGCTGCTGGCCCAGCTCCTCCAGGCCCAACAGAGGCAAGAGGCCAGGGACGAGGCAGTCGGCAGAAACCCACTAGCAGGACGGCCTCCGCCACCCCCTGAGCCCAAGCAGCCCCCAGAGCCCATCCCTGTCTCACCAGGTAACTACACTCATATATAGACATTTTGCTAGTTGTGACAGTTGTGACCATCCAGTAGGCTTATCTGGCTCTAATTTCTGTACACAAATAATTTAATGTTGGATAGAACTCCAACTAGAACTATCCCTTTGCGTTGAATTAACATAATGTCTTGTGCGTTTCCCCCTTAGTGTCTGAGGGGAGTGGAGTTTCCTCCAGACCCATCCTACCCCCTGACCAGAGACCTCCTGAACCTCCAGAGCCCCCTCCCTGCTGCGAGGACCTGGACTACCGGCAGAAGATGGAGCCCAAGACTGGCCACCTGCCGCCCATGCTGATCTCAGGTGAGGGAGGAAGGTTCCCGAAGCAAGTTTACTCACCACACCCCGGCGCAGAAGGACCGGGCTATGGCGGTGACTACAGCCGCCCACCCCCTCCACCCTTCCCTCCTGCAGGTTTTGGCAACAGCTACTTGGGCCACATGCTGGGGGGCGGCCTGCCCCCCCACGCCCTGAGGGAGGTGTTCACCAGCAGCGATCCAACCCCCGGCTTGTCCTCAGCTGCCGGGTCCCTGGCCCCCTCACTCCAGGAGCCCTACCCTTCAGGCACAGGGGGAGGTAGAGGTGGCAGTAGCATGGTGTTCAGCGGGGACAAAGACCACCGTTTTGAGTACAATCAAAGCCACTCCTTGCTTGTGGAAGGGCAGGTCAACCCCACCACCATCCAGCTCTACAACCATGCCACACCTCCCCCGCCCATCCCACCTCCGGGCCAGTCCTGGGGCTCCCCTTCCCAGCCTGGGGCCCCATCTTTGCCCCTTGGCTTCAACACAAATGTGAACTCAACAGCCATCCGAGGGCGAGGCCTCCCCTTCTGATTGGCTGTGGCATAGTGAACGGGGCAGGGTGTGATGATGGAAACACCCCAGACTTGAGGACTCAAAAGAAACTGAGCTCCAAACTCTCTCAGGCTGACCAGAGGGATCTGGAAATGTGCACCTGATTTGTAATAAAAATAATTTTAAATCTGTGTCAAGCATTGTAGTCCTAATTTATCTGGAATGTGGGGTATGTTGCAGAAGGAGGGGGCTTTTCCTGCTCGTACCATTTTTTTTATTTTTTTTGGTAATCTATTCTACTTCTGTCTTTTAAATTAAACGCACATTTTTCAAGTGTACCAGGCTAGGTATGCGTTTTAAATATGTACTTTAGCCGTTCTTTAATTACTCCCGAGCAGACTAATTCATATTTTTTTGCACTACTGACTAAAGAAGGCGAACAATTTAGGTATGAAATGAATGAAGTGCTATATCTGCACAATTATAAAAATACCAGTTATGTAGTTTTTGGGGGTTAAGAATATGTTGCAACCAGGAGGTCTCAGTTGATAAGGCTTCTCTGGGCTTGTTTTTGATGAAAGGTTCAAGTGTTATTGTCACATCCACAAGTACAGTGAAATGCTTAACTTGCAAGCTCTACCCAACAGTGAAGAGATCATTGGTTCCAGAAAGACTGGTAGCACTTGGGTGAATGCAGTAAAACTGATAGCTACTGAATGACTTGATGGAAGGCTGTGTTCACTTTAAATTACACAAGCCCTCTGCCAATTGCCATTGTAAAATCATATGTAAAACAAAAATAGATGTAACCCAAGTTCAAAAAGGAGACAAGCAACTGTCCTTTTGTACTAAAATGTGATATTTTTTTCTTCCCCCATTTGGCAAATGTTTATTAAAAAAATGCCAACAATGCTTTCTTTGAGTGTACTTTTTTGATGAACGTCATGAGGTATCATCGATTTCTCTAAACACAGAGTTGCAACATCGCAGGACTTACGTGAACGCTTGCTAAACAGACCAGGCCGGGGTTTGAGAAGACAGTGGGAAAAGTGAAAAATTCATCCTTTTATTACATTTTCTCAGTCTAAAGGCACAACCTAGATTCCAGTCAATGTATTAAATCGTTGAACATGTTATTACTATTACCTTGTGAAAGTGACAAACTAACATTTTCATGAGCTTTTATATCAAACGAGTGTCTATGATTTGAAAGCCTGCACATGTGCAGTTTGGCGCGAGATGACCTTTAGACCTGATGACATGTTTCTATGCATGAGCTTAGCTAGCCGACATCGCCTACAAGTGTGATCTGGGATTTCTATTGGAGAAGTAGTTTTAGCCTGTCTTCATACTGTACTGTCTTTGTTATCATACCTGAACATACTAACAGTGTAAGTCAACAACTGAGCAAAAATTTGACAATTGTCTGAGAAACAGACAATTTAAATTCATCGCCTAGAAAAGACAAACTGATGAATGACAGTGATTAGATGCTCGGTTGTTTTTATTTTTCTATACAATACTATTTTGGGTTGGTAGTTTTGCTGCCGAAAGAAGGCATGGATGAATGAGAATAAGATGAAGGCAGGAACCACCTGGGATGAAGTCAAGAAAGCCACCCAGGACAGAGTTCACTGGAGATACACCGTTAAGGCCCCTTTGTTCCACTAGGAGCTGAATGGAGTAAGTCAAGATTTTGGTAGAAATGTCGACATATCCAAGGCTGATGGCCTGTGTGAGAAGGAAAGACTCATTAAACACAACTGTGGCTTCGGTTGTGTTTAATGACTAAATGCTAGGTGGCAAGGCAGCAAGCGGTACCGGAGTGCCAAGTCTAGGACCAAAAGGCTACTTAACATTATCTATGCATAGTCACTTTACCCCTGCACATTGACTCAGGATCGGTACCACCTCTATATAGCCTCGTTAGTTTTCTTTTATTGTTACTTTTAGTCATTACAATAGACATTAACAACATCTACACTGTATTTCTGATCAATTTGATGTTTTTTTCATGGACAAAAAAAACAAACTTTTCTTTCAAAAACAAGGACATTTCTTAGTGACCCCAAATCTATTTGACAACAACAGCTGGTACACGATATCTAAGGAAGTCTCGAGGTTCTGCTCGCCTGAGGTAGAGTATCTCATGATAAGCTGTAGACCACACTATCTACCTCGAGAGTTTTCATCTGTATTTTTCGTAGCTGACTATATGCCACCACAGACCAATGCTGGCACTAAAACCGCACTCAATGAGCTGTATACCGCTATAAGCAAACAGGAAACCGCTCCTCCAGAGGCGGCGCTCCTAGTGGCCGGGGACTTTAATGCAGGGGAACTGAAATTAGATTTACCAAAAATTTATCAGCATGTTAAATGTGCAACCAGAGGGGAAAAAAAACTCTAGACCACCTTTACTCCACACACAGAGATGTGTACAAAGCTCTCCCCCACCCTCTATTTTGCAAATCTGACCATAATTCTGTCCTCCTGATTCTTGCTTACAAGCAAAAATTAAAGCAGAAAGCACCAGTGACTCGGTCTATAAAAAAGTGGTCAGATGAAGCAGATGCTAAACTACAGGACTGTTTTGCTGAGCACAGACTGGAATATGTTCCGGGATTATTTTATATTGATATATATATATTGATCCTGATGTTATTTCATGTCAATTTAATAACTGTTTTTGTGAATGTGGGTTCCTCTCTGTCAAAGAACATTTAGAAAACTGATGGAAATCACTTGGATTACATTAAGGGACATTTCCCTTCTCTGCTTCAGTTTGATCCTCCTGATGTAATGGAGTTGGAGGTCATTGGTAACTTAAAGATATTAACAGCAGGTCATGATGAGATTGGTACCTCTTTGGTGAAATCAGTGTCTTCTTCGATTACTGAGCCTCAAACGTACCGTACCAGTCAAACATTTGGACACACCTACTCATTGCAGAGTTTTCTTAATTTGACCATTTTCTACATTGTAGAATAATAGTGAAGACATCAAAACTATTAAATAACGCATATGGAATCAATGCATTTGAGCCTATCAGTTGTGTTATGACAAGGTAGGGGTGGTATACGGAAGATAGTCATATTTGGTAAAAGACCAAGTCCATATTATGGCAAGAACAGCTCCCCTGGCTCAGTGAGAGACTATGTGGGCCGGGCCATTACCTCCACACAGCCTCGTTCACCAGGAGGAAGTAATCTGGAGCTGAAGCCATAACTCTGGATCCGTCCACGCTCTCAGACAAAGCCCTGTAAGGAGCATGGCGCAGGGAGAAGTAGGGAGGGGCAGGAGAGAGTACTGCTAGCTAAAGGTCCTGAGTATTTTTAACTGACCTAGTAATGGACTGCAGTCTCCATTAAGGAGCATCTGCAGGAGTCAAGCATAAACTAAACTGGGCAAGCATAAACTAAACGGTCTTTAATTGAGAACGATGTGGAGAATTAGGACCACATAGACTCATTCACAGCCTTAGTGTAAATCTCCAGCAGCACATCCAAACACCAGTCTGCTCCCAGTCCACATGCACCCGGCTGGAGAGCACACAACTTGTCTATAATTAGATACATGCAGCTTCTCTTCTGTCATTACTTGTTTCCCTAGAAGACTAAATAAACCCTTGTTCACCAGAATAATGTCATAAATCCATAACATTTATCCTTCAATCTATGTAGTTGACATCGGTAAAACATTTCTCTTCCATCTCTACTTCTCTCACAGAGCAAAGACATTTAGGGACTTGGGAGAAAATGCAATAGGCTAACAAAATAAAACAGGACAGATTTTTCAAATGAATTCAGTTTGACTGGTTTTATGGAAATTAAAAGCTTTGAAAACAATAAGATTTCAGTTCGGCTTGGATGCATTATTATGTGGTTGAAATACTATCAGCTTTTATGATGCTGATAAAGATAGCTGCTTACAGACAGTCCCTAACCGCACATTCATTCTCTCAAGACGCTAAAAGAAATCTTAACCTACATTTGCTGTATCATTTTACTGCAAGAAATGCTTAATTCTGAAGGAGTTCATATATAAAGGCTATTATGCTATCTGAGAGGTTATAGACCTAACCTACAGTCAGTGTTCATATTTACTATTCCATTTAACCCTTCTGAACTGTAGGCTACAGTTCCCTTGGCATGCCATGTTTGAAGTCCCCTCCTTGGGACTTTATCATTTTTATAGCGCCTCACAATCTTCAAACAACATAGCTGCTATCATCCACTTTTACCACTTCACCAAATCTATCCCAACCATTCCTGTTCTGGTCCTCCTTCCTCTTTATTTTCAACTCTCCATTTCACAGTTTTTGTCTTATTGAATTAAACTCTGACATTGGTTTTTTTGCTCAATGGATCAATGTTTTTTTTTTCTTCCCAAGTTCCCAAAAGCATTTGGCGATTGGTGTGTATTTGGAGCATACAGTTAAACCCTAAAGCTTAGGCGTATGCACAAGACTCATGCCAGATAAGAATAATGAAAGAAAAACCTTGATGTAGCCTATAGATATGAATTGCACATAGCTTTCTATTTATTCAACCTGCCCGCCAATCCCCCGCCCTTTATCCACACAATATCTCATAACCCTAAACCCACCCGTACCAGAAATATACTAGTGGCTGTGCTAACATTTCAAAATGTAATTGCAAGAAAAACACAGCTTTGGAAGCTTCGTCCCCTTGTACCTGTCAAAAAGAGAAGGGTCTCAGCTTTCTGTAGGAATAATTTTTATTTCTCAACCTTCAATATTCATCTCAATAGCAACCAAGATTTTTGATATGGCTTTGAGATATGGAGTGGCGCACATGCCCCACAGAATCTGGCCCTTTTTTTCAATTTCAGCCAAAAATGACATACCCAAATCTAACTGCCTGTAGCTCAGGACCTGAAGTAAGGATATGCATATTATTGAAACCATTTGAAAGGAAACACTTTGAAGTTTGTGGAAATGTGAAATAATGTAGGAGAATATAACACATTATATCTAGTAAAAGATAATACAAACAAAAAAACATGTTTTTGCATCATCTTTGAAATGCAATGGAAATGCCAAACAGTAATGTGGGATTTTAGGTGTCATTTAGATGTTGTACACAAGGTGGCAGCAGTGTGTGTCCAAAGTTTCAGACTGATCCAGTGAAGAATTACATCACTACACAATATTTTGTATCAAGTCTGCCAGGAGATTGCCCAAAAGTGCCGAATTGGTCAATGTATACATTTTCAAGTACATAACTATATAGAACATAAGCAATGCTATGGTAATAAAACATTTTTATCTTTACACACTCCCAGGAATGTCAGCTAATGATCATTAGCTTCCCTAAAGAAAAGACACCAACCTTCACACATCTAGATGGCCGGCCGGGGTGGGTGTGGAGCCAGAAACAGCAGTGGAGTCAAACTGTAGAACCCAGTTCCTACATTTAAATATAAAAACAGATTTTATCAAACAAAACTACGCTACTATTACGACTCAGGATATGACCCAGATGCAGACACGGGAGGCGGATAGTACAGGTCTCGGATGATTTATTAGAAACACAGGGCAGGCAAAGGGCAGGTCGAGGGCAGGCAGAGGTTCATGATCAGGTCAGAGTCAGGCAGATACAGGATGACAGGCAGTCAGGGGTCAGGGCAGGCAGAATGGTCAGGGTCAGGGCAGGCAGAATGGTCAGAATAGTCAGAACTGGGAAAAACTAGGAAACAGAACTAGAGAAACAGGAAGGCGGGAAAGAACACTGGTGAGACCTGACAAGACTAGATGAACTTGCAACTGACAGACAGAGAACACAGGTATATACACAACCACCGTGCACCTGGCAACCTTGGTTAGCGCGCACTGCGCCCGGCCCGCCACAGGAGTTGCTGGTGCGCGAAGATATATTGAATCATGCGTTCCTGCTTGGACGTGTTATAAACAACACATTTCTTGAATACCTCAGTACTGTATTTATTATACCTCTTAATAAAGCACTATGAATTACTTTATAAGATGAGTTGGTGGCGCGTGCAGTGATGTGGGCTGGTGTAGATCAAATGCCAGTGATGAGTTCTTGTCCTAGTCCACCCCTGGAAAGTGATTAGGGCATAGGCTTCCTTCCAGACCATAGCACTGAAGTGTGATGGGTGCTCTTCTCATTATGAATACAATGTCAAATAAAACTGTCTGGCACAGTTACAAATTCCAAGATGCCCTACATACAGTTGAAGCCGGAAGTTTACATGCACTTAGGTTGGAGTCATTAAAACTTGTTTTTCAACCACTCCACAAATTTCTTGTTAACAAACTAGTTTTGGCAAGTCGGTTAGGACATCTTCTTTGTGCATGACACAACTAATTTTTCCAACAATTGTTTACAGACAGATTATTTCACTTATAATTCACTGTATCATAATTTCAGTGGGTCAGAAGTTTACATACACTAAATTGACTGTGCCTTTAAACAGCTTGGAAAATTCCAGAAAATTATGTTATGGCTTTAGAAGCTTCTGATAGGCTAATTGACATCAACTGGAGGTGTACCTAAATTGACTGTGCCTTTAAACAGCTTGGAAAATTCCAGAAAATGATGTCATGGCTTTAGAAGCTTCTGATAGGCTAATTGACATCAACTGGAGGTGTACCTGTGGATGTATTTCAAGGCCTACCATCAAACTCAGTGCCTCTTTGCTTGACATCATAGGACAATCAAAAGAAATCAGCCAAGACCTGCCAAGTCTGGTTCATCCTTGGGAGCAATTTCCAAATTCCTGATGGTACCATGTTCATCTGTACAAACAATAGTACGCAAGTATAAACACCATGGGACCACGCAGCCGTAATACCGTTCAGGAAGGAGACGCGTTCTGTCTCCTAGAGATGAACGTAGTTTGGATGCAAAAAGTGCAAATCAATCCCAGAACAACAGTAAAGGACCTTGTGAAGATTCTGGAGGAAACAGGTACAAAAGTATCTATATCCACAGTAAAGCGAGTCCTATATCGACATAACCTGAAAGGCAGCTAAGCAAGGAAAAAGCCACCGCTCCAAAGCATGCCATAAAAAAGCCAGACTACGGTTTGCAACTGCACATGGGGACAAAGATCATACTTTTTGGAGAAATGTCCTCTGGTCTGATGAAACAAAAAAATAACTGTTTGGCCATAATGACCATCTTATGTTTGGAGGAAAAAGGGGTGAGGCTTGCAAGCCGGAGAACACCATCCCAACTGTGAAGTACGGAGGTGGCAGCATCATGTTGTGGGGGTGCTTTGCTGCAGGAGGGACTGGTGCACTTCACAAAATAGATTGCATCATGAGTGAGGAAAATTATGTGGATATATTGAAGCAACATCTTAAGACATAAGTTAAAGCTTGGTCGCAAATGGGTCTTCCAAATGGACAATTGGACAAATGGCAATGCTACCAAATACTAATTGAGTGTATGTAAACTTCTGACCCACTGGGAATGTGATTAAATAAATAAAAGCTGAAATAAACCATTCTCTTGTCACGTTCTGTCACGTTCTGACCTTGATTTCCTTTTTTTTCTATTCATTTAGTATGGTCAGGGCGTGAGTTGGGTGGGCAGTCTATGTTTGTTTTTCTATGTTTTGGGGCATTTCTATGTTTTCGGCCTAGTATGGTTCTCAATCAGAGGCAGGTGTCATTAGTTGTCTCTGATTGAGAATCATACTTAGGTAGCCTGTGTTTCACTGTGTGTTTGTGGGTGATTGTTCCTGTCACTGTGTTTGTTGTCACAGGATAGGCTGTATAGGTTTTTCACGTTCCGTTTGTTGTTTTGTAGATTTAAGTTATTTCATGTTTCGTTCATTTTCCATTAAAGAACATGAGTAACCACCACGCTGCTTTTTGGTCCGCTTCTCCTTCTACAGATGAACGTCGTTACAGAATCACCCACCACAACAGGACCAAGCGGCGTGGTAACGGGCAACAGCGGCACAAGGAGGAATGGACTTGGGACGATGTGTTGGACGGCAAGGGTTGCTACACATGGGAGGAGATCCTGGCGGGAAAGGATCGCCTTCCATGGGAACAAGTGGAGGCAGCGAGGAGAGCAGAGGCAGCCGGAGAGAGGAGCCGGCGATATGAGGGAACACGGTTGGCAAGGAAGCCCGGGAGTCAAGCTACGCCAGGTAGGAGACCTGAGCCAACTTCCTGTGGTTACCAGGGGGCTAGAGAGACCGGGCAGGCACCGTGTTATGCTGTGGAGCGCACGGTGTCCGGGGTGCGGGTGCACAGCCCGGTGCGGTACATTCCAGCTCCGGGTATCGGCCGGGCTAGAGTGGGCAAGCCGGCACTACGCATCTGGTCTCCAGTGCGTCTCCTTGGGCCGGCTTACATGGCACCAGCCTTGCGCACGGTGTCCCCGGTTCGCCTGCATAGCCCAGTGCGGGCTATTCCACCTCGCCGCACTGGCAGGGCGACCGGGACCATTTAACCGGGTAAGGTTGGGCAGGCTCGGTGCTCAAGAGCTCCAGTGCGCCTGCACGGCCCGGTCTATCCGTCACCACCTCCACGCACCAGCCCTCTGGTGGCAGCCCCCCGTACCAGGCTGTCTCTCCGGCCCATCCTTACAGGGGCTCCCTCCTCTCCAGCGCTGCCGGAGTCTCCCGCCTCTCCGGCGCTACCAGAGCCTTCCTCCTGTCCAGCGCTGCCGGAGTCTCCCGCCTGTTCGGCGCTACGAGAGCTACTCAGTCCGGCACTTCCAGAGCCTTCCTCCTCTCCAGCGCCGCCAGTGCCGCCCGTCTGCCCAGCGCCGCCCGTCTGCCCAGCGCCGCCCGTCTGCCCAGCGCCGCCAGTGCCGCCCGTCTGCCCAGCGCCACCAGTGCCGCCCATCTGCCCAGTGCCGCCAGTGCCGCCCGTCTGCCAGGAGCCGCCAGTGCCGCCCGTCTGCCAGGAGCCGCCAGTGCCGCCGTCTGCCAGGAGCCGCCAGTGCCGCCCGTCTGCCAGGAGCCGCCAGTGCCGCCCGTCTGACAGGAGCCGCCAGTGCCGCCCGTCAGCCAGGGGCCGCCAGTGCCGCCAGTCAGCCAGGGGCCGCCAGGGGCCGCCAGTGCCGCCAGGGGCCGCCAGTGCCGCCA
The DNA here is from genome assembly GCF_013265735.2 of Oncorhynchus mykiss. Lineage (NCBI taxonomy): Eukaryota > Metazoa > Chordata > Actinopteri > Salmoniformes > Salmonidae > Oncorhynchus > Oncorhynchus mykiss. The sequence continues at coordinate 38,110,502 of NC_048575.1, read as the reverse complement.
GTCAGCCAGGGGCCGCCAGTCAGCCAGGGGCCGCCAGTGCCGCCAGTCAGCCAGGGGCCGCCAGTGCCGCCAGTCAGCCAGGGGCCGCCAGTCAGCCAGGGGCCGCCAGTGCCGCCAGTCAGCCAGGGGCCGCCAGTGCCGCCAGTCAGCCAGGGGCCGCCAGTAAGCCAGGGGCCGCCAGTGCCGCCAGTCAGCCAGGGGCCGCCAGTAAGCCAGGGGCCGCCAGTGCCGCCAGTCAGCCAGGGGCCGCCAGTGCCGCCAGTCAGCCAGGTGCCGCCAGTCAGCCAGGGGCCGCCAGTGCCGCCAGTCAGCCAGGAGCCGTCAGTAAGCCAGGGGCCGCCAGTGCCGCCAGTCAGCCAGGGGCCGCCAGTAAGCCAGGGGCCGCCAGTGCCGCCAGTCGGCCAGGGGCCGCCCGAGCAGCTGCCCCTCTGTCCGGAGCAGCTGCCGCCCCTCTGTCCCGAGCTGCTATCGCCCCTCTGTCCCAAGCTGCTGCCGCCCCTCTGTCCCGAGCAGCTGCCCCTCTGTCCCGAGCAGCTGCCGCCCCTCTGTCCCGAGCAGCTGCCGCCCCTCTGTCCCGAGCAGCTGCCGCCCCTCTGTCCCGAGCAGCTGCCGCCCCTCTGTCCCGAGCAGCTGCCGCCCCTCTGTCCCGAGCTGCTATCGCCCCTCTGTCCCGAGCTGCTATCGCCCCTCTGTCCCGAGCTGCTATCGCCCCTCTGTCCCAAGCTGCTGCCGCCCCTCTGTCCCGAGCAGTTGTCCCTCTGTCCCGAGCAGCTGCTTCACCTCTGTCCCGAGCTGCCCCTCTGTCCCAAGCAGCCCCTCTGTCCAGTGGGGTCATTGAGAGGGGTGGCCATGGTGAGAAAGCCACGGAGGCAGTGGCGGACCTAGGCGGACTAAGACAATGATGAAGTGGAGTCCGCGTCCCGCGCCAGAGCCGCCACCGCGGACAGACGCCCACCCAGACCCTCCCCTATAGGTCAAGGTTTTGCGGCCGGAGTCCACACCTTTGGGGGAGGGGGTACTGTCACGTTCTGACCTTGATTTCCGTTGTTTTGTATTTATTTAGTATGGTCAGGGCGTGAGTTGGGTGGGCAGTCTACGTTTGTTTTTCTATGTTTTGGGTTATTTCTATGTTTCGGCCTAGTATGGTTCTCAATCAGAGGCAGGTGTCATTAGTTGTCTCTGATTGAGAATCATACTTAGGTAGCCTGGGTTTCACTGTGTGTTGGTGGGTGATTGTTCCTGTCTTTGTGTTTGTTGTCACCAGATAGGCTGTTTAGGATTTCGCACATTTATTGTTTTTGTTAGTTTATTCATGTATAGTTTTTCTTCATTAAAAACCATGAATAACCACCACGCGGCATTTTGGTCCGACTCTCCTTCACCTAAAGAAAACCGTTACAGATTCACCCACCACAACAGGACCAAGCGGCGTGGTAACGGGCAGCAGCAGGAGCAGCGTATTAAGGACTTCTGGACTTGGGAGGAAATCCTCGACGGGAGAGGACCCTGGGCAAAACCAGGGGAGTGTCGCCGCCCCAAGGTGCAGCAGGAGAAACGGCAGCAGGAGCAGCAAGAGGAATGGACATGGGAGGACGTTTTGGACGGCAAGAGTATGGACTATACTACTTGGGAGGAAGTAGACAGGTGGGCGGTTGACCCAGGAGGAGTGCCGGAGCCCGCCTGGGATTCGCTGGAGCAGTGCGAAGAGGGGTATCGGAGAATGGAGTTGGAGAGACAAGCACGGCGGCGCGGTAGGAAGCCCGAGAGTCAGACCCAAAAATGTCTTGGGGGGGGGGGGGGGGGGGGGGGGGGGGCCAGGTAGGAGACCTACGCCAACTTCCTGTGCTTACCGGGGGGTTAGAGAGACCGGGCAGGCACTGTGCTATGCTGTGGAGCGCACGGTGTCCCCAGTGCGGGTGTATAGCCCGGTGCGGTACATTCCAGCTCCGCGTATCGGCTAGGCTAGAGTGAGCATTGAGCCAAGTGCCATGAAGCCGGCTCAGCGCAGCTGGTCTCCAGTGCGTCTCCTTGGGCCGGCTTACATGGCACCAGTCTTGCGCATGGTGTCCCCGGTCCGCCTGCATAGCCCAGTGCGGGCTATTCCACCTCGCCGCACTGGCAGGGCGACCGGGAGCATTCAACCAGGTAAGGTTGGGCAGGCTCGGTGCTCAAGAGCTCCAGAGCGCCTGCAGAGTCCGGTCTACCCAGTACCACCTCCAAGCACCAGCCCTCCGGTGGCAGCTCCCCGCACCAGGCTTCCTGTGCGTGTTCTTGGCCCAGTACCACCAGTGCCAGCACCACGCATCAGGCCTACAGTGCGCCTCGCCTGTCCAGCGCTGCCAGAGCCTTCCTCCTCTACAGCGCTGCCGGAGTCTCCCGCCTGTTCAGCGCAGTCAGAGCCTTCCTCCTCTACAGCACTGTCGGAGTCTCCCGCCTGTTCAGCGCAGTCAGAGCCTTCCTCCTCTACAGCGCTGCCGGAGTCTCCCGCCTGTTCAGCGCAGTCAGAGCCTTCCTCCTCTACAGCGCTGCCGGAGTCTCCTGCCTGTTCAGCGCAGTCAGAGCCTTCCTCCTCTACAGCGCTGCCGGAGTCTCCCGCCTGTTCAGCGCAGTCAGAGCCTTCCTCCTCGACAGCACTGTCGGAGTCTCCCGCCTGTTCAGCGCAGTCAGAGCCTTCCTCCTCTACAGCGCTGCCGGAGTCTCCCGCCTGTTCAGCGCTGCCAGAGCCTTCCTCCTCTACAGCGCTGCCGGAGTCTCCCGCCTGTTCAGCGCAGTCAGAGCCTTCCTCCTCTACAGCGCTGCCGGAGTCTCCCGCCTGTTCAGCGCAGTCAGAGCCTTCCTCCTCTACAGCGCTGTCGGAGTCTCCCGCCTGTTCAGCGCAGTCAGAGCCCTCCTCCTCTACAGCGCTGCCGGAGTCTCCCGCCTGTTCAGAGCTGCCAGTCTGCAAGTAGCTGCCAGTCTGCAAGGAGCTGCCAGTCTGCAAGGAGCTGCCAGAGCTGCCAGTCTGCAGGATGCCGCCAGAGCTGCCAGTCTGCAAGGAGCCGCCAGAGCTGCCAGTCTGCAAGGAGTTGTTGTTAGTTGTCGCTATTGTTATTTTACTGCTGCTCTTTAATTATTTGTTACTTTTATTTATTTTTATTTTTTCTTTATTTTTTCTTAACACTGCATTGTTGGGCTTGTAAGTAAGCATTTCACTGTAAGGTCTGTTGTATTCGGCATATGTGACAAATATTGAAATACCCAGCCTAAAATCCAGAAGAGCAACCAATGCAGATGTAGAAGCAAAGTGGCTAGGAAAAACTCCCTAGAACAGCAGGAACCTAGATTTAAAAAAACTTGAACCTACAGATGTAGGATTTTAATTTGATCACCCTGTTGCACCCTGTTGCAGGGGAACTTTCTTGCAATGCAGGAAATTTAAAGTGGCACTCCAGTCTTTCCTCTTTTGTTCTCTATTGCTCCACTATTGTTCTTCAAGCAAAGGGGAGGCTGATGACATCACTTTTTTTTTTAACATTTACGCTTTCCTATCTGACCAACTCATTGAATGCCCTACTCCTTGAAGTTTTCAGTTGTCTAAAAAACAATATTTTGCTCAAAACATATACATTTTTTACCCTTTAGTGTGTGTCCTTTACTGTATTTATACTTGGGATATTGCTTTTCAACAGTAAAAGTTCAAAAATAGCTGGAGGACTTCTTTAAAACTGGTAGTGTATTTGAGGTTAAAGGCTTCGGATATTTGTAATTTCCACTTTATTTGAGACTTGATTTTTCCTTATGAAACATGTATCTACCCCTACAAAAATGCCCATTAACTATAATCCACATAATAATTCACATTTACTGTTGCTGCAGGATTATTTACCTGTTGTAACAAACTGGCTAAAATTAAGATCATTTATATGTAACCTCAAACTTAGACTGTAACTGTCCTGTGAACGGCGCTTAACTTGGGCAGGAGCTCACCGGAACTGAGTACGGACACCTTACTACTTTAGTTCCTGCACCTCTTACATACTATTAATATTATTATTATATTATATATTATTATATATTATATTATATTATATTAATATTAACATATTAGCTAAATATAAACCTATTAGCTACAGTGCCTTGCGAAAGTATTCGGCCCCCTTGAACTTTGCGACCTTTTGCCACATTTCAGGCTTCAAACATAAAGATATAAAACTGTATTTTTTTGTGAAGAATCAACAACAAGTGGGACACAATCATGAAGTGGAACGACATTTATTGGATATTTCAAACTTTTTTAACAAATCAAAAACTGAAAAATTGGGCGTGCAAAATTATTCAGCCCCTTTACTTTCAGTGCAGCCAACTCTCTCCAGAAGTTCAGTGAGGATCTCTGAATGATCCAATGTTGACCTAAATGACTAATGATGATAAATACAATCCACCTGTGTGTAATCAAGTCTCCGTATAAATGCACCTGCACTGTGATAGTCTCAGAGGTCCGTTAAAAGCGCAGAGAGCATCATGAAGAACAAGGAACACACCAGGCAGGTCCGAGATACTGTTGTGAAGAAGTTTAAAGCCGGATTTGGATACAAAAAGATTTCCCAAGCTTTAAACATCCCAAGGAGAACTGTGCAAGCGATAATATTGAAATGGAAGGAGTATCAGACCACTGCAAATCTACCAAGACCTGGCCGTCCCTCTAAACTTTCAGCTCATACAAGGAGAAGACTGATCAGAGATGCAGCCAAGAGGCCCATGATCACTCTGGATGAACTGCAGAGATCTACAGCTGAGGTGGGAGACTCTGTCCATAGGACAACAATCAGTCGTATATTGCACAAATCTGGCCTTTATGGAAGAGTGGCAAGAAGAAAGCCATTTCTAAAAGATATCCATAAAAAGTGTTGTTTAAAGTTTGCCACAAGCAACCTGGGAGACACACCAAACATGTGGAAGAAGGTGCTCTGGTCAGATGAAACCAAAATTGAACTTTTTGGCAACAATGCAAAACATTATGTTTGGCGTAAAAGCAACACAGCTGAACACACCATCCCCACTGTCAAACATGGTGGTGGCAGCATCATGGTTTGGGCCTGCTTTTCTTCAGCAGGGACAGGGAAGATGGTTAAAATTGATGGGAAGATGGATGGAGCCAAATACAGGACCATTCTGGAAGAAAACCTGATGGAGTCTGCAAAAGACCTGAGACTGGGACGGAGATTTGTCTTCCAACAAGACAATGATCCAAAACATAAAGCAAAATCTACAATGGAATGGTTCAAAAATAAACATATCCAGGTGTTAGAATGGCCAAGTCAAAGTCCAGACCTGAATCCAATCGAGAATCTGTGGAAAGAACTGAAAACTGCTGTTCACAAATGCTCTCCATCCAACCTCACTGAGCTCGAGCTGTTTTGCAAGGAGGAATGGGAAAAAAATGTCAGTCTCTCGATGTGCAAAACTGATAGAGACATACCCCAAGCGACTTACAGCTGTATTCGCAGCAAAAGGTGGCGCTACAAAGTATTAACTTAAGGGGGCTGAATAATTTTGCACGCCCAATTTTTCAGTTTTTGATTTGTTAAAAAAGTTTGAAATATCCAATAAATGTCGTTCCACTTCATGATTGTGTCCCACTTGTTGTTGATTCTTCACAAAAAAATAGAGTTTTATGTCTTTATGTTTGAAGCCTGAAATGTGGCAAAAGGTCGCAAAGTTCAAGGGGGCCGAATATTTTCGCAAGGCACTGTAAAAATAACAACCTACAGGGTTTAACTCTGAGTACCGCCACCTATTTTAGTCCAAGTCAAGCACTAACTGTGAAGTGGTACATAAATGCTTGATTATGATCACTTTGCTCTGCTCTTTGACCTCTCAGATGGTAGCAGTCAGATGTAATAACATTGTGTCAATTGTGTTGGGCTGATATTATTAGATCAGAGATGGATTGTGAGTGACAAATCCCAGTGGTGGGAACACCTGAGAGATGACCCTGGTCTTAGGTTTCTGCTTTTAAACTATGAAAAACTATACAAAAATCTCTGAAACTGGAAACACTTATCTCCCTCACTAGCTTTAAGCACCAGCTGTCAGAGCAGCTCACAGATTACTGCACCTGTACATAGCCCACTTATAATTTAGCCCAAACAACTACCCCTTTCTCTACTGTATTTATTTTATTTTATTTATTTATTTTGCTCCTTTGCACCCCGTTATTTTTATTTCTACATTGCACATTCTTCTACTGCAAATCTACCATTCCAGTGTTTTACTTGCTATATTGTATTTACTTTGCCACCATGGCCTTTTTTTTGTTGCCTTTACCTCCCTAATCTCACCTCATTTGTTCACATCGTACATAGACTTGTTTCTACTGTATTATTGACTGTATGTTTGTTTTACTCCATGTGTAACTCTGTGTTGTTGTATGTGTCTAAATGCTTTGCTTTATCTTGGCCAGGTCGCAATTGTAAATGAGAACTTCTCAACTTGCCTACTTGGTTAAATAAAGGTGAAATAAATAAAAAATAGACCGACACTTGGGTAAAGTCAAAGGCTAAGACTAGTAGAGAATGTACCTCCTTCTCCTTGTCACTGTCAGCATACTTTGATACATCACTGTCCCCTGGTGAACAGAAGTAGAACGTTTGCATTTTCAGTCAACACAGTACGTCGCCGGTGCTGTAGAGGGCAGATGTACAATTTATTGCAGTTGTGTGTACAGTGTACAATACTTTGAAGGAAGGACCCCCGCCTTCCCCGGCTGAGGAAAATGGCCGACGTAGAGCTGGAAATCGAGTCTACAAGAATGAATAATAATGGGAACGAACACGTGTAAGACATTTTAGAAGATTACACAGTCATGCAATTTATTTGTTGTAGGTTTATTCGGCTCAGTGATTTTGGCAAGTCAACGTTGTGGTCGTTGTATCTGTTTTCTTCAGCATTAAAACAGTACTAGGCTAGCTAGCTTGCTAACTATATAGAGCTAGCCTGCCATCTCGACTTAGCTAGCACCGAGTGGTCGAACGTGTTTGCTGACATGTTTACATGTTTTCTATACATAAACCCCAGATAAACTATACCATAAACCATTCAAACCCTAGTATCATAACATGTGCCTTTATATTCTAGCTATTTTGCTCGCTATCTAGCTAACAATACCAATTGCATCAGTAAGAAGTTAAGGTAGCAAGCTAGCCAGTGTTTGCGAGCAAGCTAACACGTTAGCTGGGTAATTCTCACAAAACTTGACATTTGACCAAACAATTTACATTTTTCACGAAATGTTATATTGGATCACTGAGATTAGGATATGTACTTATCTATTTCATGATTATTCTTATGTTGTTTTGTTTTTACAGTTATGCATTTTACCTACATTTCCACAACTACCAATACAAAAATGCTTCATACCTTAACGTTACACGTAACAGTTCTCAGTCCAAAAAAGTTTAACAAATCCATATTTTAATATATTTTTTTACATTAATATTTTTCTTTTCCCGTAATGAAAAGGCCTGAGTTAAACTTAGCACTGAAAATAAAAAATATTAAAAATACAATTATTTTGTAATTTCTCATTACCATCACATAGCGGTTTTAATATTTTGTCATCACTTGTGTATACATGTTTATTTTAATGTACACATATTTGGATAAAGAACAAAAGTAAAACTATTAGATTAAGCCAAAGTTTTTTTTCCCCTAATATTTCAAAAACAAATGGTGCATTTTATGGTAATTATGAGCAGGTTTTGGAGACTGCATGTTTCGGTAATGAATGTTGGATAGTTTGCCATTGAAAAACTCTACTGATCTCTCTGAGATTTTGTAATTTGTTAATCCCAAATGATTTGCATAATACTAAAATCACTAATGCAATTTACTAAAATACCCCTTAATTACAGTACAAGTACTGTAATCACATGCATATATTTTCAAAAGTAAGAATTTTATTTTTAAGGTCTTTACAGGTAGTATTGCTGTATTTGGACATTTGTGGTTGTAAGGCATTTTAGATGTATTTCTGGATTGAATGGGATGCTAGGGGCAAACGGCATAACACAATATGCCTATAAAGTATTTAAATACATGAGATATGGACCAAAAACTGTCTTGGGAATATTAAAGGTAGACTCAGCGATATGACGTAGCTGCAGAAAGTAAACAGCATTAGGGGGTCAATTTCCGCCACAACTAAGAGCGTTGAAGCGCAAACCCCAACTTCTCCTCTGTTCTGGTGCCCTGACTACCATGCTGTGAACAGCGTGAAGCGAACCCATACACAGATACTGTGTATCACTGTTTTAGAGCTAAGTCTTGCATCTCGCTCATCTCAATATCTGCGGTGCTGCTCGTGGCAATGTCATTTTGCTGAGTCTACCTTTAAACAACAGTATACAGTGGCAAGAAAAAGTATGTGAACCTGGACTTCTGCATAAATTGGTCATAAAATTGGATCTGGTCTTCATTAAGTCACGACAATAGACAAACACAGTCTGCTTAAACTAACACACAAACAATTATACGTTGTCATGTCTTTATTGAACAAACCATGTTAACATTCACAGTGCAGAGTGGGAAAAGTATGTGAACCCTTGGTTTTAATAACTGGTTAACCCTACTTTGGCAGCACTAACCTCAACCAAACATTTTCTGTAGTTGCGGATCAGACCTGCACAATGGTCAGGAGGAATTTTGGACCGTTCCTCTTTACAAAACTGTTTCAGTTGAGCAATGTTCTTGGGATGTCTGGTGTGAACCGCTCTCTTGAGGTCATGCCACAGCATCTGTCAGGACTCTGACTGGGCCACTCCAGAAGGTGTATTTTCTTCTTCCTGTTGCATCACCAAACTTATTTTGAGCTTCAGTTGGCAGACAGCCTTACATTCTCCTGCAAATTGTCTTGATAAACTTGGGAATTCATTTTTGTGTTGATGATAGCATGCTGTCCAGGCCCTGAGGCAGCAAAGCAGCTCCAAACCATGATGCTTTTTTTGGGACAGCAGTGACTTCTTCTGTGGTGTCCTCCCATGAACACCATTCTTGTTTAGTGTTTTACGTATCGTAGACTCGTCAACAGAGATGTTAGCATGTTCCAGAGATTTCATGGGCCAGCCTAGTGGTTAGAGCGTTGGACTAGTAACCGAAAGGTTGCAAGTTCATATCCCGAGCTGACAAGGTACAAATGTGTCGTTCTGCCCCTGAACAGGCAGTTAACTCACTGTTCCTAGGCCGTCATTGAAAATAAGAAATTGTTCTTAACTGACTTGCCTAGTTAAATAAAGGTAAAATTAAAATTTCTTTAAGTCTTTAGCTGACACTCTTAAGATTCTTCTTAACCCCATTAAGAAGAATGGGGTTAAGGGTAGCCTAGTGACTTAGACTTGCCTAGTTAAATGAAGATAAAACAAATTAAGCATGCTGTGCTCTTGTAGTCATCTTTGCAGGATGTCCACTCCTAGGGAGAGTAGCAACAGTGCTGAACTTTCTCTATTTGTATTACTGTGGACTGACAAACATCAAGGCATTTAGAGATACTTTAGTAACCCTTTCCAGCTTTTCAACAATTCTTAATATTGGGTCGTCTGAGAACTCTTTTGGTCGAGGTATGGTTGACATCAGGCAGTGCTTCTTGTGAAAAGCAAACTCAAATTTTGTGAGTGTTTTTTTATAGGGCAGGTCAGTTCTAACCAACATCTCCAATCTCGTCTCAATTATTGTACTCCAGGTTAGCTGACTCCTGACTCCAATTTGCTTTTGGAGAAGTCATTAGCCTAGGGGTTCACATACGTTTTCCAACCTACACTGTAAATGTTTAAATTATTTATTCAATATAGACAAGAAAAGTACAATAATTTGTGTTATTAGTTTAAGCAGACTGTGTTTGTCTGTTGTGACTTAGATGAAGATCAGATCAAATTTTAAGACCAATTTATGCAGAATTCCAGATAATTCCAGAGTTCGCATACTTTTTCTTGCCACTATAGGTGAGTGTGAAAACAAGTACAGATGTAAAAAATGGTGGATATCCTACTTTAAGTGTTTGGGTTGCTCTTTGCTGAAACACGAACTGCCGATTGTGGCTTAAAGTAAGTTATATTTCTTATACGTAATCAAATGTTGTTCTTACAAAAAAATCAGGTTTAAGGAATGGGCCTAGTAAATAGATAAAGTTTCCAGTACAGCTCACCAATTGACTATAAATGAGACTTAATTTATTATCATTACTGAAATTAAGGTTCTTATTATCTAAACTGACCTAAAAATGATGTTGTAATGAGAAATGTGTTTTGGTAATGAGTACCTTAACTCAATATGCAAATATTAGGAGACAGCCATTATGAGTCAGAAAACAATTGACCCATTCACGCCTCCATGTTGGTAAGATAATGGTTCTGATTTTTTCACAATTTGAGCTTTTTAGCCGTGCTGGTAATGAGAAGTCCAAGGGGGTGTTTGAGAATAAGAATCTCATTTTGAAGGCATATAAGTGAATAAATTAACAATTTGTGCTCATCTAAGGACTACCCTTCTAGATTAGTGGTTCAGAAACTCTGGGGTGCACCCGTGGGGAAAATATTTTGGGGGATAGAAATGCCCCAAAAAATGTGGGAAAGTACTGCTTCCTCATGGCTAACTACCAGGAAGTTTGAAAAGACGGACTGAGAGGGCGGGGAGCTTATATTAATGGCATGTCTCTTGTGATGCGGTTCACAGCAGCACTGACAGATGTGTTGACCTGACAACTGTGTCAGAGTTTTGAACTACCCGTCACCCCCTTTTTATTCCATGCTGGCTGAAGACCTAGCTAGCCAGTAACTGTCTAACACCAGACACAGATGAAAGGGGAGACATATAACACAGGAGGTTGGTGGCACCTTAGATTTGTCATATTCATTATTCATTCATGATTCATTATATTTGCTGACACCCTACAGTCAAATTTTGGCACCAGTAGAGTAGCTACAGTATCTAGCTATATAAACCACGCCTCTCCGCAAACACGCCTTCTCCGATGTTGGTTACAAGGCTGCACTTATTTAAATTCGGTAAGAGAATATCATGTTACCATTGATGTATTAAAATGAGAGTTTGGGTGATGTCACCCTATCCCCTTAATAATCCTGCCTCCTGAATCCAAGTGTTTGACATGGGGAAGAGGACCAGTAACTTTATGATCAAACTTCATCAATGTAGAAGCAACAGTGATTTTTCATACTTTGGTAATTTTACTTGTTTTAAAAAAATTATCCTTTATTTAACTAGACAGGTCAGTTAAGAACAAATTCTTATTTACAATGATGGCCTACCCCAACCAAACCCTCCCCTAACCAGGACGACGCTGGACCAATTGTGCGCCGCCCTATTGCACTTTATTTTGGTTTCATCCAAATATCATCCAATTTCATGAAAAACGTGATTTTTACTGTTCATGACCTTGAACAAAATTTCAACTTACTCCTGAAAGTTTTAAATTGGGTAGTGCATCATCAGTTTTCCTCTTGTCATGTCAGTCATTACAGACCTATTTAAAACATTTCATAAATGTACAGATCAACTAGCCCATTTTGTTGTAATTGAGTTACTCAAATATCACATGAACACACAAGACATGTAGAATTGTAGGAAATTGCCTTTAAAACAGACAAAAAACATCTGCACCCCATGACAAAATGTGTAGAATTGCAGGAGATAAGCTTTAACCTGCTACAAAAATTATCCACCAACAAGAGGGGTGCGGTAATGAGACATGTCCACAGTCAGTGTTTTTACGTAATAAATATTATAATTTAATGTAAACTTCAACGAGTATACCATTTTTATGATTTATGGACAAAATTCGGCAACATATTTAGTGTTTTATTCAAGTGAGTTAGGTTTCTCGAAAGTAACATTTTATAAAAATGTTCTGTGAATTTAATCCGAAGGCATTTAAGTAATGAGAATTTGGGGTTAAAAATGTGCATATTAATTTATTTAAAATAAGACACTTTGGCAAAAAAGTTGACATCTTAGTCTTCAGAATGATAGTGGATTTTTGCATATGCATCATAGTTTTGTAACTCAATTTTCTACAGATATGTTTAAAACTGGTTTCATGAGAATCACCCAGCTAGCAGTAGGCTAAGTAACGTTAGCTATGGCGGTAAAGTCAGGAAGCAGGATAGTAATGTTTTGGTCGATGAATGTTGTAGCTAACCATGTTACAAAAAGTTATTTGTTTAAATTATATCTTTGACCAATCTCTTTTTATCTCCACAGGAAAGAAGATTTGGAGAGCAATGAGAAGAGTGGGAGCGAGGAGGAGAGTGTTGAAAATTCTGAAGATGAAGAGGACGATAAAGAGGTTGGAGAGGGGGCAGCTGAAATGAATGGAGAAAAGACAGCAGAGAGGTCCAAATATTACAGCAGTGGCAGCAAACACAAGAAAAAGAAGCACAAACACCGCAGCAAGCACAAAAAACACAAACACGCCTCCGAAGAGGACAAGGACCGCAAGCGCAAACATAGACACAAACACAAGAAACACAAACGTAAAGATGGCTCCTCTCCATCCGCCCCTGGCATCAACAGCTCCTCCAGCCACAGAAAAACGGACATATCCCCTGTATCTGATGACAAGGCTTTATTGGAGGAGTTGGAGAAACAGAGGGCCATGATCAAAGCAGAGCTAGACAGCCAGATGATGGAGGGGGGCAAGGTGCAGTCAGGCATGGGCCTCATCCTACAGGGTTATAACTCTGGCTCTGAGGAGGGAGATGGAGATGGGGGGGTCCGGAATGGGGAGCAGCACCAGAGGGGCAGCATGGCAAAGCCCCCCTCCCCCAGGGGTAGGAGTGGTAAATCCAGACGGGACACCACAGAAGCAGGCAAGTCCAGCTCCAAGCGCCACAGTCGGAGCAAGTCCAGGGAGAAGACTGGCAAGGAGTCCAAGTCAGACAAAACGACCAAAGGCACCAAAAACACCGCCGCCAAAGACCGTGGCCGCAGCAAATCAAAAGAGAGGAAACGCTCCCGGAGCAGGTCCAAAGAGAGAAGCAAGAAGTCTCCTTCCCCCTCTAGCAGGAGATCAGAGCAGAGGGGCGGCCGCTTGGATAAACGCTCTTCGCCCCAGAACGATGTCAGACCAAACGCGGTGCACGGCAGCCGGAAGTCCAGATCACGGGAGCGTCCAGGACGATCGGAGGCGGAGAAAGAGCCGGACAAGAGGCCGACCAAGTCCCCGTTTAAGGACACCTCGTCAGGGAAAGAGAATCGCTCTCCACAAAGGCGAGGAGGAAGGGAGCTCAGCAGCCCCCAGAGGAGACGCAGCACCTCCCCACGCTCCACCAGAGACTCCCAACGGGCATCAGCTTCAGCCTCTACCTCCAAACAGGGCTCTCCTTCCAGAGCAGCCAGGTCCCCAGCCAGGAGAGGCAGCAGTCGCTCCATAGACGCCAGGAGGAGGGATGCTGACAGACAGGGCTCCTCACCACTAAGGTCCGTTACTATGGAATAACCTGCAGTCCACCCCCTATTTCTCCAACTTTGAGTCCCAATGTTTTAATTTTTTTTAATGAGCCATCATTTATTTAAGCCTATATTATTATGAAATGTTTATGCAGTGCCTGTTTCTTGTCCCGTACTGAACAGCAGTAGAGGTCTGTACATGGCAAGGGCAACTATTACTTTTGTGTTTTAGGATTGGGCATTAAGAATGTGCTACTATGCACCACTGATCTTTTAAGCTTTCTCTCTCCTACAGGAAGCGAATACGGCCAGAAGCAGGACCAGGGGGTAGAGCGAGGTCACGGGAGACCAGCCCCAGAGGTGCTCCCCAAGGTCGCAGGATGAGCCGCTCTCCCTTCAGAAGAAGGTCTCCCTCGCCCTTCCGGAGACGGAGTAGATCTCCACTGAGACGCAGGTTAGATGAGACAAGCTGAAACTTTGTGTGTGTGGATGAGCTGGGCAAAATGGAATCTGCAAGAGTTCTTCCTCAATCCTTCAGAAATGTATTGAGATGATGCCTGTAAATAATTATAGTAATAGTAATAATACTGTATTATTATTGAAGATACTAGATTCGTATAGCTAGCTCCTTTCCGACTGATTCCCTTTCAGATTGTCTGGTTCTATTGATGAAGCTTTAGTGATGTCAGAGTAGGAGGCTCGTAAGCCAAGGTTGTCTAAGGGTTTGTTAAGTGTTTAACAAACCATTCAGAACAACACAAAGCGTTTCCTTTCCTGTGCGCTGCAGGTCACCAGAGAGGGACAGGTACGGCCGTCTCAGACAGTACGGCAGGCGCTCCAACTCCCGGGACCGGGACAGGAGGAGGAGACATGGCCGGGACGAGGACAAATTCAAGGGCAGCCTCTCTGAGGGCATGAAGGCTGACAAGGAGTCCTCCGAAGAGGAAGTGTGAGTAGAGGGAGAACACACACACACAAATGCTATACTCGGCAATATGGTAATTCTCTGGGTGATTGTGTGTTCTTGTAAGTGGGTTTATTTTGTGCTCAGGTTTGAGGATTTTGACGGTGAGGAGGTGGATGAAGAGGCCCTCATAGAGCAGCGCCGCCAGCAGCGTCTAGCTATCGTCCAGGTCAGTTCCTCTCTCATTCTGCTGTTGGACTGTCCATAGCTGTTTCAGGGATCCCCAAGTCCAGTGTTTCGTTTGTTTACAGACACATCCTCTATTTTTTTCTACTCAGATATGGGAATTTTCACGATTTGATTTTTCATGATACACCGCTGAAATTGTCCCACATCCAAACCAATATCTTATTTTTCCGGATCTCCATTGTTGTGACCTCTCTATGCCTGACACCTTTCTCCCTGCGCAGAAATACCGTGGCGGCAACGAGGACAGCATGACGTCTATGGCGTCGGATCCCAGTAGCCCCCAGAGCAGCACGCGGAGCCGCTCGCCCTCACCAGACGACATCCTGGAGCGCGTGGCGGCCGACGTGAAGGAGTACGAGCTGGAGAACCTGGACACGTTTGAGGAGAACATCAAGGCCAAGCAAGGCCTCATCACACAGGAGAAGGATGGTGAGTAAAGGGTCAGGCAAGGTGAAAATATATGCGCCCTATTTCCTACAGTATATGGTTGATACAACCATCCCAGCTCTGCAGATTTTGCTGTGAAGAGACAGAATAGTTAGATTATATGTTTTGGTACTCTCCATATGTTGCTTGTTTTTGGTTGCATGTCCAGGGATGGCTGTACAATTGCAACATCTACTTGGAGCTAACTCTGCAGAAAGCGCTACTGGGTGATCTGAAAAGTCATAGTCAATCGATAAATATTAATACTTTTAGCAAACATTTTTATCTTTAATTTACAGTCTGTAGAAACTATGACAATAGAAAGGTTCAGAACTTTTGTGAAACATCACAGAACAGTTGAAAAATATATGGCAAATAGAAATCCAATATGGATGGTGTTAAGAGACAGATGAAAGGGGTTGACTGGAGCTGAAGGGTGGGACTAATAACAAGGTAACTAATGTAAAATATACTGTGTCCATAAAATGCATATACAGTTGAAGTCGGAAGTTTACTTACACCGTAGCCAAATACATTTAAACTCAGTTTTCACAATTCCTTACATTTAATCCTAGTAAAAATACCCTATCTGAGGTCAGTTAGGATCACCACTTAATTTTTAGAATGTGAAATGTCAGAATAATAGTAGAGAGAATGATTTATTTCAGCTTTTATTTCTTTCATCACATTCCCAGTGGGTCAGAATTGTAGTATTTGGTAGCATTGCCTTTAAATTGTTTAACTTGGGTCTAACGTTTCGGGTAGCCTTCCACAAGCCTCCCACAAGCATCCCACAATAAGTTGGGTGAATTTTGGCCCATTCCTCCTGACAGAGCTGGTGTAACTGAGTCAAGTTTGTAGGCCTCCTTGCTCACACACGCTTTTCCAGTTCTGCCTACAAATTCTCTATAGGATTGAGGTCAGGGATTTGTGATGGCCACTGTGATGGCCAATACCTTGACTTTGTTGTCCTTAAGCCATTTTGACACAACTTTGGAAGTATGCTTGGGGTCATTGTCCATTTGGAAGACCCATTTGCGACCAAGCTTTAACTTCCTGACTGATGTTTTGAGATGTTGCGTCAATATATCCACATAAATTTCCTGCCTCATGATGTCATCTATTTTATGGAGTGAACCAGTCCCTCCTGCAGCAAAGCACCCCCCTCGACATGATGCTGCCACCCCCGTACTTCATAGTAGGGATGGTGTTCTTCAGCTTGCAAGCCTCCCCCTTTTCCTCCAAACATAGAAACTGGATGGTCTTCAGAGATAGATGGGAGGGGTTGAGGAAGGATAGGTGTAAAAACAAACAACGTATAACTATTGTATAATAGATTGTGTCCGTAAAATGTATATAGTATGTATGAACTGGAAGTAGAAGCCTAAGTGTTGTTCATTAGTTTAGTCCAATTAGGGAAGGGGTCATCGAGTTAGTGGAAAATGAAGGAAAATATAAGAAAAATACAACAAATAAAAAATAACTGTTCCCAACCGCTGTCGCGCAATGTTATTTTAGGGCTTATGTGACACAGCTCACTTGCCAGCAATTTTCTGTCCAATGGGCAATATCAAATGTGCAAAAATACCTTAAGAAATAGGTTGAGATTCGCACGTGGCCCATTATATTAGGCTTTCTGCATTACTGGGGTATAACAGTCATATGATAGATGTAGTTTGAAGGGAGCAGACTTAATTTCTTTCAAGCTATTTTTATAGCCAAACTTTTAGGAGTGGTATGTTTTCAGACTGAGAAATATATTTATTTCCAGGCAATGTAGTGAACTATAGCCAAATCATATTTAGGAAGTACATGTCCCTGGAAAGATAACTGACCTGTGTTTCTATGACCATGCATAGGCTATAGCCTACTATACTTAATTGAGACCACACACACGCACCTGGTCTCGCAGGTATGGCTACTGAACTGGAAGCAGCAGGAATGATGACAGCCACACTTGCTACGTTTTGCATATAGGATATAGCCTACGTTTTAGGAGGACGATTTGCAGGCAGAGACAAAATAAATGGGTAGTCAATACTTATTGAAAATGAAAAGGCGCAACACTCACTCACCATAGTAGCCTAACCTATGTGTGCGTTGTGCCTTTGCCTTTTCAATGATGATTTAAAAAATTGATTGCACGTCGACTCATGTTGGTTGAGCGCCCTCCACTTTCCATTATCAGTATTTATTTGCGGACACCAGTAAACTACAGTGTAATCATATTTAAGTTAACAGCCACGTGATTCTCCGCTCGTATAGACAGCCTACTCTATTTCCCTGAGACCACACATACTAGGCACGCTACTAGGGAGTTAGGCTACTGAAGTTGAATAATGCGGAAAAATATGTGCTTTTAATACAATTCCGTAGGATAACGCATACAAATCAGATAGACGACCGTTTACAAATAATCTGGCGGACAACAAAAGTATTTGCCCGCTCCCGCCCGCAGCATGAAAATTGCTGACAGTGCCGTAATGATTCTATTGTGTAGTTTCTGTGTTTTCATGTACCGTCTTTTTAAGCACATGGCCAAATTAATTTCCCCCTAGTGGGATAATAAAGTTGATCTGAAATTGAATCTGTCTGCTTGGGAGAAAGCTGACAATGCAGTAGTGACTTAACACATACGACTAACATTGACCAATGCAGGGGTTGTAAATTAGTCTTCGGTCCCCTATAGTCATTCAGTTGCATTCCTTCAGGTCATATTTTTAGGCCAAAACATGTGCCAGTCGGAGCATGTTTCTACTAATAACTCACAAATGTAACATTTTAAAACAAAATCTTGTTTCCTCCTCCCTCTTTCCTTTAGGACTCAAAAAGCCCTCAGCCCCTGATATGTTTACAGAATCGGACGACATGTTTGAAGCAGCCATTGATGTAAGTCTTACAGGAGCCTCATTCCCCTCCATGTTTGTATCTCTGATCTTTAGAGTGCAACTCTGGACTAGACACGCAAGCCCGTCCTTATCTTCTGAATGATCTGTCTGTTGCAGTAGATCATTATGTGAGTGTGGTTGAACCATTGGTCATATATATCTCTGTACAGAGTGCCAGGATGAGAGCAGCAGGTGTGGGGGGGAAGGACTTCAAAGAGAACCCCAACCTCCGGGACAACTGGACCGACGCAGAGGGTTACTACCGTAAGTGCCCTTGACTGTACACTACAAATGTTACTGTCATTCACTAATTCATCAATTAAAGGCTGCTGAGCTTTCTTTTCTCTACAAATCAGCCCTGTTTGGAAACAGTCCATGTAGTCTTACAGTATTCAGTGTGGTCCTTTGATTTCACGATCATTCAATATAGTGTTATTTTAGGCCTGGAAACTGGATATCTCATTGAGAAATGTCCAACACTTTATAAACATGCCCCTCATCTCTTCCCTCTGTGTGCCACCTGTATGTTAGGTGTGAACATCGGGGAGACGCTGGACAAGCGCTACGACGTGTATGGCTACACAGGCCAGGGAATGTTTAGCAATGTGATCAGGGGCAGGGACACGGCCCGCGCCGGACAGGATGTGGCTGTCAAGATCATCCGCAACAACGAGCTCATGTAGGTCCTCATGCAGGCAAGCCTCAGGACTCAAATGGCACCCCATTCCCTATATAGTCTACTACTTTTGACCAGCACTCTTGACCAGGGCCCATAGCTCTCTAGTCAAAAGTAGTGCACTATACAGTGCCTTGCGAAAGTATTCGGCCCCCTTGAACTTTGCGACCTTTTGCCACATTTCAGGCTTCAAACATAAAGATATAAAACTGTATTTTTTTGTGAAGAATCAACAACAAGTGGGACACAATCATGAAGTGGAACGACATTTATTGGATATTTCAAACTTTTTTAACAAATCAAAAACTGAAAAATTGGGCGTGCAAAATTATTCAGCCCCCTTAAATTAATACTTTGTAGCGCCACCTTTTGCTGCGATTACAGCTGTAAGTCGCTTGGGGTATGTCTCTATCAGTTTTGCACATCGAGAGACTGACATTTTTTCCCATTCCTCCTTGCAAAACAGCTCGAGCTCAGTGAGGTTGGATGGAGAGCATTTGTGAACAGCAGTTTTCAGTCCTTTCCACAGATTCTCGATTGGATTCAGGTCTGGACTTTGACTTGGCCATTCTAACACCTGCATATGTTTATTTTTGAACCATTCCATTGTAGATTTTGCTTTATGTTTTGGATCATTGTCTTGTTGGAAGACAAATCTCCGTCCCAGTCTCAGGTCTTTTGCAGACTCCATCAGGTTTTCTTCCAGAATGGTCCTGTATTTGGCTCCATCCATCTTCCCATCAATTTTAACCATCTTCCCTGTCCCTGCTGAAGAAAATCAGGCCCAAACCATGATGCTGCCACCACCATGTTTGACAGTGGGGATGGTGTGTTCAGGGTGATGAGCTGTGTTGCTTTTACGCCAAACATAACGTTTTGCATTGTTGCCAAAAAGTTCAATTTTGGTTTCATCTGACCAGAGCACCTTCTTCCACATGTTTGGTGTGTCTCCCAGGTTGCTTGTGGCAAACTTTAAACAACACTTTTTATGGATATCTTTTAGAAATGGCTTTCTTCTTGCCACTCTTCCATAAAGGCCAGATTTGTGCAATATAAGACTGATTGTTGTCCTATGGACAGAGTCTCCCACCTCAGCTGTAGATCTCTGCAGTTCATCCAGAGTGATCATGGGCCTCTTGGCTGCATCTCTGATCAGTCTTCTCCTTGCATGAGCTGAAAGTTTAGAGGGACGGCCAGGTCTTGGTAGATTTGCAGTGGTCTGATACTCCTTGCATTTCAATATTATCGCTTGCACAGTGCTCCTTGGGATGTTTAAAGCTTGGGAAATCTTTTTGTATCCAAATCCGGCTTTAAACTTCTTCACAACAGTATCTCGGACCTGCCTGGTGTGTTCCTTGTTCTTCATGATGCTCTCTGCGCTTTTAACGCCCCTCTGAGACTATCACAGTGCAGGTGCATTTATACGGAGACTTGATTACACACAGGTGGATTGTATTTATCATCGTTAGTCATTTAGGTCAACATTGGATCATTCAGAGATCCTTACTGAACTTCTGGGGAGAGTGTGCTGCACTGAAAGTAAAGGGGCTGAATAATTTTGCACGCTCAATCTTTCAGTTTTTGATTTGTTAAAAAAGTTTGAAATATCCAATAAATGTCGTTCCACTTCATGATTGTGTCCCACTTGTTGTTGATTCTTCACAAAAAAATACAGTTTTATATCTTTATGTTTGAAGCCTGAAATGTGGCAAAAGGTCGCAAAGTTCAAGGGGGCTGAATACTTTGGCAAGGCACTGTATAGGCAATAGGGTGCCATTTGGGTTTGTCTGGTCTCTGTTTCATTTATTGTTATGGGAGCATATTGCCTTTACCACCCATACATTTGAATGTGCACTCTCATTATAAGTATTCCATCTACATCTATGTGAAGCATCTGGGGTTTCCTTGAACGAGGGGAATTTATCTGATTTATTTATACAAATAAATAAAAAACAATCAATGCTTACCTTGCTGATTTTGTTTTGGGTCTCCAGGCAGAAGACTGGCCTGAAGGAGCTGGAGTTCCTCAAGAGGCTCAACGACGCCGACCCCGACGACAAGTTCCACTGCCTGCGCCTCTTCAGACACTTCTACCACAAGCAGCACCTGTGTCTGGTGTTTGAGCCCCTCAGGTACTGGCTGGGAGACTACCACTACTGCACTGTCACCACACTATGGCTATGTATTAAATGGCGACCTATTATAGGGCACTTCTGGTCAAAATTAATGCAATTTAAAGGGAATAGGGTGCATTTTCAGACACACCGTATGTCCTTAGTGGCTTTAATGGCACGCTGCAACGTGTTTGTCATCTAGCACACGGCTTCACTGGCTGTAACTCATGTCTTTCTTTTCCCAGTATGAACTTGCGCGAGGTGTTGAAGAAGTATGGTAAGGATGTGGGCCTCCACATCAAGGCTGTCCGCTCCTACACCCAGCAGCTCTTCCTGGCCCTCAAGCTCCTCAAACGGTGCAACATCCTCCACGCTGACATCAAGCCCGACAACATCTTGGTACGAGGCCCATACTATCACTATATTAGGAATGTGACATATGGAACATTTTGCTTAACTTTTAAACTGCATTTTCTTTTACGGTTTTCAGTAAAAAAAATAAAAAAATAAAATTCCACATTAATTCACAATGCAGAATAATGGTCCTATTACACATGTATGACCGCTAGGTACCGGGCAATAAAGTAACATCTTCCGCTGTTAGATATACCATTGAAAGCGCCTTGGTTACGGTATGTTTGTTTGTCTGTAAGGGTATACTACGGCTTTTTACATGCCAACGCGAAACCTTCTCTGGAGATAGTTTCGAAACGCCACTGAATGGGCATTTTACTTATCTGAAAAAGGAATGCTGCTTCTGAAGCGGGACTAATGTCCATCAATAGGCGACCAGAAGTTACAAGACCCAGCTCACAGATCACTGCACCTGTACATAGCCCATCTGTAAATAGCCCATCCAACTACCTCATCCCCATACTGTATTTATTTATTTATTTATCCTGCTCATTTGCACCCCAGTATCTCTACTTGCACATTCATCTTCTGCATATCTACTATTCCAGTGTTTAATTGCTATATTATAATTACTTCGCCACCATGGCCTATTTATTGCCTTACCTCCCTTATCCTACCTCATTTGCACACACTGTATATAGACTTTTTCCTACTGTTTTATTGACTGTATGTTTATTTTATTCCATGTGTAACCCTGTGTTGTTATATGTGTCAAACTGCTTTGCTTTATCTTGGCCAGGTCGCAGTTGTAAATGAGAACTTGTTCTCAACTGGCCTACCTGGTTAAATAAAGGTGAAATTAAAAAATTACAAATAATCTTGACCTGTCTGCATGCAGACCACTCTCTCCTAAAAATGTACTTCAAAGTTGGTTAAATACCGTGACTTAACAAGACATTTAGTCTAAAGAAAATGCATCTTCTGCAAGGAACCGACTCCTAAGATTCAGTTATTTTGAAACGGAGGAGCCTTATTAATTGCTGTACTTCCATGAACACAAACAATCGTATGTTTTCATAGCGAGGGACGAAGAGAGAGGGGAGCTTCACAGTATAGGCAGGTCGGCCACCAGGCAGACATAGTCAGAACCGTGCACTAGGCCTATCTATCGACAATCAAATGCTCTATCTCACAATGGAATGCTGTTTTTTGCAATTTCTTGGCATGCAATGTCTCGCAAATTCAGTAAAGCAGGGCCTGTCATCAAAGAATAGGCTAGGATATTCTACACACGACAGACTCATATCATTAGCGAAGAGAAAGAGCAGGCTAGCCAGCTGCACTGTGATTAACATTTTTGGGGGGTAAAAAAGTTACGGATCCCAATTTTGCTTATAAACGTTCACACCCCTACATTTATATATATCATCACATGACTGTTAACCACTGCACTGAGGCTGGGTCGTGTTCATAAGGCACCAAATGGAAGAAAGCGGACTGAAACAGGGAGGGACTGCCTGGATTCGTCCTATAAGAATCACTTGTTTTTTTTTCTTTCTCGTTTTCTGTAGTTTTTTTTTAAATTTATTTTTATTTAAGCGTTTTGCTACACTGCCCTAATGAATAAGATCCTGGTTTGATAGTGTCTGTTTCTCTATCTCTCCCCACAAGGTGAATGAGTCGAAGACCATCCTGAAACTCTGCGATTTTGGCTCGGCATCCCACGTGGCGGACAACGACATCACACCGTACCTCGTCAGCAGATTCTACAGAGCTCCCGAAATCAGTAAGTTGTGTTTGACTATGAAGATTTTTCTGTAATAATCAGGGATGTAAAACTCTTCACTTTAAACCTGCTTTGATCTCAAAATATATATATTTTTATTTAACCTTTATTTAACTAATGGAAACAAATGTAAATGCCAACAAAATAACTTTTTTGTTAGTGTGGTGTGTGTGTAACCATTATTTAACTAGGCAAGTCAGTTAAGAACAAATTCTTATTTATAATGACGGCCTACCAGAAGGCAAAAGGCCTGCTGGGACGGGGGCTGGGATAAAAATATATATGACAAAACACACATCACGACAAGAGAGACACCACAACACTACATAAAGAGAGACCTAAAGACAACAACTTAGTACACATGGTAGCAGCACAAAACATAGTACAAACATTATTGGGAAGAGAAAACAGCAAAAAAGGACAAGAGAGTAGAGACAACAATATATCACGCGAAGCAGCCACAACTGTCCCATCAAATTTTATTGGTCACATACACATGATTAGCAGATGGCATTGCAAGTGCAGCGAAATGCTTCTAGTTCCGACAGTGCAGCAATATCTAACATGTCATCTAACAATTCTACAACTACCTAATACACACAAATCTAAGTAAAGTAAAGGAATGGAATAAGAATATATACATATAAATACTGTCAGTAAGTGTCCATGATTGAGTTTTTGAATGAAGAGATGGAGATAAATCATCCACGTGAATTGTGTTGATCTGTCTGACAAAAAGTTTATCACCCATTGAGCTATAAAATAGGCGTGAGCAGACCTTCTTGACTTCTTCTCCCTGTGCATTCATAAGCGTCCGCTTAGTGCCCCAGCCCAACACATGATGGGGGGGCAACCAAATCTTGCTATAACCAGCCCTGTCCCTGTGTGATCACTAAATAATGTATGTTTCTCATATCAAAATGCATTACTGAGCACAGAATGCATCCCTATACGTCAACTACAAATCAAAAAATAATATACAGTATGTCCTATCAGAATGTGTGTGTGTGTGTGTGTGTAAAGTTGGTTTCAAATAGGCCTAGTGTGTTTTTTCCTTAATGCCACAATGAAAATTAAGATCATTATGCATTTATACTCCTTTCTACATTCCTTACTGCCCAATCACAGGTAGGTCTTTAGATATGAGCAAATCAGCCATTTTCTGCAGTAGCCGATTTCTATTATACACTAAAAAGTGTGAAGTTAAATTAAATTTGTTGTATTGGTGTGAATATCAGGGACAGGTTTGTGTGCAGAACATATAGAACACGGGAACAGGGTGGCAGGGCAAACCCTGTGGTATCACAATACTAGTGTAGTGATGCACCAATATTACATTTTTGGCAGATACCGATCATTTCCTCGCCAAAAGAAACGCTACCATAACCGATATTTCAAATTTTAGCGGCCTTTTAAGCATTCTAGTACAGTTAAATAGTTAACACACACACATGGACGCAGCGGTCTAAGGCACTGCATCTCAGTGCAAGAGGCGTCACTACAGTCCCTGGTTCGAATCCAGGCTGTATCACATCCGGCCATGACTGGTAGTCTCATATGGCAGCGCCCAATTGGCCCAGCGTCGTTCGGGCCGTAATTGTAAATACGAATTTGTTCTTAACTGACTTGCCTAGTTAAATAATGGTTACACACACACCACACTAACAAAAACATTATTTTGTTGGCATTTACATATGTCCCCATTACCAGTAAAACATCATCAAAACCTATTTCTTTCATTTACTTGCTGTGCTATTTCATTGTTCATTTTTGTCGTTTCATTCTCAACCAGGATACTTAACCTAGTATCACATCGTTAGTGAAATGTTGGTATTGTGATTAACCCCACTCTGAAAATTGCAGTTTACACAGATTTTTTTGAGTGTTTCCTTGCAGATTTTTTTTCTCACCTTTTTGGGCCCTCACCAGTTTTCATCGCTGAATGATGGTCTCACATATTTGGATCACATTCATTATGATGTCTCTCTCTATCACAGTCATTGGGAAGCCGTACGACTACAGCATAGACATGTGGTCGGTGGGCTGCACCCTATACGAACTCTACACTGGCAAGATCCTGTTCCCCGGCTCCTCCAACAACCACATGATCAAACTTGCCATGGACCTCAAGGGCAAGATGCCCAACAAGGTAAACTGTCCACATTACTGGACCTGGCTGGTTTCCTAGCGTCAACATTTTTCTCAAATTAGATTTTGAGAGGAAGTCATAACCTGGGGCATTGTACACTGTGCTGTAAGGTACAGAGGATGTAATGTTTCTTCCTTTCTTCTCAGATGATCCGGAAAGGCCTGTTCAAAGACCAGCACTTTGATCAGAACCTCAACTTCCTCTACATTGAAGTAGATAAAGTGACTGAAAGGGTTTGTATATGTTTTACTTTTCACCTGCTACGTTTTCAAGAAACAATCTAAGAAAGAGGGCAAAGCAGTTCCCTGATTCTATCAATCTTCAGTCTGTGGTTCAAGCATAAATAACTTGCTAGGTTTGCCAGGGCTAATCATGAAGGCTCATTCAGATGCTTAATGGTTTTTGAATGGTTTCACTATCTTACAAAAAATCTCACTTCTGCTTCCACCCCCTCCACCTACCGCCATTCCACCCCTCCACCTCCCTCCATCCACCCCTCACCGTCCCGTCCACAGGAGAAGGTGACAGTGATGAGCACCATCAACCCCACCAAGGACCTGTTGTGTGACATGGTGGGGGGCCAGCGGCTGCCCGAGGAGCAGAGGAAGAAGGTCCTGATCCTCAAAGACCTGATCGACGCCACTCTGATGCTGGACCCGGCCAAACGCATCAGTATCAACCAGGCCCTGCAGCACCCCTTCATCCAGGAGAAAATCTGACTTCAGACCAGCTCACATTATACCACTAGCCTGGTTCCAGATCCATTTGTGCTGTCTCGCCAACTATGGTCATTCTGATGTCAATTGCATGACAACAACAACCATTGGCAAAACAGATCTGGGACCAGGCTACTATACCACCACCACCCAGAGCAGCGATGTCAGGTTGAATACTGCAGTATGGCAGCCAAAAAGACAAGACCAGACTCCTCATTAAGAATGTTATGGATGTATATTTTTCCCTCCCCTTATTTTGATTGATGGGTACTATAACCTGGTATCTAGTTTTATTGTAAATAGGTCATTGAAAATTGACATTCAAAAAAATGTTTTAACTGGCAATGAAATGACAGACATTGACAGAATATAATTACTGTAAATATGTCTATTGCGTTGTTGGAAGAATCAGTGTTCATCAGTCTAGAAATTTGGGTCGTGTACTAGTCGCATCAAGAAGATGATACATAATGGCACATCTTCTGCAGTTTCTTTTTTATGATTACAAACATTGCTCATTCTGCTACGATGCACGCTTTTGAATGTGCATTCTTTCATTGTGCCCTAGACGTGTGTAGCGCAGGCCTGTGTAATGTAAATGCTCTGTGTGCGTAGCAGCAATTATGTCCCATATGTAATGGCAGTACAATACCAATTTCACAGGTCACAGGCCTGTGCTTAAGGAATGGACTCTCCTCAGAAAAATAGGAATGTTCCATTTCAAGCACGGTCATTGTGTTATTTTACAGAACAGCCTCGATTGACTCCAATGATTTCACAACTTCTCTTTATTTCTCACTTTTTCTCTCTCTCTGACATGGTCCTGGCTATAGGCTCTCAGCCTCGTGCATGAGCCTTGTGTGTAAAACACATAAATGCCACTCTCCCTCATTGCTCTCCTATGTTGTGTTCACACAGTTTATTAGGTACACCCATGTAGTACCGGGTCGGATCCCCCTTTGCCTCCAGAACAGCCTGGATTATTTGGGGCGTGGAATCTACAAGTCTGAAACGTTCCACAGGGATGTTGGTCCTTGCTAACGCAATGGCATCACACCACCGCCACCAGCCTGTACCGTTGACACCAGGCAGGATGGGTCCTGCTGCGTATGCCAAATCGCTTCAGGATTCGACAGACCAGGCAATTTTTTTCCACCTCTTTTTATTTATTTTTTTAACCCCTTTTTCGCCCTAATTTCATGGTATCCCATTAGTAGTTAGTCTTGTCTCATCGCTAACCCGGACCACGCTGGGCCAATTTTGCACCGCCCCATGGGTCTCCTGGTTGCGGCCAGCTGTGACAGAACCTGGACTCGAACCCATAATCCCTAGTGGCATAGCTAGCACTACGATGCAGTACCTTAGACCACTGTGCCACTCGGGAGGCCCTATTTTTCCACTTCTCAATTGTCCAGTGTTGGTGATCGCGTGCCCACTGGAGCCTCTTCTTCTTTTTAGCTGATAGGAGTGGAACCTGGTGTGCTCGTCTGCCGCAATAGCCCAACCGTGACAGGAATCGACGAGATCTGCGCTCGGAGATGCCCTTCTGCACACCACACTGTGCCATTATTTGTCTGCTTGTGGCCAGCCTGTTGGCTTGCACGATTATTGCCATTCTCCTTCGGCCCCTCACCAATGAGCTGTTTTCGCACCATTCTCGGGACACCCTACACACTGTTGTGTGTGAAAAGCCCAGGAGGCAGCTGTTTCTGAGATACTGGATCCGGCGTTCCTGGCACCGACGATCATATGACATACAAAGTCGCTTACTCTTTTTGCCCATTCTAACGTTCAACCGAACAGTAACTGGATGCCTGTCTGCCTGCTTTATATACAGTCGTGGCCCAAAAAATTGAGAATTACACAAAAATGAATTTCCACAAAGTTTGCTGCTTCGGTGTCTTTAGATATTTTTGTCAGACGTTACTATGGATACTGAAGTATAATTACAAGCATTTCATAAGTGTCAAAGGCTTGTATTGACAATTACATGAAGTTGACGCAAAGAGTCAATATTTGCAGTGTTGACCCTTCTTTTTCAAGATCTCTGCAATCTACCCCCGCATGCTGTCAATTAACTTCTGAGCCACATCCTGACTGATGGCAGCCCATTCTTGCATAATCAATGCTTGGAGTTTGTCAGAATTTGTGGGTTTTTGTTTGTTCACCCACCTCTTGAGGATTGACCACAAGTTCTCACTGGGATTAAGGTCTGGGGAGTTTCCTGGCCATGGACCCAAAATATCAATGTTTTGTTCCCCGAGCCACTTAGTTATCACTTTTGCCTTATGGCCAGGTGGTCCATCATGCTGGAAAAGGCATTGTTCGTCACCAAACTGTTCCAGGATGGTTGGAAGAAGTTGCTCTCGGAGGATGTGTTGGTAACATTCTTTATTCATGGCTGTGTTATTTGGCAAAATTGTGAGTGAGCCCACTCCCTTGGCTGAGAAGCAACCCCAATGGTCTTAGGATGCTTTACTCTTGGCATGACACAGGACTGGTGGTAAGCGCTCACCTTGTCTTCTCCGTACAAGCTTTTTTCCGGATGCCCCAAACAATTGGAAAGGGGATTCATCAGAGAGTCCTCAGCAGTCCAATCCCTGTACCTTTTGCAGAATATCAGTCTATATCAGAGAAGTGACTTGTTTGCTACCATTCTTGACACCAGGCCATCCTCCAAAAGTCTTTGCCTCACTGTGCGTGCAGATGCACTCACACCTGCCTGCTGCCATTCCTGAGCAAGCTCTGTACTGGTTGTGCCTCGATCCCACAGCTGAATCAACTTTAGGAGACGGTCCTGGCACTTGCTGGACTTTCTTGGGCGCCCTGAAGCCTTCTTCACAACAATTGAACCGCTCTCCTTGAAGTTCTTGATGAACCGATAAATGATTGATTTAGGTGAAATCTTACTGGCAGCAATATCCTTGAAGCCCTTTTTGTGCAAAGCAATGATGACGGCACGTGTTTCCTTGCAGGTAACCATTGTTGACAGAGGAAGAACAATGATTCGCTGGAAAGCATTTTTCAGGTCTCTCCCGAGATGTTCGATCGGGTTCAAGTCTAGGCTCTGGCTGGGCCACTCAAGGACATTCAGAGATTTGTCCCGAAGCCACTCCTGCTTTGTCTTGGCTGTGTGCTTAGGGTCGTTGTCCTGTCGCAAGGTGAACCTTCGCCCCAGTCTGAGAACCTGCTCCAGAGCAGGACTTCATTAAGGATCTCTCTGTACTTTACTCCGTTCATCTTTCCCTCGATTCTGACTAGTCTACCAGTCCTTGCCTCTGAAAAACATGCCCACAGCATGATGCTGCAACAACCATGCTTCACCATAGGGATGGTGCCATGTTTCCTCCAGAAATGACGCTTGGCATACAGGCCAAAGACTTCAATCTTGGTTTCTTTAGACCAGAGAATCTTGTTTTTCATGGTCTGCGAGTCCTTTATAGGTGCCTTTTGGCAAACTCCAAGCGGGCTGTCATGTGAGTTACTGAGGAGTGGCTTCCGTCTGGCCACTCGACCATAAAGGCCTGATTGGTGGAGTGCTGCAGAGATGGTTGTCCTTCTGGAAGGTTCTCCCATCTCCACAGAGGAATTCTGGAGCTCTGTCAGAGTGACCATCAGGTTTGGTCACCTACCTGACCAAAACCCTTCTCCCCCGATTGTGCAGTTTGGCCTAGTGGACAGCTCTAGGAAGAGTCTTGGTGGTTCCTCTATGTTCTTGGGGACCTTCAATGCTCCAAAAAATGTTGGGTACCTTTCCCCAGATCTGTGCCTCAATCAATTTAATTTACACCAATTAAGTTGTAGAAACATCTGAAGGATAATCAATGGAAACAGGATGCACCTGAGCTCAATTTCAAGTCTCACAGCAAAGGGTCTGAATACTTATGTAAATAAGGTATTTTTATTTTTAATACATTTGCAAAAAAATCTAAACCTGTTTTCGCTTTGTCATTATGGGGTATAGTGTGAGAACATTTTTTATTTAATCCGTTTTACAATAAGGCTGTAACATAACAAAATGTGGAAAAGGGGAAGGGGTCTGAATACTTTCCGAATGCACTGTATCAAGCCACTGCCACATGACTCACTGTCTATAGGCGCGATCCATTTTGGGAATGGGATGGTGTACCTAATAAACTGAGTGTATATTCCTTTGTTATCATCGTCTTCATTTTAAAGATTTTCATGTTTGATTCGTTTGTTTTTTCACGGAGGAATAAAATTGTGATTTATGTAAAGAATTGAGTTTCAGCTGATGTAAATAGAGCACCTTCAGTGTACCAAAACTTTTAGTAATAAAATATTTCATATTCAATATTGTTTTGGCGCTCATCTTTTCTCAAGTACAATACAAATGTACAGCACAGTGTATTTTCTCCAATATCTATTTCCTGTATTGAGCATTGTGTTCTAATTATTGATTTTTGTGGTGCTGTGGCTAAGGAAAATCGATAACTGGATAGGGGGCTTCATTGTATTTTCTATGCAATACTAGTTGAGTTTCTCTTAAGGTTTGGATGCTGACTGAGGAAGGGGAAACCTGTGAAAATATGAATTCAGATTGACAGGTATCCCCATTTCTCTCCATTTAGCATTGAAGTTCTTGCCCTGTGAGAGCACCAACCAGGGCCCTGACAGGCTGGCCCCTGACACCCCTACCATTTCAGACAGACTGTGGAAAACTAGAGCTAGAGACGGAGTCAAAAGGGGATAGAAATGACTCTGAAGGGAACTGTTCTTGTCTGAAACATTTGCAGCCTTGGAGCTTCAAAGTCAAAGTGCCCATCTCACGTGTCCAGTCTTCTGATGCTACCCAAAAGCTACCCTTTTGAGTCTTCCATTTCATCTCGGTGATTGCCGTGTTCAGTCACTGTGGCTTCTAAAAGGCAGAGAGCATTTAGGAAGTCTTACAAAGTCCAGGGGAAAGGTAAAATAAAATGAAGCCTAGCTCTACTGATGTCAAGGGCACCGAAAGGACTTGAAATGGGTGCTAATGGGTTGAGTTGCCACTTTAAAGGATTGGTAAATTATGGGCATTGTGAAATGGCGAGGAGGTCAATCCGAGAGTCTCTCACAAGAGGACAAGATGATCCATTGCCTGTGATCTCTGGAGCCACAGAGAATCTTCAGAGGGAAAACCTTTGGTCAAAATACAAGAATTTCAGTGTATTAGAGAAGATTAGGGATTTTCTACCAAAACTATTCCATATCACAGAATGGTTTAGAAATCCTTCTTTAACCTGTCCCCTCCCCTTCATCTACACTGATTTGAAGTGGATTTAACAAGTGACACCAATAAGGGACCATACTGTAGCTTTCACCTGGTCAGTCTATGTCATGGAAAGAGCAGTTATTTCAAATTGTGCACTCAGTATAGGTCAACCTCACTGACTGGGGTCTACCATATGGGGGTCATCCCAGATTATAAAAATAAAAAATCAAATTAATGTGTGTGTTACCCATTATGACAACCTGAATCTCCTTGCCATCCAAGTGAGAGGAAAAACCCACAATTACACCATGGCATATCTGCATAAATAAAATTAGATTACTAGATGTTACACTTCATTTTATGTAGCTAAATATTGTGTATCTTGAGCGGTACTTACTTGTAATTAATGTGTACTTATTAGTGGAGGCTCCTCAGAGGAGGAAGGAGATGACCATCCTCAGTGAATATCATAAAATGTTTAACTATAAAACATAAATAAATGTATCCATTTTAGATAAAACTACACAAAATATAATCATGTCACCAAATAACACTGGAACTCTTCCAAGTCAAGGTAAGCTTTTGGTATTACTAATTTATTGCCACCAGGGCCCACCGGTATAACTGCTTACTTGACTGTACACTGTAACGTTACTGCATGATTGTAGCGGGTTTACTAACGCATTAGTTCCAGTAGCTACGTATGCTGACTATGACGTTACCTTAGCTAATATGGTGACAACGATGTAGGCTCTGTGTAGAGGTTTGGCTTGGAAATCGCCTGGTCACATACAGCTGATGTGTTGTGCATTGAAGTCCACAAGCGAAGGGAACAGGTGAGAAGGAGAGCGCATGGATGTGAAAAGGAATACAACGGAGCCCCTAGTTCCACTCTTCATACCCCTGATACCTCCTTTGTCCCACCTCCCACACATGCATGACCTCACCCATTACAACCAGCATGTCCAGAGATACAACCTCTCTTATCATCACCCAGTGCCTGGGCTTACCTCCGCTGTACTCGCACCCCACCATACCCCTGTCTGCGCATTATGCCCTGAATATATTCTACCATGCCCAGAAATCTGCTCCTTTTATTCTTTGTCCCCAACGCTCTAGGCGACCAGTTTTGATAGCCTTTAGCCGCACCCTCATACTACTCCTCCTCTGTTCCGCAGGTGATGTGGAGGTAAACCCAGGCCCTGCATGTCCCCAGGCATCCTCATTTGTTCACTTCTGTGATCGAAAAAGCCTTGGTTTCATGCATGTCAACATCAGAAGCCTCCTCCCTAAGTTTGTTTTACTCACTGCTTTAGCACACTCTGCTAACCCTGATGTCCTTGCCGTGTCTGAATCCTGGCTCAGGAAGGCCACCAAAAATTCTGAGATTTCCATACCCAACTATAACATTTTCCGTCAAGATAGAACTGCCAAAGGGGGAGGAGTTGCAGTCTACTGCAGAGATAGCCTGCAAAGTAATGTCATACTTTCCAGGTCCATACCCAAACAGTTCGAACTACTAATTTTAAAAATTACTCTCTCCAGAAATAAGTCTCTCACTGTTGCCGCCTGCTACCGACCCCCCTCAGCTCCCAGCTGTGCCCTGGACACCATTTGTGAATTGATCGCCCCCCATCTAGCTTCAGAGTTTGTTCTGTTAGGTGACCTAAACTGGGATATGCTTAACACCCCGGCAGTCCTACAATCTAAGCTAGATGCCCTCAATCTCACACAAATCATCAAGGAACCCACCAGGTACAACCCTAAATCTGTAAACAAGGGCACCCTCATAGACGTCATCCTGACCAACTGGCCCTCCAAATACACCTCCGCTGTCTTCAACCAGGATCTCAGCGATCACTGCCTCATTGCCTGTATCCGCTACGGAGCCGCAGTCAAACGACCACCCCTCATCACTGTCAAACGCTCCCTAAAACACTTCTGTGAGCAGGCCTTTCTAATCGACCTGGCCCGGGTATCCTGGAAGGATATTGACATCATCCTGTCAGTTGAGGATGCCTGGTCATTCTTTAAAAGTAACTTCCTCACCATTTTAGATAAGCATGCTCCGTTCAAAAAATGCAGAGCAAAGAACAGATAGAGCCCTTGGTTCACTCCAGACCTGACTGCCCTCGACCAGCACAAAAACATCCTGTGGCGGACTGCAATAGCATCGAATAGTCCCCGCGATATGCAACTGTTCAGGGAAGTCAGGAACCAATACACGCAGTCAGTCAGGAAAGCAAAGGCCAGCTTCTTCAGGCAGAAATTTGCATCCTGTAGCTCTAACTCCAAAAAGTTCTGGGACACTGTGAAGTCCATGGAGAACAAGAGCACCTCCTCCCAGCTGCCCACTGCACTGAGGCTAGGTAACACGGTCACCACCGATAAATCCATGATTATCGAAAACTTCAACAAGCATTTCTCAACGGCTGGCCATGCCTTCCTCCTGGCTACTCCAACCTCGGCCAACAGCTCCGCCCCCCCCCCCCCCCCCGCAGCTACTCACCCAAGCCTCTCCAGGTTCTCCTTTACCCAAATCCAGATAGCAGATGTTCTGAAAGAGCTGCAAAACCTGGACCCGTACAAATCAGCTGGGCTTGACAATCTGGACCCTCTATTTCTGAAACTATCCGCCGCCATTGTCGCAACCCCTATTACCAGCATGTTCAACCTCTCTTTCATATCGTCTGAGATCCCCAAGGATTGGAAAGCTGCCGCAGTCATCCCCCTCTTCAGAGGGGGAGACACCCTGGACCCAAACTGTTACAGACCTATATCCATCCTGCCCTGCCTATCTAAGGTCTTCAAAAGCCAAGTCAACAAACAGGTCACTGACCATCTCGAATCCCACCGTACCTTCTCCGCTGTGCAATCTGGTTTCTGAGCCGGTAACGGGTGCACCTCAGCCACGCTCAAGGTACTTCACGATATCATAACCGCCATCGATAAAAGACAGTACTGTGCAGCCGTCTTCATCGACCTTGCCAAGGCTTTCGACTCTGTCAATCACCATATTCTTATCGGCAGACTCAGTAGCCTCGGTTTTTCTGATGACTGCCTTGCCTGGTTCACCAACTACTTTGCAGACAGGGTTCAGTGTGTCAAATCGGAGGGCATTGCTGTCCGGTCCTCTGGCAGTCTCTATTGGGGTGCCACAGGGTTCAATTCTCGGGCCGACTCTTTTCTCTCTATATATCAATGATGTTGCTCTTGCTGCGGGCGATTCCCTGATCCACCTCTACGCAGACGACACCATTCTGTATACTTCCGGCCCGTCCTTGGACACTGTGCTATCTAACCTCCAAACGAGCTTCAATGCCATACAACACTCCTTCCGTGGCCTCCAACTGCTCTTAAACGCTAGTAAAACCAAATGCATGCTTTTCAACCGTTCGCTGCCTGCACCCGCATCACCACCCTGGATGGTTCCGACCTAGAATATGTGGACATCTATAAAGTACCTAGGTGTCTGGCTAGACTGTAAACTCTCCTTCCAGACTCATATCAAACATCTCCAATCTAAAATCAAATCTAGAGTCGGCTTTCTATTCCGCAACAAAGCCTCCTTCACTCACGCCGCCAAACTTACCCTAGTAAAACTGACTAACCTACCGATCCTCGACTTCGGCGATGTCATCTACAAAATAGCTTCCAACACTCTACTCAGCAAACTGGATGCAGTTTATCACAGTGCTATCCATTTTGTCACTAAAGCACCTTATACCACCCACCACTGCGACCTGTATGCTCTAGTCGGCTGGCCATCGCTACATATTCGTTGCCAGACCCACTGGCTCCAGGTCATCTACAAGTCCATGCTAGGTAAAGCTCCGCCTTATCTCAGTTCACTGGTCACGATGGCAACACCCACCCGTAGCACGCGCTCCAGCAGGTGTATCTCACTGATCATCCCTAAAGCCAACACCTCATTTGGCCGCCTTTCGTTCCAGTTCTCTGCTGCCTGTGACTGGAACGAATTGCAAAAATCGCTGAAGTTGGAGACTTTTATCTCCCTCACCAATTTCAAACATCTGCTATCTGAGCAGCTGTACATAGTCTATCTGTAAATAGCCCACCCAATTTTTACTTTTCTGCGCTTTTGCACACCAATATCTCTACCTGTACATGACCATCTGATCATTTATCACTCCAGTGTTAATCTGCAAAATTGTAATTATTCACCTACCTCCTCATGCCTTTTGCACACAATGTATATAGACTCTCTTTATTTCTACTGTGTTATTGACTTGTTAATTGTTTACTCCATGTGTAACTCTGTGTTGTCTGTTCACACTGCTATGCTTTATCTTGGCCAGGTCGCAGTTGCAAATGAGAACTTGTTCTCAACTAGCCTACCTGGTTAAATAAAGGTGAAATTAAAAAATGTAAAATAAACAAATAAATAAATAAAAACGTGGCTGCCATGAAAGTGAACTGTGTTTACGCATGATTAGGGGTGTATTAATTTTGCAGATTCTGTTGAAAACGTTTCTTAATACGGAAGCAAACCCCTACATTTGTCCAATTGAAACTCTAATTTGCAACTGTTGGACTTATGATTACACCCTTATATCAGATAGATAATGGCAAAGAGTGTGCAAGGCAGTATTGAATGTCACTGTCTGTCACCTCAAATTTGTCGCTCGACCTGTGCGCACCTATGCTGTAAACTTTCATTCATTGGCTAGATTTTAGCAACCTCATGATGGGTATAGGGAAAATTTGAGTATCATCTAATAGCCTAAACCTATTGCTGTTACATTGAACTGGGTGAATGGAGTATGAATGAGAGTCATCTGATATGCTGTAATAGAAATAAGGCCATGCTCATGAAAAACAAAATTGTCCTCCCTCATCTTAAACTGCACTGACTGCCACTGGTACTTATATACTTCAGTACATTACCCATCCTTTAACCTGGTCCTTATGTTAAAGCTTCCAGAAAGCGGCATCCAAGTGTGAGGATAAACAAACTAGTACCCCACAGAGTACATGTAATATCTGTACAATGTAATTACTAGGTGTTATAAAGGATTTCGCTAGTTAAAAGGAAATGTATCTTGAGGTGTACCTACTTGAAATGA
Source organism: Oncorhynchus mykiss (assembly GCF_013265735.2). Taxonomy (NCBI): domain Eukaryota; kingdom Metazoa; phylum Chordata; class Actinopteri; order Salmoniformes; family Salmonidae; genus Oncorhynchus; species Oncorhynchus mykiss. The sequence goes on along the minus strand of NC_048575.1, from coordinate 38,074,504 downwards.
TTGTGTACCTACAAAGTACGTTACCCATTCTGACAATCTAACGTCAGCTTCTGAAAGCGCCATCCAAGTGAGAACGTGAACACACCCATATAGTACATATCTGTAATATCATAAGTACAAGGTTGCCGCTAGTTACACAGGATTTAGGATTTAGTCTTTACAGTGTTGTTTTGGAATCATAAAACACGGGACGAGATGTTAAAAACTGTCCATTGTGCCAATAGATGGAATGCACTCACATGAGATTTGCCGTGATGTTGACAGAGTGGCATGGGAGGTTTATTTCTTAGACTGGGTTAAGATGTCAATTTTGGGACACATCCTCAGTAGTGTGCCTTCGAATCAGTGGGTGTTTCGGCCTTTAATCACTAAACACTCTCATCAAAGGTGGCCAGCTAAAGGGTGATCAAGCCTTAGGTTGTGTCCCATGCCCAATTAAGATGTCCCACGGGACTATGCAAGGCAGGGGCGTCCTCTTCCCTGAGCCAGTCCGACAGCTGACCGCATACCTCATATGCCCTCCTCAAGTTGGAGGGATCTGAATTGGGTTCTCAGGTGGGGGTGGGGGGTCATGAAGTTATAGCCCAGCAAGGGTCCTTCCGTTTAATCCAGATCCACTGGCTGCCTCTTTCAGCTGCTTGAGAAATTGCTCTGACGGTCTGCCGCAGAGCCTGTCCATGGATTCCAAGTTCTTTCAGCAACCTGATGGTGGAAGAAGCCACGAATCCTCTGCATCCCACTTCAACTGGCCAGACTTTTGCATTCCAGCCACGCTGAGTTGCGTCTGCTGCCAACTCTGTGTAACGCAGTTTCTTACGCTCGTAGGCCTCTTCAACAGAGTTTTCCCACGGGACTGTGAGCTCTATGATGTACACAGCCTTTTGTGAAGGGGACCAGAGTACCATGTCTGGCCTAAGGTTGGTAGAAGCAATCTCAGGTGGAAAAATTAGTTGCTGGCCAATATCGACAAGCATCTTCCAGTCCCGGGCCATGGCTAGGTGACCAGTTTCTGGCTTTGTAGGAGGATACTTGGGCCTTTTCTGTCCCTCCCGGATGAATGTTGTTGTTTTGACGGGATTGCTTGTTTTTGGAGGTAATGAATTGGTTGCACTCCTCTTGGTCTCAAGTGCTGCAGCCAGGCTCTTGAGGACCTGATTGTGCCTCCAGGTGTAGCGGCCTTGTGAGAGGCTGGTCTTGCAACCTGTCATTATATGCCTGAGAGTCGCTGGAGCTGGGCAGAGGGGGCAGGTCGAGTCCTCGCCATACCATTGATGTAGATTTTTTGGTGATGGAAGCACATCATAAACAGCTCTTATGATGAAGCTGATGTTGCTTGCCTCCATTTGCCAAAGCTCACTCCAGTTGATCTTTCTCCTCTCCAGGCCTTCCCACCGCGTCCATTGCCCTTGTTTAGCAAGAGAGACAGCCTTTGCACTTCTTGCAGTCTCCTCCTGTCTGCGCACCTCCTCGACCACCAGCTTCCTGCGTTCAGATGTTGTTGCCTTATGGAACGTTGGTTTGCTTGCTGCCAGGCCAAAGCCTCCTCTTCCATGCTGGATATTCCCCACAATGTCTTGGTGTCTCAGGGCTGATGTTGCTTGCTGCACAGCCTTGGATGATGTTCATTTCCGTCCAGTTTGTAGGGGAGGTGCAGCCTTGCTAATGGTCTGGTCTTTAGAGTCCTTCAATGTCATCTGAAGTCTTACTTTAGAGCACTTGTACTCCTCCGTTAGACTTGTAAGAGGTAGTTCAAGGACCCCTTTGCCATAGAGGCCGATGTTACTCAAGCATCGTGGGACACCCAGCCATTTCTTCACGTATGAGGTAATGGTTCGCTCCATCTTCTCCACTGTTGTTATTGGGACCTCATAGACGGTGAGTGGCCACATTACCCGGGGGAGAAGTCCAAACTGTAGGCACCAAAGCTTGAGCCTCCCAGGCAGTAGGGTCTTGTTGATGTTCTCAAGACCATCGGCGATGTCCTGCCTTACTTGCTGCACTTGATCTTTATCCCGGAGGCTTTCGTTGTACCATCTACCCAGGCTCTTGATGGGTTGCTCAGACACCGTTGGTATCGGGTCATCTCCAATGCAGAACCTCACATCTTTAAGCTGTCCCTTGACTATGGAAATGCTTCGAGATTTGCTTGGCTTGATTTTCATCCGGGCCCACTTGATGTTATCCTGCAGTTTTGCAAGTAGCCGCCTGGTGCATGCTGCAGTGGTGGTCAGTGTAGTCATGTCATCCATGTATGCTCGGATAGGTGGGAGACGGAGCCCCTCCTTAGTTCTCTCACCGCCGACCACCCATCTCGATGCCCTGATGATGACTTCCATGGCCATAGTGAAGGCCAGAGGAGAAATTGTACAGCCTGCCATTATGCCTACTTCCAAGCGCTGCCATGTTGTTGTGAAGTCAGGTGTTGTGAAACACAATTGCAGGTCTTGGAAATAGGCCTTTACCAGTGTAGTGATGGGTTCTGGTACGTGGAAAAAGGTGAAGGATTCCCAGAGGAGTTCATGGGGAACTGAGCCAAAGGCATTGGCCAGGTCGAGGAAGATGACATAGAGGTCTCTCTTGTCCTTCTTAGCTGTTTGGATCTGGTGCCAAATCATACTAGTATGTTCCAGGCAACCAGAGAAACCAGGAATGCCTGCTTTCTGTACAGATGTATCAATGTACTTGTTCCTTTCCAGATAAGTGGACAGCCTCTGTGCTATTATACTGAAAAAGATCTTCCCTTCAACGTTGAGAAGGGAGATTGGTCGGAATTGACTGATGTCTGTCGCATCCTTCTCTTTCGGGATTAGCACACCACCAGCCCTTTGCCATGCCTTTGGTATTATTTCCTTCTGCCACACTATCCTCATGAGCCCCCAAAGAAAGCGTAGAACATCCGGGGCGTTCTTGTAGAGCTTGTATGGTACTCCATTAGGCCCAGGAGCCGAGGCCGCTCTTGCTCTTCGGACAACGTTCTCTACTTCCCTTCATTTTGGAGGGTCAGTGTCCAGATTGAATTCTGGTGGTTGAATAGGTGGGATGTCATGTGGGATGATTATCTGCTCATGCCTTTTCATGTCCTGGTGGACCTTTTCCAGATGTTCTTCCAGTTCAGGCTTTGGAGTTTTTAGGATTCCGCACTTTTCCTTTGCGAAGAGATCTTTGACAAACTTAAAGGGGTTTTTATAGAACTGTGTTCTTGAGTGTTCCTTCTTCCTACGAAGTTTCCTTAAGTTTTCCGCTCTTCGCAAGGTTGCCAGCCGACATTTAATGTCTGCTTGGAGTAGCATGAGACCTTCTCTCTCTGCATCAGAGGCCTTCTTCCACTGCTTCCTCAGCTGCCTTCTCTCTCTGACAAGTATCTCGATCTCCTGCTGCCTCCTAGATTTGGCTGGTGCGGGTGGTGTCTTGCCACTTCTCCTTTCGTTTACTCCAAAGCGCTCTTCTCCGTAGTGGTAGATCATGTCTCCCATCCTTTCAAGCTTTTTCTCTGCTGTTCCTACCTGTTGTTCCAAGATTTTTGTCAGGTCGTTGTTGATTGTTTCCCACTCTCTCTTTTCAACAGCTTTGGGCCACTTCACACTCGGTCTGTGCCCTTTGATCTTTTCCTGTTTTAGAGGTCTCTGTGGTTGGGTGAGTTCATCCACCGGCATTTCTGTGCTTGTGTTATCCTCCTCGGTTACAGGGGTGCTGATGCTCTGCGAACTTTGGTTTGCGTCCCGTCGCTGTGCTTCATTCGACTGATTTGACTGGCTGCTTCGTAAGAAGTACTGGTCAATGCGAGGTCCCTGTCTCTGCTCTCCCAAGCACCTTTTCCTCCCTTGATGGATCCTTAACCCCCTTGCCGATGTTACTCTCTCCCAACCACAGCTGCACGCCTGAAGTGTGTGTCCTGCTGCTGTTATGGTTGTCTCATGTGCTGTGTTCCTACTCGTAGTCGTTTCCGTTCCTGGGTCCGTAACCATGTGATCAGTCGTTGAGCCATCTTGCGCCCCAGCTCTCGCAGGCTCTAGGGGTATGTTCCTTTGTTGACTTTCAGTAGCACTTAGCGGGTGTCTCCAACATACTGAAATAGCGTCGGAGACTGCCAACATGGGTAGCTAGCCCATGACAGCCCCAGTGGGGTCTATTCCCTCCGGTCAGCTGTCTCTCCAAGCTGTCACACAGACTTTCCTATGTTGTCAGCTGTCCTTTCACAGCAGTCACTGGACTGGTCCAGATGATCAGAATCATAAAACACGGGACGAGATGTTAAAAACTGTCCATTGTGCCAATAGATGGAATGCACTCACATGAGATTTGCCGTGATGTTGACAGAGTGGCATGGGAGGTTTATTTCTTAGACTGGGTTAAGATGTCAATTTTGGGACACATCCTCAGTAGTGTGCCTTCGAATCAGTGGGTGTTTCGGCCTTTAATCACTAAACACTCTCATCAAAGGTGGCCAGCTAAAGGGTGATCAAGCCTTAGCTTGTGTCCCATGCCCAATTAAGATGTCCCACGGGACTATGCAAGGCAGGGGCGTCCTCTTCCCTGAGCCAGTCCGACAGCTGACCGCATACCTCATATGCCCTCCTCAAGTTGGAGGGATCTGAATTGGGTTCTCAGGTGGGGGTGGGGGGTCATGAAGTTATAGCCCAGCAAGGGTCCTTCCGTTTAATCCAGATCCACTGGCTGCCTCTTTCAGCTGCTTGAGAAACTGCTCTGACGGTCTGCCGCAGAGCCTGTCCATGGATTCCAAGTTCTTTCAGCAACCTGATGGTGGAAGAAGCCACGAATCCTCTGCATCCCACTTCAACTGGCCAGACTTTTGCATTCCAGCCACGCTGAGTTGCGTCTGCTGCCAACTCTGTGTAACGCAGTTTCTTACGCTCGTAGGCCTCTTCAACAGAGTTTTCCCACGGGACTGTGAGCTCTATGATGTACACAGCCTTTCGTGAAGGGGACCAGAGTACCATGTCTGGCCTAAGGTTGGTAGAAGCAATCTCAGGTGGAAAAATTAGTTGCTGGCCAATATCGACAAGCATCTTCCAGTCCCGGGCCATGGCTAGGTGACCAGTTTCTGGCTTTGTAGGAGGATACTTGGGCCTTTTCTGTCCCTCCCGGATGAATGTTGTTGTTTTGACGGGATTGCTTGTTTTTGGAGGTAATGAATTGGTTGCACTCCTCTTGGTCTCAAGTGCTGCAGCCAGGCTCTTGAGGACCTGATTGTGCCTCCAGGTGTAGCGGCCTTGTGAGAGGCTGGTCTTGCAACCTGTCATTATATGCCTGAGAGTCGCTGGAGCTGGGCAGAGGGGGCAGGTCGAGTCCTCGCCATACCATTGATGTAGATTTTTTGGTGATGGAAGCACATCATAAACAGCTCTTATGATGAAGCTGATGTTGCTTGCCTCCATTTGCCAAAGCTCACTCCAGTTGATCTTTCTCCTCTCCAGGCCTTCCCACCGCGTCCATTGCCCTTGTTTAGCAAGAGAGACAGCCTTTGCACTTCTTGCAGTCTCCTCCTGTCTGCGCACCTCCTCGACCACCAGCTTCCTGCGTTCAGATGTTGTTGCCTTATGGAACGTTGGTTTGCTTGCTGCCAGGCCAAAGCCTCCTCTTCCATGCTGGATATTCCCCACAATGTCTTGGTGTCTCAGGGCTGATGTTGCTTGCTGCACAGCCTTGGATGATGTCCATTTCCGTCCAGTTTGTAGGGGAGGTGCAGCCTTGCTAATGGTCTGGTCTTTAGAGTCCTTCAATGTCATCTGAAGTCTTACTTTAGAGCACTTGTACTCCTCCGTTAGACTTGTAAGAGGTAGTTCAAGGACCCCTTTGCCATAGAGGCCGATGTTACTCAAGCATCGTGGGACACCCAGCCATTTCTTCACGTATGAGGTAATGGTTCGCTCCATCTTCTCCACTGTTGTTATTGGGACCTCATATACGGTGAGTGGCCACATTACCCGGGGGAGAAGTCCAAACTGTAGGCACCAAAGCTTGAGCCTCCCAGGCAGTAGGGTCTTGTTGATGTTCTCAAGACCATCGGCGATGTCCTGCCTTACTTGCTGCACTTGATCTTTATCCCGGAGGCTTTCGTTGTACCATCTACCCAGGCTCTTGATGGGTTGCTCAGACACCGTTGGTATCGGGTCATCTCCAATGCAGAACCTCACATCTTTAAGCTGTCCCTTGACTATGGAAATGCTTCGAGATTTGCTTGGCTTGATTTTCATCCGGGCCCACTTGATGTTATCCTGCAGTTTTGCAAGTAGCCGCCTGGTGCATGCTGCAGTGGTGGTCAGTGTAGTCATGTCATCCATGTATGCTCGGATAGGTGGGAGACGGAGCCCCTCCTTAGTTCTCTCACCGCCGACCACCCATCTCGATGCCCTGATGATGACTTCCATGGCCATAGTGAAGGCCAGAGGAGAAATTGTACAGCCTGCCATTATGCCTACTTCCAAGCGCTGCCATGTTGTTGTGAAGTCAGGTGTTGTGAAACACAATTGCAGGTCTTGGAAATAGGCCTTTACCAGTGTAGTGATGGGTTCTGGTACGTGGAAAAAGGTGAAGGATTCCCAGAGGAGTTCATGGGGAACTGAGCCAAAGGCATTGGCCAGGTCGAGGAAGATGACATAGAGGTCTCTCTTGTCCTTCTTAGCTGTTTGGATCTGGTGCCAAATCATACTAGTATGTTCCAGGCAACCAGAGAAACCAGGAATGCCTGCTTTCTGTACAGATGTATCAATGTACTTGTTCCTTTCCAGATAAGTGGACAGCCTCTGTGCTATTATACTGAAAAAGATCTTCCCTTCAACGTTGAGAAGGGAGATTGGTCGGAATTGACTGATGTCTGTCGCATCCTTCTCTTTCGGGATTAGCACACCACCAGCCCTTTGCCATGCCTTTGGTATTATTTCCTTCTGCCACACTATCCTCATGAGCCCCCAAAGAAAGCGTAGAACATCCGGGGCGTTCTTGTAGAGCTTGTATGGTACTCCATTAGGCCCAGGAGCCGAGGCCGCTCTTGCTCTTCGGACAACGTTCTCTACTTCCCTTCATTTTGGAGGGTCAGTGTCCAGATTGAATTCTGGTGGTTGAATAGGTGGGATGTCATGTGGGATGATTATCTGCTCATGCCTTTTCATGTCCTGGTGGACCTTTTCCAGATGTTCTTCCAGTTCAGGCTTTGGAGTTTTTAGGATTCCGCACTTTTCCTTTGCGAAGAGATCTTTGACAAACTTAAAGGGGTTTTTATAGAACTGTGTTCTTGAGTGTTCCTTCTTCCTACGAAGTTTCCTTAAGTTTTCCGCTCTTCGCAAGGTTGCCAGCCGACATTTAATGTCTGCTTGGAGTAGCATGAGACCTTCTCTCTCTGCATCAGAGGCCTTCTTCCACTGCTTCCTCAGCTGCCTTCTCTCTCTGACAAGTATCTCGATCTCCTGCTGCCTCCTAGATTTGGCTGGTGCGGGTGGTGTCTTGCCACTTCTCCTTTCGTTTACTCCAAAGCGCTCTTCTCCGTAGTGGTAGATCATGTCTCCCATCCTTTCAAGCTTTTTCTCTGCTGTTCCTACCTGTTGTTCCAAGATTTTTGTCAGGTCGTTGTTGATTGTTTCCCACTCTCTCTTTTCAACAGCTTTGGGCCACTTCACACTCGGTCTGTGCCCTTTGATCTTTTCCTGTTTTAGAGGTCTCTGTGGTTGGGTGAGTTCATCCACCGGCATTTCTGTGCTTGTGTTATCCTCCTCGGTTACAGGGGTGCTGATGCTCTGCGAACTTTGGTTTGCGTCCCGTCGCTGTGCTTCATTCGACTGATTTGACTGGCTGCTTCGTAAGAAGTACTGGTCAATGCGAGGTCCCTGTCTCTGCTCTCCCAAGCACCTTTTCCTCCCTTGATGGATCCTTAACCCCCTTGCCGATGTTACTCTCTCCCAACCACAGCTGCACGCCTGAAGTGTGTGTCCTGCTGCTGTTATGGTTGTCTCATGTGCTGTGTTCCTACTCGTAGTCGTTTCCGTTCCTGGGTCCGTAACCATGTGATCAGTCGTTGAGCCATCTTGCGCCCCAGCTCTCGCAGGCTCTAGGGGTATGTTCCTTTGTTGACTTTCAGTAGCACTTAGCGGGTGTCTCCAACATACTGAAATAGCGTCGGAGACTGCCAACATGGGTAGCTAGCCCATGACAGCCCCAGTGGGGTCTATTCCCTCCGGTCAGCTGTCTCTCCAAGCTGTCACACAGACTTTCCTATGTTGTCAGCTGTCCTTTCACAGCAGTCACTGGACTGGTCCAGATGATCAGAATCATAAAACACGGGACGAGATGTTAAAAACTGTCCATTGTGCCAATAGATGGAATGCACTCACATGAGATTTGCCGTGATGTTGACAGAGTGGCATGGGAGGTTTATTTCTTAGACTGGGTTAAGATGTCAATTTTGGGACACATCCTCAGTAGTGTGCCTTCGAATCAGTGGGTGTTTCGGCCTTTAATCACTAAACACTCTCATCAAAGGTGGCCAGCTAAAGGGTGATCAAGCCTTAGCTTGTGTCCCATGCCCAATTAAGATGTCCCACGGGACTATGCAAGGCAGGGGCGTCCTCTTCCCTGAGCCAGTCCGACAGCTGACCGCATACCTCATATGCCCTCCTCAAGTTGGAGGGATCTGAATTGGGTTCTCAGGTGGGGGTGGGGGGTCATGAAGTTATAGCCCAGCAAGGGTCCTTCCGTTTAATCCAGATCCACTGGCTGCCTCTTTCAGCTGCTTGAGAAACTGCTCTGACGGTCTGCCGCAGAGCCTGTCCATGGATTCCAAGTTCTTTCAGCAACCTGATGGTGGAAGAAGCCACGAATCCTCTGCATCCCACTTCAACTGGCCAGACTTTTGCATTCCAGCCACGCTGAGTTGCGTCTGCTGCCAACTCTGTGTAACGCAGTTTCTTACGCTCGTAGGCCTCTTCAACAGAGTTTTCCCACGGGACTGTGAGCTCTATGATGTACACAGCCTTTCGTGAAGGGGACCAGAGTACCATGTCTGGCCTAAGGTTGGTAGAAGCAATCTCAGGTGGAAAAATTAGTTGCTGGCCAATATCGACAAGCATCTTCCAGTCCCGGGCCATGGCTAGGTGACCAGTTTCTGGCTTTGTAGGAGGATACTTGGGCCTTTTCTGTCCCTCCCGGATGAATGTTGTTGTTTTGACGGGATTGCTTGTTTTTGGAGGTAATGAATTGGTTGCACTCCTCTTGGTCTCAAGTGCTGCAGCCAGGCTCTTGAGGACCTGATTGTGCCTCCAGGTGTAGCGGCCTTGTGAGAGGCTGGTCTTGCAACCTGTCATTATATGCCTGAGAGTCGCTGGAGCTGGGCAGAGGGGGCAGGTCGAGTCCTCGCCATACCATTGATGTAGATTTTTTGGTGATGGAAGCACATCATAAACAGCTCTTATGATGAAGCTGATGTTGCTTGCCTCCATTTGCCAAAGCTCACTCCAGTTGATCTTTCTCCTCTCCAGGCCTTCCCACCGCGTCCATTGCCCTTGTTTAGCAAGAGAGACAGCCTTTGCACTTCTTGCAGTCTCCTCCTGTCTGCGCACCTCCTCGACCACCAGCTTCCTGCGTTCAGATGTTGTTGCCTTATGGAACGTTGGTTTGCTTGCTGCCAGGCCAAAGCCTCCTCTTCCATGCTGGATATTCCCCACAATGTCTTGGTGTCTCAGGGCTGATGTTGCTTGCTGCACAGCCTTGGATGATGTCCATTTCCGTCCAGTTTGTAGGGGAGGTGCAGCCTTGCTAATGGTCTGGTCTTTAGAGTCCTTCAATGTCATCTGAAGTCTTACTTTAGAGCACTTGTACTCCTCCGTTAGACTTGTAAGAGGTAGTTCAAGGACCCCTTTGCCATAGAGGCCGATGTTACTCAAGCATCGTGGGACACCCAGCCATTTCTTCACGTATGAGGTAATGGTTCGCTCCATCTTCTCCACTGTTGTTATTGGGACCTCATATACGGTGAGTGGCCACATTACCCGGGGGAGAAGTCCAAACTGTAGGCACCAAAGCTTGAGCCTCCCAGGCAGTAGGGTCTTGTTGATGTTCTCAAGACCATCGGCGATGTCCTGCCTTACTTGCTGCACTTGATCTTTATCCCGGAGGCTTTCGTTGTACCATCTACCCAGGCTCTTGATGGGTTGCTCAGACACCGTTGGTATCGGGTCATCTCCAATGCAGAACCTCACATCTTTAAGCTGTCCCTTGACTATGGAAATGCTTCGAGATTTGCTTGGCTTGATTTTCATCCGGGCCCACTTGATGTTATCCTGCAGTTTTGCAAGTAGCCGCCTGGTGCATGCTGCAGTGGTGGTCAGTGTAGTCATGTCATCCATGTATGCTCGGATAGGTGGGAGACGGAGCCCCTCCTTAGTTCTCTCACCGCCGACCACCCATCTCGATGCCCTGATGATGACTTCCATGGCCATAGTGAAGGCCAGAGGAGAAATTGTACAGCCTGCCATTATGCCTACTTCCAAGCGCTGCCATGTTGTTGTGAAGTCAGGTGTTGTGAAACACAATTGCAGGTCTTGGAAATAGGCCTTTACCAGTGTAGTGATGGGTTCTGGTACGTGGAAAAAGGTGAAGGATTCCCAGAGGAGTTCATGGGGAACTGAGCCAAAGGCATTGGCCAGGTCGAGGAAGATGACATAGAGGTCTCTCTTGTCCTTCTTAGCTGTTTGGATCTGGTGCCAAATCATACTAGTATGTTCCAGGCAACCAGAGAAACCAGGAATGCCTGCTTTCTGTACAGATGTATCAATGTACTTGTTCCTTTCCAGATAAGTGGACAGCCTCTGTGCTATTATACTGAAAAAGATCTTCCCTTCAACGTTGAGAAGGGAGATTGGTCGGAATTGACTGATGTCTGTCGCATCCTTCTCTTTCGGGATTAGCACACCACCAGCCCTTTGCCATGCCTTTGGTATTATTTCCTTCTGCCACACTATCCTCATGAGCCCCCAAAGAAAGCGTAGAACATCCGGGGCGTTCTTGTAGAGCTTGTATGGTACTCCATTAGGCCCAGGAGCCGAGGCCGCTCTTGCTCTTCGGACAACGTTCTCTACTTCCCTTCATTTTGGAGGGTCAGTGTCCAGATTGAATTCTGGTGGTTGAATAGGTGGGATGTCATGTGGGATGATTATCTGCTCATGCCTTTTCATGTCCTGGTGGACCTTTTCCAGATGTTCTTCCAGTTCAGGCTTTGGAGTTTTTAGGATTCCGCACTTTTCCTTTGCGAAGAGATCTTTGACAAACTTAAAGGGGTTTTTATAGAACTGTGTTCTTGAGTGTTCCTTCTTCCTACGAAGTTTCCTTAAGTTTTCCGCTCTTCGCAAGGTTGCCAGCCGACATTTAATGTCTGCTTGGAGTAGCATGAGACCTTCTCTCTCTGCATCAGAGGCCTTCTTCCACTGCTTCCTCAGCTGCCTTCTCTCTCTGACAAGTATCTCGATCTCCTGCTGCCTCCTAGATTTGGCTGGTGCGGGTGGTGTCTTGCCACTTCTCCTTTCGTTTACTCCAAAGCGCTCTTCTCCGTAGTGGTAGATCATGTCTCCCATCCTTTCAAGCTTTTTCTCTGCTGTTCCTACCTGTTGTTCCAAGATTTTTGTCAGGTCGTTGTTGATTGTTTCCCACTCTCTCTTTTCAACAGCTTTGGGCCACTTCACACTCGGTCTGTGCCCTTTGATCTTTTCCTGTTTTAGAGGTCTCTGTGGTTGGGTGAGTTCATCCACCGGCATTTCTGTGCTTGTGTTATCCTCCTCGGTTACAGGGGTGCTGATGCTCTGCGAACTTTGGTTTGCGTCCCGTCGCTGTGCTTCATTCGACTGATTTGACTGGCTGCTTCGTAAGAAGTACTGGTCAATGCGAGGTCCCTGTCTCTGCTCTCCCAAGCACCTTTTCCTCCCTTGATGGATCCTTAACCCCCTTGCCGATGTTACTCTCTCCCAACCACAGCTGCACGCCTGAAGTGTGTGTCCTGCTGCTGTTATGGTTGTCTCATGTGCTGTGTTCCTACTCGTAGTCGTTTCCGTTCCTGGGTCCGTAACCATGTGATCAGTCGTTGAGCCATCTTGCGCCCCAGCTCTCGCAGGCTCTAGGGGTATGTTCCTTTGTTGACTTTCAGTAGCACTTAGCGGGTGTCTCCAACATACTGAAATAGCGTCGGAGACTGCCAACATGGGTAGCTAGCCCATGACAGCCCCAGTGGGGTCTATTCCCTCCGGTCAGCTGTCTCTCCAAGCTGTCACACAGACTTTCCTATGTTGTCAGCTGTCCTTTCACAGCAGTCACTGGACTGGTCCAGATGATCAGAATCATAAAACACGGGACGAGATGTTAAAAACTGTCCATTGTGCCAATAGATGGAATGCACTCACATGAGATTTGCCGTGATGTTGACAGAGTGGCATGGGAGGTTTATTTCTTAGACTGGGTTAAGATGTCAATTTTGGGACACATCCTCAGTAGTGTGCCTTCGAATCAGTGGGTGTTTCGGCCTTTAATCACTAAACACTCTCATCAAAGGTGGCCAGCTAAAGGGTGATCAAGCCTTAGCTTGTGTCCCATGCCCAATTAAGATGTCCCACGGGACTATGCAAGGCAGGGGCGTCCTCTTCCCTGAGCCAGTCCGACAGCTGACCGCATACCTCATATGCCCTCCTCAAGTTGGAGGGATCTGAATTGGGTTCTCAGGTGGGGGTGGGGGGTCATGAAGTTATAGCCCAGCAAGGGTCCTTCCGTTTAATCCAGATCCACTGGCTGCCTCTTTCAGCTGCTTGAGAAACTGCTCTGACGGTCTGCCGCAGAGCCTGTCCATGGATTCCAAGTTCTTTCAGCAACCTGATGGTGGAAGAAGCCACGAATCCTCTGCATCCCACTTCAACTGGCCAGACTTTTGCATTCCAGCCACGCTGAGTTGCGTCTGCTGCCAACTCTGTGTAACGCAGTTTCTTACGCTCGTAGGCCTCTTCAACAGAGTTTTCCCACGGGACTGTGAGCTCTATGATGTACACAGCCTTTCGTGAAGGGGACCAGAGTACCATGTCTGGCCTAAGGTTGGTAGAAGCAATCTCAGGTGGAAAAATTAGTTGCTGGCCAATATCGACAAGCATCTTCCAGTCCCGGGCCATGGCTAGGTGACCAGTTTCTGGCTTTGTAGGAGGATACTTGGGCCTTTTCTGTCCCTCCCGGATGAATGTTGTTGTTTTGACGGGATTGCTTGTTTTTGGAGGTAATGAATTGGTTGCACTCCTCTTGGTCTCAAGTGCTGCAGCCAGGCTCTTGAGGACCTGATTGTGCCTCCAGGTGTAGCGGCCTTGTGAGAGGCTGGTCTTGCAACCTGTCATTATATGCCTGAGAGTCGCTGGAGCTGGGCAGAGGGGGCAGGTCGAGTCCTCGCCATACCATTGATGTAGATTTTTTGGTGATGGAAGCACATCATAAACAGCTCTTATGATGAAGCTGATGTTGCTTGCCTCCATTTGCCAAAGCTCACTCCAGTTGATCTTTCTCCTCTCCAGGCCTTCCCACCGCGTCCATTGCCCTTGTTTAGCAAGAGAGACAGCCTTTGCACTTCTTGCAGTCTCCTCCTGTCTGCGCACCTCCTCGACCACCAGCTTCCTGCGTTCAGATGTTGTTGCCTTATGGAACGTTGGTTTGCTTGCTGCCAGGCCAAAGCCTCCTCTTCCATGCTGGATATTCCCCACAATGTCTTGGTGTCTCAGGGCTGATGTTGCTTGCTGCACAGCCTTGGATGATGTCCATTTCCGTCCAGTTTGTAGGGGAGGTGCAGCCTTGCTAATGGTCTGGTCTTTAGAGTCCTTCAATGTCATCTGAAGTCTTACTTTAGAGCACTTGTACTCCTCCGTTAGACTTGTAAGAGGTAGTTCAAGGACCCCTTTGCCATAGAGGCCGATGTTACTCAAGCATCGTGGGACACCCAGCCATTTCTTCACGTATGAGGTAATGGTTCGCTCCATCTTCTCCACTGTTGTTATTGGGACCTCATATACGGTGAGTGGCCACATTACCCGGGGGAGAAGTCCAAACTGTAGGCACCAAAGCTTGAGCCTCCCAGGCAGTAGGGTCTTGTTGATGTTCTCAAGACCATCGGCGATGTCCTGCCTTACTTGCTGCACTTGATCTTTATCCCGGAGGCTTTCGTTGTACCATCTACCCAGGCTCTTGATGGGTTGCTCAGACACCGTTGGTATCGGGTCATCTCCAATGCAGAACCTCACATCTTTAAGCTGTCCCTTGACTATGGAAATGCTTCGAGATTTGCTTGGCTTGACTTTCATCCGGGCCCACTTGATGTTATCCTGCAGTTTTGCAAGTAGCCGCCTGGTGCATGCTGCAGTGGTGGTCAGTGTAGTCATGTCATCCATGTATGCTCGGATAGGTGGGAGACGGAGCCCCTCCTTAGTTCTCTCACCGCCGACCACCCATCTCGATGCCCTGATGATGACTTCCATGGCCATAGTGAAGGCCAGAGGAGAAATTGTACAGCCTGCCATTATGCCTACTTCCAAGCGCTGCCATGTTGTTGTGAAGTCAGGTGTTGTGAAACACAATTGCAGGTCTTGGAAATAGGCCTTTACCAGTGTAGTGATGGGTTCTGGTACGTGGAAAAAGGTGAAGGATTCCCAGAGGAGTTCATGGGGAACTGAGCCAAAGGCATTGGCCAGGTCGAGGAAGATGACATAGAGGTCTCTCTTGTCCTTCTTAGCTGTTTGGATCTGGTGCCAAATCATACTAGTATGTTCCAGGCAACCAGAGAAACCAGGAATGCCTGCTTTCTGTACAGATGTATCAATGTACTTGTTCCTTTCCAGATAAGTGGACAGCCTCTGTGCTATTATACTGAAAAAGATCTTCCCTTCAACGTTGAGAAGGGAGATTGGTCGGAATTGACTGATGTCTGTCGCATCCTTCTCTTTCGGGATTAGCACACCACCAGCCCTTTGCCATGCCTTTGGTATTATTTCCTTCTGCCACACTATCCTCATGAGCCCCCAAAGAAAGCGTAGAACATCCGGGGCGTTCTTGTAGAGCTTGTATGGTACTCCATTAGGCCCAGGAGCCGAGGCCGCTCTTGCTCTTCGGACAACGTTCTCTACTTCCCTTCATTTTGGAGGGTCAGTGTCCAGATTGAATTCTGGTGGTTGAATAGGTGGGATGTCATGTGGGATGATTATCTGCTCATGCCTTTTCATGTCCTGGTGGACCTTTTCCAGATGTTCTTCCAGTTCAGGCTTTGGAGTTTTTAGGATTCCGCACTTTTCCTTTGCGAAGAGATCTTTGACAAACTTAAAGGGGTTTTTATAGAACTGTGTTCTTGAGTGTTCCTTCTTCCTACGAAGTTTCCTTAAGTTTTCCGCTCTTCGCAAGGTTGCCAGCCGACATTTAATGTCTGCTTGGAGTAGCATGAGACCTTCTCTCTCTGCATCAGAGGCCTTCTTCCACTGCTTCCTCAGCTGCCTTCTCTCTCTGACAAGTATCTCGATCTCCTGCTGCCTCCTAGATTTGGCTGGTGCGGGTGGTGTCTTGCCACTTCTCCTTTCGTTTACTCCAAAGCGCTCTTCTCCGTAGTGGTAGATCATGTCTCCCATCCTTTCAAGCTTTTTCTCTGCTGTTCCTACCTGTTGTTCCAAGATTTTTGTCAGGTCGTTGTTGATTGTTTCCCACTCTCTCTTTTCAACAGCTTTGGGCCACTTCACACTCGGTCTGTGCCCTTTGATCTTTTCCTGTTTTAGAGGTCTCTGTGGTTGGGTGAGTTCATCCACCGGCATTTCTGTGCTTGTGTTATCCTCCTCGGTTACAGGGGTGCTGATGCTCTGCGAACTTTGGTTTGCGTCCCGTCGCTGTGCTTCATTCGACTGATTTGACTGGCTGCTTCGTAAGAAGTACTGGTCAATGCGAGGTCCCTGTCTCTGCTCTCCCAAGCACCTTTTCCTCCCTTGATGGATCCTTAACCCCCTTGCCGATGTTACTCTCTCCCAACCACAGCTGCACGCCTGAAGTGTGTGTCCTGCTGCTGTTATGGTTGTCTCATGTGCTGTGTTCCTACTCGTAGTCGTTTCCGTTCCTGGGTCCGTAACCATGTGATCAGTCGTTGAGCCATCTTGCGCCCCAGCTCTCGCAGGCTCTAGGGGTATGTTCCTTTGTTGACTTTCAGTAGCACTTAGCGGGTGTCTCCAACATACTGAAATAGCGTCGGAGACTGCCAACATGGGTAGCTAGCCCATGACAGCCCCAGTGGGGTCTATTCCCTCCGGTCAGCTGTCTCTCCAAGCTGTCACACAGACTTTCCTATGTTGTCAGCTGTCCTTTCACAGCAGTCACTGGACTGGTCCAGATGATCAGAATCATAAAACACGGGACGAGATGTTAAAAACTGTCCATTGTGCCAATAGATGGAATGCACTCACATGAGATTTGCCGTGATGTTGACAGAGTGGCATGGGAGGTTTATTTCTTAGACTGGGTTAAGATGTCAATTTTGGGACACATCCTCAGTAGTGTGCCTTCGAATCAGTGGGTGTTTCGGCCTTTAATCACTAAACACTCTCATCAAAGGTGGCCAGCTAAAGGGTGATCAAGCCTTAGCTTGTGTCCCATGCCCAATTAAGATGTCCCACGGGACTATGCAAGGCAGGGGCGTCCTCTTCCCTGAGCCAGTCCGACAGCTGACCGCATACCTCATATGCCCTCCTCAAGTTGGAGGGATCTGAATTGGGTTCTCAGGTGGGGGTGGGGGGTCATGAAGTTATAGCCCAGCAAGGGTCCTTCCGTTTAATCCAGATCCACTGGCTGCCTCTTTCAGCTGCTTGAGAAACTGCTCTGACGGTCTGCCGCAGAGCCTGTCCATGGATTCCAAGTTCTTTCAGCAACCTGATGGTGGAAGAAGCCACGAATCCTCTGCATCCCACTTCAACTGGCCAGACTTTTGCATTCCAGCCACGCTGAGTTGCGTCTGCTGCCAACTCTGTGTAACGCAGTTTCTTACGCTCGTAGGCCTCTTCAACAGAGTTTTCCCACGGGACTGTGAGCTCTATGATGTACACAGCCTTTCGTGAAGGGGACCAGAGTACCATGTCTGGCCTAAGGTTGGTAGAAGCAATCTCAGGTGGAAAAATTAGTTGCTGGCCAATATCGACAAGCATCTTCCAGTCCCGGGCCATGGCTAGGTGACCAGTTTCTGGCTTTGTAGGAGGATACTTGGGCCTTTTCTGTCCCTCCCGGATGAATGTTGTTGTTTTGACGGGATTGCTTGTTTTTGGAGGTAATGAATTGGTTGCACTCCTCTTGGTCTCAAGTGCTGCAGCCAGGCTCTTGAGGACCTGATTGTGCCTCCAGGTGTAGCGGCCTTGTGAGAGGCTGGTCTTGCAACCTGTCATTATATGCCTGAGAGTCGCTGGAGCTGGGCAGAGGGGGCAGGTCGAGTCCTCGCCATACCATTGATGTAGATTTTTTGGTGATGGAAGCACATCATAAACAGCTCTTATGATGAAGCTGATGTTGCTTGCCTCCATTTGCCAAAGCTCACTCCAGTTGATCTTTCTCCTCTCCAGGCCTTCCCACCGCGTCCATTGCCCTTGTTTAGCAAGAGAGACAGCCTTTGCACTTCTTGCAGTCTCCTCCTGTCTGCGCACCTCCTCGACCACCAGCTTCCTGCGTTCAGATGTTGTTGCCTTATGGAACGTTGGTTTGCTTGCTGCCAGGCCAAAGCCTCCTCTTCCATGCTGGATATTCCCCACAATGTCTTGGTGTCTCAGGGCTGATGTTGCTTGCTGCACAGCCTTGGATGATGTCCATTTCCGTCCAGTTTGTAGGGGAGGTGCAGCCTTGCTAATGGTCTGGTCTTTAGAGTCCTTCAATGTCATCTGAAGTCTTACTTTAGAGCACTTGTACTCCTCCGTTAGACTTGTAAGAGGTAGTTCAAGGACCCCTTTGCCATAGAGGCCGATGTTACTCAAGCATCGTGGGACACCCAGCCATTTCTTCACGTATGAGGTAATGGTTCGCTCCATCTTCTCCACTGTTGTTATTGGGACCTCATATACGGTGAGTGGCCACATTACCCGGGGGAGAAGTCCAAACTGTAGGCACCAAAGCTTGAGCCTCCCAGGCAGTAGGGTCTTGTTGATGTTCTCAAGACCATCGGCGATGTCCTGCCTTACTTGCTGCACTTGATCTTTATCCCGGAGGCTTTCGTTGTACCATCTACCCAGGCTCTTGATGGGTTGCTCAGACACCGTTGGTATCGGGTCATCTCCAATGCAGAACCTCACATCTTTAAGCTGTCCCTTGACTATGGAAATGCTTCGAGATTTGCTTGGCTTGATTTTCATCCGGGCCCACTTGATGTTATCCTGCAGTTTTGCAAGTAGCCGCCTGGTGCATGCTGCAGTGGTGGTCAGTGTAGTCATGTCATCCATGTATGCTCGGATAGGTGGGAGACGGAGCCCCTCCTTAGTTCTCTCACCGCCGACCACCCATCTCGATGCCCTGATGATGACTTCCATGGCCATAGTGAAGGCCAGAGGAGAAATTGTACAGCCTGCCATTATGCCTACTTCCAAGCGCTGCCATGTTGTTGTGAAGTCAGGTGTTGTGAAACACAATTGCAGGTCTTGGAAATAGGCCTTTACCAGTGTAGTGATGGGTTCTGGTACGTGGAAAAAGGTGAAGGATTCCCAGAGGAGTTCATGGGGAACTGAGCCAAAGGCATTGGCCAGGTCGAGGAAGATGACATAGAGGTCTCTCTTGTCCTTCTTAGCTGTTTGGATCTGGTGCCAAATCATACTAGTATGTTCCAGGCAACCAGAGAAACCAGGAATGCCTGCTTTCTGTACAGATGTATCAATGTACTTGTTCCTTTCCAGATAAGTGGACAGCCTCTGTGCTATTATACTGAAAAAGATCTTCCCTTCAACGTTGAGAAGGGAGATTGGTCGGAATTGACTGATGTCTGTCGCATCCTTCTCTTTCGGGATTAGCACACCACCAGCCCTTTGCCATGCCTTTGGTATTATTTCCTTCTGCCACACTATCCTCATGAGCCCCCAAAGAAAGCGTAGAACATCCGGGGCGTTCTTGTAGAGCTTGTATGGTACTCCATTAGGCCCAGGAGCCGAGGCCGCTCTTGCTCTTCGGACAACGTTCTCTACTTCCCTTCATTTTGGAGGGTCAGTGTCCAGATTGAATTCTGGTGGTTGAATAGGTGGGATGTCATGTGGGATGATTATCTGCTCATGCCTTTTCATGTCCTGGTGGACCTTTTCCAGATGTTCTTCCAGTTCAGGCTTTGGAGTTTTTAGGATTCCGCACTTTTCCTTTGCGAAGAGATCTTTGACAAACTTAAAGGGGTTTTTATAGAACTGTGTTCTTGAGTGTTCCTTCTTCCTACGAAGTTTCCTTAAGTTTTCCGCTCTTCGCAAGGTTGCCAGCCGACATTTAATGTCTGCTTGGAGTAGCATGAGACCTTCTCTCTCTGCATCAGAGGCCTTCTTCCACTGCTTCCTCAGCTGCCTTCTCTCTCTGACAAGTATCTCGATCTCCTGCTGCCTCCTAGATTTGGCTGGTGCGGGTGGTGTCTTGCCACTTCTCCTTTCGTTTACTCCAAAGCGCTCTTCTCCGTAGTGGTAGATCATGTCTCCCATCCTTTCAAGCTTTTTCTCTGCTGTTCCTACCTGTTGTTCCAAGATTTTTGTCAGGTCGTTGTTGATTGTTTCCCACTCTCTCTTTTCAACAGCTTTGGGCCACTTCACACTCGGTCTGTGCCCTTTGATCTTTTCCTGTTTTAGAGGTCTCTGTGGTTGGGTGAGTTCATCCACCGGCATTTCTGTGCTTGTGTTATCCTCCTCGGTTACAGGGGTGCTGATGCTCTGCGAACTTTGGTTTGCGTCCCGTCGCTGTGCTTCATTCGACTGATTTGACTGGCTGCTTCGTAAGAAGTACTGGTCAATGCGAGGTCCCTGTCTCTGCTCTCCCAAGCACCTTTTCCTCCCTTGATGGATCCTTAACCCCCTTGCCGATGTTACTCTCTCCCAACCACAGCTGCACGCCTGAAGTGTGTGTCCTGCTGCTGTTATGGTTGTCTCATGTGCTGTGTTCCTACTCGTAGTCGTTTCCGTTCCTGGGTCCGTAACCATGTGATCAGTCGTTGAGCCATCTTGCGCCCCAGCTCTCGCAGGCTCTAGGGGTATGTTCCTTTGTTGACTTTCAGTAGCACTTAGCGGGTGTCTCCAACATACTGAAATAGCGTCGGAGACTGCCAACATGGGTAGCTAGCCCATGACAGCCCCAGTGGGGTCTATTCCCTCCGGTCAGCTGTCTCTCCAAGCTGTCACACAGACTTTCCTATGTTGTCAGCTGTCCTTTCACAGCAGTCACTGGACTGGTCCAGATGATCAGAATCATAAAACACGGGACGAGATGTTAAAAACTGTCCATTGTGCCAATAGATGGAATGCACTCACATGAGATTTGCCGTGATGTTGACAGAGTGGCATGGGAGGTTTATTTCTTAGACTGGGTTAAGATGTCAATTTTGGGACACATCCTCAGTAGTGTGCCTTCGAATCAGTGGGTGTTTCGGCCTTTAATCACTAAACACTCTCATCAAAGGTGGCCAGCTAAAGGGTGATCAAGCCTTAGCTTGTGTCCCATGCCCAATTAAGATGTCCCACGGGACTATGCAAGGCAGGGGCGTCCTCTTCCCTGAGCCAGTCCGACAGCTGACCGCATACCTCATATGCCCTCCTCAAGTTGGAGGGATCTGAATTGGGTTCTCAGGTGGGGGTGGGGGGTCATGAAGTTATAGCCCAGCAAGGGTCCTTCCGTTTAATCCAGATCCACTGGCTGCCTCTTTCAGCTGCTTGAGAAACTGCTCTGACGGTCTGCCGCAGAGCCTGTCCATGGATTCCAAGTTCTTTCAGCAACCTGATGGTGGAAGAAGCCACGAATCCTCTGCATCCCACTTCAACTGGCCAGACTTTTGCATTCCAGCCACGCTGAGTTGCGTCTGCTGCCAACTCTGTGTAACGCAGTTTCTTACGCTCGTAGGCCTCTTCAACAGAGTTTTCCCACGGGACTGTGAGCTCTATGATGTACACAGCCTTTCGTGAAGGGGACCAGAGTACCATGTCTGGCCTAAGGTTGGTAGAAGCAATCTCAGGTGGAAAAATTAGTTGCTGGCCAATATCGACAAGCATCTTCCAGTCCCGGGCCATGGCTAGGTGACCAGTTTCTGGCTTTGTAGGAGGATACTTGGGCCTTTTCTGTCCCTCCCGGATGAATGTTGTTGTTTTGACGGGATTGCTTGTTTTTGGAGGTAATGAATTGGTTGCACTCCTCTTGGTCTCAAGTGCTGCAGCCAGGCTCTTGAGGACCTGATTGTGCCTCCAGGTGTAGCGGCCTTGTGAGAGGCTGGTCTTGCAACCTGTCATTATATGCCTGAGAGTCGCTGGAGCTGGGCAGAGGGGGCAGGTCGAGTCCTCGCCATACCATTGATGTAGATTTTTTGGTGATGGAAGCACATCATAAACAGCTCTTATGATGAAGCTGATGTTGCTTGCCTCCATTTGCCAAAGCTCACTCCAGTTGATCTTTCTCCTCTCCAGGCCTTCCCACCGCGTCCATTGCCCTTGTTTAGCAAGAGAGACAGCCTTTGCACTTCTTGCAGTCTCCTCCTGTCTGCGCACCTCCTCGACCACCAGCTTCCTGCGTTCAGATGTTGTTGCCTTATGGAACGTTGGTTTGCTTGCTGCCAGGCCAAAGCCTCCTCTTCCATGCTGGATATTCCCCACAATGTCTTGGTGTCTCAGGGCTGATGTTGCTTGCTGCACAGCCTTGGATGATGTCCATTTCCGTCCAGTTTGTAGGGGAGGTGCAGCCTTGCTAATGGTCTGGTCTTTAGAGTCCTTCAATGTCATCTGAAGTCTTACTTTAGAGCACTTGTACTCCTCCGTTAGACTTGTAAGAGGTAGTTCAAGGACCCCTTTGCCATAGAGGCCGATGTTACTCAAGCATCGTGGGACACCCAGCCAT
Source organism: Oncorhynchus mykiss (assembly GCF_013265735.2). NCBI lineage: Eukaryota > Metazoa > Chordata > Actinopteri > Salmoniformes > Salmonidae > Oncorhynchus > Oncorhynchus mykiss. Next base: position 38,052,430 of record NC_048575.1, on the reverse strand, counting down.
TTCTTCACGTATGAGGTAATGGTTCGCTCCATCTTCTCCACTGTTGTTATTGGGACCTCATATACGGTGAGTGGCCACATTACCCGGGGGAGAAGTCCAAACTGTAGGCACCAAAGCTTGAGCCTCCCAGGCAGTAGGGTCTTGTTGATGTTCTCAAGACCATCGGCGATGTCCTGCCTTACTTGCTGCACTTGATCTTTATCCCGGAGGCTTTCGTTGTACCATCTACCCAGGCTCTTGATGGGTTGCTCAGACACCGTTGGTATCGGGTCATCTCCAATGCAGAACCTCACATCTTTAAGCTGTCCCTTGACTATGGAAATGCTTCGAGATTTGCTTGGCTTGATTTTCATCCGGGCCCACTTGATGTTATCCTGCAGTTTTGCAAGTAGCCGCCTGGTGCATGCTGCAGTGGTGGTCAGTGTAGTCATGTCATCCATGTATGCTCGGATAGGTGGGAGACGGAGCCCCTCCTTAGTTCTCTCACCGCCGACCACCCATCTCGATGCCCTGATGATGACTTCCATGGCCATAGTGAAGGCCAGAGGAGAAATTGTACAGCCTGCCATTATGCCTACTTCCAAGCGCTGCCATGTTGTTGTGAAGTCAGGTGTTGTGAAACACAATTGCAGGTCTTGGAAATAGGCCTTTACCAGTGTAGTGATGGGTTCTGGTACGTGGAAAAAGGTGAAGGATTCCCAGAGGAGTTCATGGGGAACTGAGCCAAAGGCATTGGCCAGGTCGAGGAAGATGACATAGAGGTCTCTCTTGTCCTTCTTAGCTGTTTGGATCTGGTGCCAAATCATACTAGTATGTTCCAGGCAACCAGAGAAACCAGGAATGCCTGCTTTCTGTACAGATGTATCAATGTACTTGTTCCTTTCCAGATAAGTGGACAGCCTCTGTGCTATTATACTGAAAAAAAAAAAGAAAAAAAAAAAAAAAAAAAAGTAGTTAACTATGAGCAATTTCTATATTATTACTTATTACTCATTATAAACTGGGTGGTTCGAGCCCTGTATGCTGATTGGCTGACAGCCGTGGTACGACAAAACATGTATTTTTACTGCACTAGTTACGTTGGTAACTAGTTTATAATAGCAATAAGGCACCTCGGGGGTTTGTGGTATTTTGGCCATATACCACACCTTCTCAGGCCTTATTGCTTAATAACCAAGTGAAAATACCTACAAACAAAAGATGAGCTTCTACCTCAGTCAACTTTATTGCAAAACGTACATTTCTTAGATTAAACAAAGATATAGGCCTACTAAATACCATAAAAATAACTATTCTAGCGGTGACTCAAATATGTAGCCTAAACAGTATGGTGAATAGCCTAGAGCAGTGGTTCTCCATCCTGGTCCTGGGGAACCAAAGGTGTGTACATTTTTGTTTTTGCCTTAGTGCTACACACCTGATTCAAATCATCAACTCATCAGGCTTTGATTATTTGAATCCGCTGGTTCCCTAGGACCAGGATTAAGAACCACTGGCATAGCTAGCTAATCTTGAAAGATTGGATTGTCTTTTTTCTCCCTTTTTAACATTACAAGTACCAATGGAAATCGAGAACTCTGTCTGACTGTCTTCATCTATTTCTTTCTGGTAAGCATTTCCCATCCTGGAGTCTGAGACCTTGTGGGAAACTGTGGCAGAGAAGAAGAATTGATGACAATTTAGCATAGAAACTGCAGTACTCCTAGTTATCATCATCATGGTTTCTAAAGTTTAGGCATATACAATTCCTTCAGAAAGTATTCACAGCCCTTGACTTTTTCCACATGTTGTTATTACAGACTGAATTTAAAATAAATTAAATTGAGATTTTGGGTCACTGGCCTACACACAATACCCCATAATGTCAAATTGGAATAATGTTTTTAGAAAAGTATTCAACCCCTATGTTATGGCAAGCCTAAATAAGTTCAGGTGTAAAAATATGCTTAACAAGTCACATAATAAGTTGCATGGACTCACTCTGTGTGCAATAATAGTGTTTAACATGATTTTTTATGACTACCTCATCTCTGTAACCCATACATACAATTATATATATAAGTCCCTCAGTCGAGCAGTGAATTTCAAACACATATTCAACCACAAAGACCAGGGAAGGTTTTCCACAATGCCTCTCAAAGAAGGGCACCGATTGGTAGATGAGAAGAAAAAAAACAGACATTGAATATCCCTTATTAATTACACTTTGGATGTTGGTATCAATACAGCCAGTCACTACAAAGATACAGGGGTACTTCTTAACTCAGTTGCCGGAGAGGAAGAAAACCATTGTTTTTGGCGGGAATAAAAAGAAACAGAATAGAGAAAAGTAAAAACAAAATCCTAGAGGAAAACCTGGTTCAGTCTGCTTTCCAACCAACAATGGGGGACAAATTCACTTTTCAGCAGGACAATAATCTAAAACACAAGGCTAAATATACACTGGAGTTGCTTACCAAGATGACAGTGAATATTCCTGAATGGCCTAGTTACAGTTTTGACTTAAATTGGCTTGAAAGTCTATGGCAAGACTTGAAAACAGCTGTCTAGCAATGATCAACAACCAAATTGACAGAGCTTGAAGAATTTTTTAAAGAATAATGTGCAAATATTGTGCAATTCAGGTGTGCAAAGCTCTTAGAGACTTACCCAGAAAGGTAATTCTAACATGTATTGACTCAGGGGTAACGAATACTTGTGAAAATTAGATATTACTGTATTTCATTTAAATATATTTGCAACATTTTCTTAAAACATGTTTTTAGAAAACATTAATCTGTTTTGCAGATGGACAGATCTTGACACAATGCCTTTATCCTGAGATACTAAAATAATTGCACCAATCCATCCCATCCGAAAGGGAGAATGTTCCTCAACAGTGAAACCCTTGCAAGGTTACATGATGGATTAAGAGTTTGTCTTGTGACAATTTTAAGTGCATTTCTAAACCATTATTCAACCAAGCTTAATAGGCTTACAATTTGGCAAGCACAAATGACTAGCTCACAATTTTAATCATAAGTGTTTTTTAATGTGTCAAAAAAAATGTATGGTTAAAGTAATTGACCTATCAAATGCACAAATAAATGATTTAACAATTTAAAGTATTTATTTATGTGAACCTGTTTTTGCCTTTGGGCCTAGACATCTGACTCCAGATCTTCATTACAGAGTTGTGTCAATGATGTGGTCGGTTTTCAGTTGGCTAACACTTATCGCGTGGTTTGTGCAGGCTGAAATATGGGATGCTACCAGAAACTTTAACATTTGTAAAAAGCATGATAACAAGCATTCGTTGTTACACCCCTGTAATTACAGACTGCAATGTTGTTACTGCAGTGTAACCATAAATTATTACATTAACTGCAATACGTGTTACAGTGTAATTACATATGTAATTACCAATGATTTCTACACTACCGGTCAAAAGTTTTAGAACACCTACTCATTCAAGGGTTTTTCTTTATTTTGTACTATTTTCTACATTGTAGAATAATAGTGAAGACATAAAAACTATGAAGTTACACATATGGAATCATGTCGTGAGACCCCAAAAATTATTTTATATATTTTATGTTTCAGATTCTTCAAATAGCCACCCTTTGCCTTGATGACAGCTTTGCACACTCTTGGCATTCTTTCAACCAGCTTCATGAGGTAGTCACCTGGAATTCATTTCAATTAACAGGTAGGCCTTGTTAAAAGTAAATTTTTTGAATTTCTTTCCTTCTTAATGCGTTTGAGCCAATCAGTTGTGTTGTGACAAGGTAGGGGTGGTATACAGAAGATAGCCCTATTTGGTAAAAGACCAAATCAAATCAAATTGTATTTGTCACATACACATGGTTAGCAGATGTTAATGCGAGTGTAGCGAAATGCTTGTGCCTCTAGTTCCGACAATGCAGTAATAACCAACAAGTAATTTAACTAACAATTCCAAAACTACTGTCTTATACACAGTGTAAGGGGATAAAGAATATGTACATAAGGATATATGAATGAGTGATGTTACAGAGCAGCATAGGCAAGATTCAGTAGATGGTATCGAGTACAGTATATACATATGAGATGAGTATGTAAACAAAGTGGCATAGTTAAAGTGACTAGTGATACATGTATTACATAAGGATGAAGTCGATGATATAGAGTACAGTATATACGTATGCATATGAGATGAATAATGTAGGGTAAGTAACATTGTATAAGGTAGCATTGTTTAAAGTGGCTAGTGATATATTTACATCATTTCACATCAATTCCATTATTAAAGTGGCTGGAGTTGAGTCAGTGTCAGTGTCAGTGTGTTGGCAGCAGCCACTCAATGTTAGTGGTGGCTGTTTAACAGTCTGATGGCCTTGAGATAGAAGCTGTTTTTCAGTCTCTCGGTCCCAGCTTTGATTCACCTGTACTGACCTCGCCTTCTGGATGATAGCGGGGTGAACAGGCAGTGGCTCGGGTGGTTGATGTCTTTGATGATCTTTATGGCCTTCCTGTGACATCGGGTGGTGTAGGTGTCCTGGAGGGCAGGTAGTTTGCCCCCGGTGATGCGTTGTGCAGACCTCACTACCCTCTGGAGAGCCTTACGGTTGTGGGCGGAGCAGTTGCCGTACCAGGCGGTGATACAGCCCGCCAGGATGCTCTCGATTGTGCATCTGTAGAAGTTTGTGAGTGCTTTTGGTGACAAGCCGAATTTCTTCAGCCTCCTGAGGTTGAAGAGGCCCTGCTGCGCCTTCTTCACGATACTGTCTGTGTGAGTGGACCAATTCAGTTTGTCTGTGATGTGTATGCCGAGGAACTTAAAACTTGCTACCCTCTCCACTACTGTTCCATCGATGTGGATAGGGGGGTGTTCCCTCTGCTGTTTCCTGAAGTCCACAATCATCTCCTTAGTTTTGTTGACGTTGAGTGTGAGGTCCATATTATGGCAAGAACAGAGAACCGACAGTCCATCATTACTTTAAGGCATGAAGGTCCGTCAATACGGAAAATTTCAAGAACTTTGTGCAGTCGCAAAAACCATCAAGCGCTATGATGAAACTGGCTCCCAAGAGGACAGCCACAGGAATGGAAGTTACCTCTGCTGCAGAGGATAAATTCATTTAGTTACCAGCCTCAGAAATTGCAGCCCAAATAAATGCTTCACAGAGTTCAAGTAACAAACACATCTCAACATCAACTGTTCAGAGGAGACTGTGTGAATCAGGCCTTCATGGTCGAATTTCTGCCAAGAAACCATTACTAAAGGACACCAATAATAAGAAGAGACTTGCTTGGGCTAAGAAACACAAGCAATTGATATTAGACCAGTGGAAATTTGTCCTTTGGTCTGGAGCCCAAATTGGAGATTTTTGGTTCCAACCGAAAAGCAGCCAACAAGTGCTCAGCATATGTGGGAACTCCTTCAAGACGGTTGGAAAAGCATTCCAGGTGAAGCTGGTTGAGAGAATTCTAAGAGTGTGCAAAGCTGTCATCAAGGCAAAGGGTGGCTATTTAAAGAATCTCAAATATACAAAATGTAAATATTTTTGGGTTACTACATGATTCCATAGTTTTGAAGTCTTCACTATTATTCTACAATGTAGAAAATAGTACAAATAAAGAAAACCCTTGAATGAGTAGGTGTTCTAAAACGTTTCACCGGTAGTGTATATACACTAAATGACTGATAGAGGGCGCTGTGTTGAAGCCGCTGTGCCTCCATCTTGGCACTCCCCCGCCATTGTAAAACACATTTTGGAAGCTATAGAAATGCAGTTATTAATGTCTATATTAATTTTACACACATTTTTCTATTACAGACACCTTAATGAATAATTTAAAAATTATATTATGTCATGAATACAGTACCTTTAAATTGTATTATGTGAGCTAAAAATAAATAATATCTTAAAACATTGTCCATAAAGTCAAATCAAATGTAGATAATTAATGTTACTGTCCCCACTACAAAAATACATACACAATCCAGGGTTTATATACATCACTGGTAATTAGAATGTAAAAAGGACCCCATAAAATGAAGTGTTACCCACAGTATTTCTACATTTGCTTATATATACATTTAAAAGCCAATTGAGGAGAAGATTTGACAATATTTTTGGACAAACCCGAAGGTAATACATCTATTTTTATGTTTTTGAATAGGCACTGGCTTGTGGTCTGAAGTGCATGCATGACTGTTAGTGTAGAATTTAAATTCTTACTGATGATCAGAAGGGGGCAACAAAAGCACAGACTTCGATTATCCATAATTCAATGTGTAAGAATTGAGGGTACATGGAGGTTGGTACAGACGATCAGTGAGGTCCAACAGAAGTTGCATTTCCTTTTAATGTGTGTGTAATTTATCCTCTTTAAAATTAAAATTAAAGATTTTGACCCAATATGTTGGAACAAGATTTGATTTGAGAGTACAGAAGCTCTCAACCTGATAGCCTGAGGTTTAGACAGAGATTGTTCAGTGATTTAATCCCATTACAAGGACAGTGACTTTATTAGTAATGCTTGGTAATGCAGTAATTCTTACCAATGTAGTTTGTCGTATGCAGAAATGGCAGTGACGTTCGCAGTCAATGGATCATTCTCTCGTTTATTTGTTTGTCGTGGTGGGTTAATGACTTTAAATCCAACAAACCTATGTAACCTATGGAAGATCGGTTCACATCCATCTGAGTCTGTGTTTCATTGTATCCAAACCAGCACACATGCAAGACAGAAGACTTGAAATATAGTTTCCTTTTTTTATTAAAACCATACAAACATTTGTGGTCAAGTAGAAAAGAGCAAAGTGGCTCTTCGCCACTCAGAGGCAAATCTGCCTGGTCTGGGAATCCCTGCTTTTAAGAGTCATTTCTTTATTGACCCCTCTGCCTCATCCTCATATCTGAGCTAAACCTACAGAAAGAGTCATATATTTACAGGTATAAAAAAAAAATAGGCAATAGTAAAAAAAGAAAGAAAAAAGATTAACAAACATGAAAGTTAATGCATTTCACACATTTCAGTCTTTTCGATAATCCGTTTTTAAATATAAATGTTTATGTGAATTTTACAGGTCTCACAAGACACTTAACATGTGTTTCTTTTCAGAATTAACAATGGAAGATTGGCAGTGATCTTTTTATTTTCCGACAGGCAGGTTTTATTAAGGCACATACCTCATTCACTCTGGTCCTTTCACGAGGGAATGAGTTCTTACTTTTTCCAAAACAAAACACTGATGCACAGCTACAACTACAGCTACAAAGACAAAAAAGTACCAAAAAACATCAAAACAATTCTGTACCTCATTACTTTGCCACTGAAACTATTTCAAATACTGTACACTGTCATGTGGGATTGCAAGGTGATACTAACACTGTTGAAAGGGTCACTGCACTCCATAGTGGCAGGACATATATTGTACTCTTTTGGAGAATAGAATATGGATGATCCACTATAAATGTCTATCAGACAAAAAAAGGATCACATTTCTAAAATGGTCAAATACAATTGTGGATAAAAAAACAGAAAACAAATGGTACCCTTTTTTTAAATCAGTGAATCATGGGCTACGCTTAGAATTAATGGATGATCTGTTGTATAAAAAAAGTTAAAAGAATGTCCCATACTGTAAATAAATGCTTGTTTTCTACAGAAAGCACCTCAAAACAAAAATCTGATTTTCACAAACAAAATATGGAGAAAAAAACCCACATTGGTATATATACACCTGTGAGTACCATTACAGACATTGCAAATCAAGCCATTGGAGTATGAACTAAAGGGCTACGTTTTGGCGCTTGTAATTCAAAGACTTTGAATATTATCGTAATACTCTGTCAAACACACCCACTTGGTAAGACTTGGTAGAAGCACTGAAACACTAACATTTACATATTCTCAAAAGTAACATACTAACAAAATTAGAATCTTTCTATAACAAGTAAATATAGAAAGATAACAACCAGGGGACCTTTGACCCTTTTATGACCTGATAACATAAGGATTTATATGACGCGATTGTTGGACCATAATGGTAAATGGTACATCCAATAGGATTAGATACTTAGCACGTGGGCTAGTCTATGTACTTATGAAGACAGTGTTTATGTTTGACCTTGAATACAACATGCATTTTTATCAACAGTGTACAGCAAAAAAAACAGCAACGATACACAGAATAATGTTCCAAAGGGACAAGACCAGAAATGCCATCAGAGGCCTCACTCGCTCATCAGTAATACAAAGGGAAGGGCTTCCAAAAATAGCCTTCATTACAGAAATTGAATATACCTATATATAATTTTTGACACATCCCCTGCCTCAGAAGAGAGGGGATGACACTTTTACAAAATAAATCATTTTGGCAACAAATCTGTTTCGGGAAACACTTTAGGTAAGTATAATAAACTGTGATAATTTGTCGCTTTGTCATAAGTGTTGCCATCTTTTTTCCTTCCTTTACATGCATCAGGTTTTTCCTCTATTTCCTTTTAGACAGGGGAGGGAGGGATAGAGCGAAGGAAGGACGGAGTTAGTTACTGCATGATGGCCAGGAACTTGCTCTCCTCGGCGAGGGTGGTGAGGAAGGAGCTCATGTCCCCGATGGCCATGTTGCTGAGGTTGGAAGGCACCATGCCCGCGGTGCTGTGGAAGGTGGCAGAGGCCCGGGGAGTGGTGAGGCGGGACGAGGTCCAGGACAGGCCTTGGAAGATGGAGGGGCTGATCAACCCCGATACCAGACTACTCTGGTCGTAGCCCAACCCCACATTATCCAGCATGGTGTCGAAGTCCAGCGCCACCACGTCGTCTAGCACATTGGCTGAGCCGCCCACGCCAGTGTCCACCGTACTGGTCACCTGGTCGGCACCCGGAGATAGTAGGCAGGCCGGGACTGAGGAGTGCACGTCTAGACCCACCTGCTCGGTCATGGTTTCCAGCAGACACTGCTCCTCCAGGGGAGGGAAGGACGAGGCCTTTGCCTCCACCGGGTCAAAGCATACAGCCTGGTCGCTGAAGCCCTGGTCCAGAACTTCCAGCTTCAGCCCGGACACCTGACGGGCCAGGGAGCAGTGGCTGCCTTGGTTGCTCAGACTCTGCTGCTGCTGGGAAATGTTCTGATGGGTTAGGTTGACATGGCTACCGTTGGTGGTGCTCGGTTGGAGATTCAGGTATTGCTGTGGTCTGGCCGGGTGCCTGCTGTTGGCCTGCTGCAGGCGGGGGGGGGCGGCGGCGGCCAGGAGTTGGTGGTGGAGTGCCGGGGAGAGGCTGGATAGGCTGTCCATGGAGGCCCGGCTGAGGAGCAGGTTTTCTCCGATCTGCCTGGAGGTTCTGTGGTTCTGGGTCTGGTTGTGATACTTCTGCTGGCGGTAGCCCTGGGACAGAGGCCCCAGGGTGATCTGGGAGAAGTCAGGGCGGCCAAAGGTGTGTGTGGGGTTGTGGTCATTCCCTTTCATCTCCATGCAGGAGTGGGTGGTCACCTCTGACTTTAGCCCGCATGGAGGCTGAGGTTGGGACTGGGCTGGCTGGGCACAGCATTGGTTCTGGAACTCTCTGGCGAATGGTTGTTGCGGCTGCACCACCATGTTCCCAAACCTCCCTAATGGAAAACCGGCAGCCAGACCTTGGTGCTGCTCTGTGGCAGCCCATCGACTACACCTCTGCTGGGACTGGGCCTGGGGCTGTCTCTGTGGAGACCTCTCAGCGCTCCCTGAGCTCACCTCATTCCACTGGATGGGCATGCCGTCTTTACTAGGGCTCTTTCTCTCCAGTTCCTGCCGCTGTTGCTGCTGCTGGGGGCTGTGGAAGCACTGGTTCAGCCCTGGGCCCTGGTCCTGTAACTCCCCCCCAGGGAGATGTACATTGTCCCCAGCCACCTGGTTCTCCATGTAGTTGTTGTAGGAGTCTGCCTTGTCCTGTGAGCGGAGGTACTGCACCATGTCATCAGGCAGCATGTCCTCATCCCCCAGCATCCCCCCTTCCTCCATGGCCAGGGCCTCCAGGGCCGTGTTCTCCATGATGCTGGGGGAGCAAGGCGAGGAGAGCAGGCCCCCTCTCTGTAGGTTCACGTCGGAGCGCGTGTAGTTCTGCAGACTGAAGCTGCGGCCCTTTGCCGTGGGGTGCTGGAGGCCTGATAGTGGGGGCAGAGGGTGTATGTTGTTAAGGCTGCTGAAGCACTGGACCTGGGGCAGCCCAAAGAACTCCGGTGCTTGCTGAGGGTGGGTCCGCACGGGGTCGCTGGCCCTCCGGTCCGGACCTTTCCCTGGGCCCTCGCCGGGGTAGAAGCCCCTCCGCCAGTAGTCTCGGTAGCCACCGTGGCACCCGTACCTGTTGGTGGTGCTGCCATCGCTGCAGCGGCGCGACCTGACCAGCTGAGGCATCACATAGTTGCCTCCAGCTCCGTCCTGGACCTCGCCCATCATGGCCATGCGGGTCTTCAGACTCATGCACTCTATGTTGGGCAGCGGTGTTGGGGGTGGGCCGCCCGTGGCAGCAGCGTACTTGGCCTTCAGGTAGTAGTGCTGCGCAGGCGTGAGGTTGAGCATCCCCTTGGTCCCACCCCCAACACCCGCCCACCCCCCACTCACAAACACCCCTCCTCCTCCACCACCTCCCCCGCACTGACTGGCCTCGCTGGAGCGGCGTGAGGCGTCCGTAGAGATGGGGTCGTAGGAGTCGGCGGAGCTGAGGTTGTGGTGGCGGTAGTGGTGACTAGGGGTGTTGGCTGCCTCGCTCTGGGATGCCTGGCTGGAGCGCCGCGACGAGAAGCACGGCGATATACCCGAGGAGCGCCGGCTGCTGCTCAGGTATGCTGAGCTGGTGGCGCTACCACAGCTGTCCCGCCGGTCACCGCGCTCAATGCTGTGGAGCATGCTGAGCACCGTAAGTTCTGTGCTTCCCAGCTCGGGACGAGGGGGAGGCTTCGGCTGGGATAACCTGCCCAGGTATGGATCTGAGGAGGGCGAGAGAGAGGGAGGGAGAGACAGAGTAGGAGAAAGATAGGGGAGGGAGAGAGAGAGGGGAGACAGAAAAAGAGAAGAAGAAGGAGGGGTAGTGGAGGTGTATGGGGGGGAGAAAGAAAAAAAGAGGGCGAGAAAGAAGGGGGGCGGGGATAGAGAGAAAGATGAGCACAATATAAGTGAAGAGAGATCCCTCAGACAGATGCAACCTTCTCACAAATACAACTGGCACAGTTTGGCCATGAAATTCTATTACATGCTTTAATCACTGATATGATATATGGCGTGATACGATATGGGTTTGAAAGTGATTTCCAGCGGAACAGAGAATTTTAAGAATTTTTTACGCCTGTGTATTCAAGTCCGATCTGCCAGGGGGAAATTCCAAGTAATCAAACTGAGATCTGCTAAGACATTTGGAGTTATTTTCACAACCCAATACTAGTGTCAATATTATTTTACATATCTATTCGCCTTTACAGCGTCCAGGGATGTTTAATAGCGATATTGAATGCCCATGGAGTACAGCATGTAAAACACACTTCACACCCTTACTAAGTCCCTGTAATGAAACACTATTTTTCTTTGTGTATAGCCTCAGAGGACCCAGATAGGGTGGTGGATATGACCATGGTGGGTCCTTACCCTTCCCCAGGATGGCGGGCAGCGTGGCAGGTCCCTTGGGTGGCGGTGTGAGTGACACCCTGGGCATGGGGCCTCCTCCTCCGTTCACCTGCTTCAGCCTCTCCATCTTCATGTGCTCCATCCATCTCATGGGTCGGCCCACACTTCTCCTCGCCTGCAGCGCCAACGTAGCCGCTGTGGCTGTGGACACAGTGGAGTCCATGATGGGGGCCCCACAGCCCCCTTCTAACTCCTCCAACACCTTCTCCTCCTCATCCTCCAGCTCCTCGTACTCTCCCAGTCCCTCGCCCAGTCCTAGTCCCACCCCTCCCCTCACAGCAAGCTGGACTCCACGGCTGGGATAGGCGCTGATGGAGGACTGGTCACTGCTGCATGTAGACTGACCGCCAGGGCTTGGCTGAGATGTCTGCCGGGGGGGAATAGGGGTGTGAGTATCAAGTAAGTGATGAAAACAGGTGGAAGAGGGAGGTGAAAAGAAAAGACGGGAGGGGAAGAATAGGAGAGCTCAATTATTATGGGACACATAAAAGGGATTTTTATGTCTCTGTTTCCAGTATGAAGGAAGTTAGAGGTCGTTTCGTTAACGCTAGTTAGCAATTGCGCTAGAGCTGGTTTGCAACTTCCTGCACGCAGAGACATGTAAATGGTATCCACAAGTTCATCTGACTCTGGGAAAGAAGATAAAGGGCCTCTTGCCAAAATCCAGAAGTATCACTTTAAGGACCATTTATTTTATTAAAGGTCTGAGCCATGTGATAAAAACGCACAATGACACCATGTGATGCAGCTGCCTGGGACATGTTTTCCACAGGATTAAACAATAACACAATGATTGATCATATTAACGCATTCCGTCTGATCATAACCAAATACCACCTTCAAATCTACAGGCCACAGAACCATCGGAGGTTTGCTTTCAACTGTCATTACAATATGTGTAAACACAGACAATCTTTCCCTCCTAGAGCTGTGGGTTTGTCCAATGTCTTTTCTTCTGTAAACCACGTGGACAAAGGATTATTTTCAGACTGACTAAGGAAGGGCTTACTCTGATTTACCCAAATGGAGTGAAGAGAAAAATTCTCAATTTTTTGGCATCATACAAAATTGCAAAACAATAATTTGTAGTTTGAATGGGCCCTCATCTTGGTTCCACCCAATGCATTTGGCTGCACAATAGAGCCCTAGGCATTGTTGGGCATTCTACACATAAACATTATTGGAAATGGTTGGAAATGCAGTTAGTTCTGCCCTAAGGCATTTAACTTGCTTTGAGCAAACGTTACTCTCCAAAATAAAGAAAATTATTATAATCAAGAGAATTTCTCAATCCCAAGTGGCGACGACCATGGACAGCTTTGTAAAGATGACTAATGAGACAAATGCTGATGCCACATGGAAAGAGGAGATAAGGAAAGCGGCCAACAGGCTACTGAATGGGTATTACAAGGTGAGTGAGAGACATACGTTTTTAAAAAAACATTTTTTTTACAAACGCAACATGGCAACATGAAGAGACACCTAATCTCACCTGATTACCCACTGTCCATAGAGAGAGAGAGGGACGAGTAATGCATGGAAAATTGGACAGAAGAAAACATTAATTCGTTATAGGGTTATTCGTAAGTGGTATGATTACACACGAAACACATGTACGGTCCACGGGTTTAAGTGAACATCACGGTACATTACACAGTTAGAGTTAAAATAAAAATAGATGGAGCGTTGTTAGAGGCTACTGTATTAGGGTGACATTTCAGATAGAGCTGGGCTGTTACCCCCATATAAATATAATTACTAGAATGGGCATCCCCATTCAATTCAACGATTCGTGTTTGGTGGACCAGCGGCAGTAATTCTATTTCTATGGTTATCCCATTATGCAGTGTTAGACCTCAGAGAGGGGCTCACCATGGGTTTCTCTGTCTTGATGGACTTGACCTGCAGACATTCGTCCTGTTTCGAGGTAGAGTGGTTGTACTCCCTTTGGTCTGCGTACCCTCCCAGCTGCCCTGGTGACAGGCCCTGTCCATTCCCCCCGTCCTGGGGAGGGGGTCGTGGGTAGGTGTCGCCGCGCTGCTTCTTGGTAATGTGCGCCTCGGGCCCGTGCACGGTCTTGACGTGCTTGCGTAGGGAACTGGGGTCTGTGTAGCGCTTGGTGCAGCCCGGGATCTTACACACGTAGGGTTTCTGGAACATAGAAATACATTATATTGTATTATTTTGTTAGTATATAACATTATATTAGTACACTGTTCTATTTAATTCAATGTTCTGGAAGAAGAGTAGATGGGGATGCTTCTGTTTCTAAATTTGTATATTTTAGTCATTTAGCAGACACTTTAATCCAGAGCGATTTACAGCAGTAATTAGGGTTAAGTGCCTTGCTCAAGGGCACATTGACAGATTTTTCACCTAGTCAGCTCAGGGATTCTAACGAGAGACCTTTCGGTTACTGTCCCAAAGTTCTTAACCGCTAGGCTACCTGCCGCTAAAGGCCTCCAGCAACGGACAGCATGTTCACATAAAGTCAGTGGTGTAGGTAAATTACCTGTCGCTGAGCTGTGTGTGTGTTTGTGCGCACGCGTATGTTTCCCTGCATTTGCGTGAGTGCATACATGTACTGTATGTGTGTGCGCGCGTGAGTGAGTGAACATGTGTGTTTGTACCTCGTTGGAGTGTGTGCGGTTCTGGTGCTTGGCTCTGTCTGAGGCGTTGGAGAAGGCCTTGTTGCAGCCCTCGTGTTCACAGACGTACGGCTTTTCTCCAGTGTGGGAGCGCAGGTGGGTCTTCAGGTTCTCCAGGCGAGAGTAGGCCTTGGGACAGCCCTCAAACTGCACAGAAGAAGAAGAAGAAGAACACACACATCAAACACAGCTCTGCGTCATCCTGGCAGACAACAATTACCCCCAAAATATTACTGACCTATGCAGTAATGTGACAGATTGTTGATTAAATGTAATCATCACAACCATTTAACAACGACTATCTCTTTATGTATTCCTATATCCAAGGCCATGGATGTAAAGTCAACTTTGTGGGAGTGTAGAGCTCTACTACCCGACCCGAGCCCGACGGGCCCCAACATTACACATCGGGTTAGGGCCCGGGTTGGGCCTGTTTTTTCAAAAACTAGGGTATGGGCAGGGCTCGGGTATCACTAAATTGATCACCGTGCTCTGCTGTGCAGTACAGTCAAATCTGAGTAAGATCTTAACATGGCTTCAACCTCATCACAATAAGACAGGAGAGATTATTTCACAGAAAATAATAATGTTCCTTGAGTTTTGTCGGAGTCTAGAGTGAAAAGTAACTGTCTCATCATTGAGCAGAGTAGCCCAAGTCGAGCCATTTCTATGGATACTCACAGAGCGCCATGAGCAGAGCAAGCTGTGAGCAGGGAGTGAGTGTACAGAGAGGAGCAGCTAATGTATTTACTAAAGGAGGAAGTTATTTCTGATTTCAGGGAGGGCCGGTCTTAAATTTGGCAGAAGCAATCAGGCCTGGGGAGGGTACGGCCTGAACGCCGCGGGCATGGGTAGGGCTCGGCTTAAAAGTCAGGCCAATGCAGGACTCTAGTGTTGTGGGAGTGTGCTTACGGTGCATCGGTGTGGTTTCTCCCCGGTGTGCCTGCGCATGTGGACCACCAGCATGTACTGGGCCTTGAAGGGTTTCTTCTCCCGTGAACACTCGTCCCAGCGACACACGAACTCCTTCTTCTCCCCGTGGATGTGGTCATTGTTAATGTGCTGAGAGAGGAAACCAGCAGAGGTCAATCACAGGTCAATCTGGATTTTGATTCAATTGATTCATCCATCATTGTATTACCACTCATTTTCCCTCACTCTCTCTACCGTTTCGTACTGTTTCATATTCTCTCTCTCTATTTCTTCCATTGTATTTAGTACTCTGAGGAAAAAATGGGAGACTTGTGAGTCTCAGTGTCCGATCTGAACTGGCTTTTCAAATAAAACCCTGTCACTTCAAATCACATGGGGCTCCTGCTGACAGATGTGCTGCCGTGGCAACTTCCGATCTGAGGCTTAGGGGTGTGGGAGGAGGGGAGGGAAAGGGGAGAGGGAGGTGAGGGGATGGGGCATTTCAAAGCGTTTCAAATGCCATGGCTTTACAACTCCAGCAAAGCATTATACAGTATCTAGTGAGCATGCATTCTCCCCTGATTTCTCTCTGTCACTCTCACACCCTCTCTCTCTCCCACTCGCTCTGTCTTTGCACACTGACCAGTAAAAGGGGTACAAGTGGTGGCAGTGGATGGTTGAAGGGGGATGAGAGAGGGCTAAAGAAAAAGAGAAGAAAAAAGGCAGACATGGAATCCTCGGGGAAAGAAGTCAACATCTGGCCCTCTCACAAAGACAACAGTGTTAGTGTGGTGGCCTCTGAAGGGCCTTTCCGAGAGCAATTTTAACCCAGGGAGACAGACACAATATCCTGAACAAAAGTAACCCGTCTTATTACATTCCTGAACAGAGATGGGGGAGAGAGACATTTGCCTTACGGGGAAAACAGAGCGAGAAAGAGAGGAACGGGAAAGAAAGACAGGGATAAATAGAGACTTGACTTTGAGAGGTCTTAAATGTCTAGGAGAAACAAACGGTTGTTAGAGTATCTCTATATTTAAAAACCTCAAAAGTGGAGGGAAAGAGCAGAAGAGAAGAGGAATTGAGAGGGTATATATTTGTCCTGTTACACACAAGTGTGTAGTGGAAATGTGTTTCTTGCATATCCCAACTCCCCTTGAGACACCCACAGGGAGTGGGGTCACAGCCAGGGTCACCATTGCACAGCACCCCTTGAGCAATTAGGGCACAGTGACAGATTTTTTACCCTAACTGTTCCGGTATTCAAACCAGCAACCTTTCTGTTACTGGCCCAACTCTCTAACCTCGAGGCTACCTGCCGCCCTGAGAAAAGTGTGTGTGTGTATCTGTGTGTGTGCGCCTGCAACCCTGTTTGACCTGCTAGTGCGTCACTGGCCATGCACCTCCAGACATGACGGTCCCCAGACAACGGCAGAATTATCCCCAGCCTGGAGCCCCTTCCCCTGGCCAGCTAGTAACCCAACACATTAGTCCAGTGGGGCCCTGACCAGGCCACCGTCACAGCCCTTTCTTCCCATCAGAGGAGGGGATGTACCCCCAAACAGACAGTATCCTAAGAAGTCTGACCTTACTTCAAGAGAAAGACCCCCATGGGCCCTCAAGTCTCAGAACAATTGCACTTAACTAACCCCCTATGCAGTGGGAGCCAGGGGTGTCGTACACTATGACAAAAGAAGTGCACTAAAACCGGCATCTCTTCGCCAGCCATGTGCACTTTCCTGCCCTGCTCTGCTCTCACAACTACATCGATATGTTAGCCAATGCAATCGTTCATTTCTGTCTCCAATTGACTTTATGTATCAACAAAGGCCCTCCATTCAATTCAACTTGACACATTTTAATTTTGGTGCTAAAAAAATTTCAGAGAGGAAAGGAATGGGGAGGTAAGATCGAGGGCATCGTTTCCCTCAGATTGATCTTCCCTCCCCCATCACAACACGGAAAACCGATCCTAGCTCCTCTCCTCCTTTTTTCCCTTCCGCCTCTGTGAGGGAATTCCTGTGGCAAGCGATCAGTCTGCGCCGTGCCGTTCGATATCCCCTGAGTGATAGGAGTGCCCCGGTGTTGCTGTGCTGTTGGCACACGCTCCCCTGTCCCCCCTCGTCCCTCCCACCAGCCCGTACAAATGACCAGGGGCCGCTGACGGTCGTGATGCATGGGCCCCGTGCTGACAGAGAGGGGCCCGAGCTAGAGACGACACTAATGGTCATGATCTAATGGCAATTTGTAATGAATCAATAATCTCCATGCTGAGCGTATGGGTAGGCAGTGTTGGCCCCGGCGTCATGGACAAACAGGTGGTGATAGCAGTGGTGGTGGCGCGTTAGCAGTTAATTCATTTTCACCCTGCCAGCTTATCGGCCAACATGCTGTAAAAACGCCACTGAGATGGATTTAGGAGGGAAACGGGCGGAGGGAGACATGCGCTGAATGGGGACACAGAGGCTGGCTGGGATGAGCACAGAGTGCATACACACACACACGCAGGCATGCAAACACACACACACCCTAGAGTACACATGCGCTTACAGGTATAGACTGACATACCAATAATACAGTGTATAACACACTGATATGCAAACACACAGAATTTGATGTGAACTATTTGTATAGGACATGTAGCTACTACATACTAAAGGAAATGTTTTTTAGATTACTCTAGACTTTTATGGATTTACACCCCCATATAATAGCTACACATGCACATAAACACACTGACACCAGATACACAGAATCACATCAATACTTTCCTCAATTTTGCCCGACTTCAAATTCCCTCTACAGTCTCCCTTTATCAAGCACTTTCTGGTATATACACCTCATACATTAGAATGCAGGCGTGCATGAAAAGAAGGCCTGTTTACAAGGCAATTTCACTAAGCTGTGGGACCCGCAACACCGTTTAGCTTTATCAAACAGAGCCTAATAAATCATATGCTCTTTTGTGATGTCAATTGCTGAAGCGCTTTGTGTAAAGAAAAAAAAAAAGAGGGAAAAAGAGGCAAGGGAGGGAGGGAGATGGAGGGAGAGAGTGAGGGAGAAGAGAAGGGGGCTAGAATTTGTATGTGTAATTCAGCAGAGCCTTTTCATCTTGGAGTAAGATACTCCAGACAGATTAGGTGCCTAATCCTTCTCCTGATCAAAAAATTATCTGCATTTTACCAATTAAAGGGCTGTGCCAGCAGGCACGAGAGGGGACCGCATTCTGACTGAGCCCAACTTTATCTCCCCTCAACACCGAGGAGGCACCCAGGCCGCAAACACCGCCATACAGCATGCTTGAATACTGGGGGAGCTAACGCTAACATCACGTAATCTTCATCCTTTTAGAACAAGGAAATTACAGCTCCACATAAGGAGATGACCCAGAAAAGCACAGTGTCAAGGTGGGATTGAGTGGATGTTGACTGTGTGGATTGTGGGCACGTACACACATATGCACACACGCACGAACACACACACCCTATCTCAGGGTCACCCCATTTGAGACCCTTTCTGTATTCCCCCATCTTAGTCTTTGTACCATCTCTCCAAAGCCACCCCAGTTCCAAACCCCCCAAACATCTCAGACGGAGACATTAAATAATCCAGCACCAACGACCTTATCTTTAAAAGTGCTCCCTCGAAGAGGAGAAAAAATTAAAGAGATAGGGAGAGAGTGATGCCAAAAAAAGGTACTGAAGGTTGAGGGGGTTGAGGGAGGGAGGGAGGGTGATGTAGAGAGGCAGAGTTAAAATAAGTGATGGAGAGAGAGGGAAAAATGAATGAAATAAATACAGCAACCGAAAATTGACACCCGCCTCGCTTTTGCTGACTGGGAAGGCCAGATAAGTGAGCTAAATTGCATAGATGCGATGTTTATCTTATCGGCGGCACCGAGAGCGCTTAAACGAGGATGATAAAGGAACGGCGCAGCGCGTCATGGTGCGAGCGCGTTTGTAGAGTGTAAAAATATGCATCAGGAGCGAGGCAGGAGACGCTTTTGAACAGGGTAGAAAGCAATGAGGGTGGTGCACAGCGGCATTTATTTCTAGAATTAGGCCATGCGAAAAACAAAAATGGATTTCTTTGTCTTCATCTACGTAACCATCACTTTTTTTTAACACTTCAAATAGTTAATTTTTTACCTCACTTGTTTCAAACAGCAGTTTAATTTTTAAGTTTTCACCTCACTAATATCAAAGACTATCTAATGAACAATCGATAGAAAATCCATAAATGTATCAGAACTGAAAACGATGTTGCATGAACACTACCAATCAAAGCCAGACTGGAAGCATATTATAGTATTATGTTTTTTCTCCATTCAAGATGACAAGTTGAAAACAGGGGGAGGGGCATTGGATGTGGTCCAAATACTGTATTTATCCTATTACTGAGGGGGGGGGGGGGGTGTGGGGGTTTAGGAAGGGGTGGGGAGATAAGAGGGTTTTCTCCCCGCTCACCGAATTAGAGGCGAACAGTTTTATTAGCATGTCTCTCCCCCTATCTGCATGGGCATATAAAATGAGTAATTCAAATACAACATAAAAAAAATGTAAAGGGGAAAAGACAATGAGGATGTGTTGATTATTTTCTTCATGGAGAATATCTTGTGTGATCAAGCTCTTTCCCAGTATGATGCCCCTCCTCTTCTCCCAGCCAAACTCCCCCTGCCCCTGGAAACAGGGGCAAGAAGTTGTCAAGATCCTCAACCTTTGAGCAGAGCCCTTCAAACGCGGGAGGCAGCCCATTCCGTGCTGAGGATATCAATTATAGATAGGGGTTACTGCTGCGGCTGCGGATTGCAATGTCAGACGCCGGGATAGACAGCCGTGGAGAGCTGGGGATCTTTCTGATGTGTGCTGATCAGAATCAGAATCAGAATCACGTTTATTGTCCTACAAGAGGAAAATCTTGGCACAGCTCACATGAAATGGTCAGCTGTGTGAGCTCAGCTCCAGCTGTCATGTAATAAACATGAGTGTGAAGTAAAATCTCACCTCACAGTGGACCTAGTGGTAAGTAGCACACAGCAGGTCACAGGGGAGACCAGTCCAACGACAGCAGCAGAAGCCGTAGTAATAGTATCAGTGTAAGTGGCGTCCATAGTGCTTGTGATACAGTATTACTGTAATATCATTAACAGTTAGGTTAAGAATAGGCCCTCAGGCTTTACCAGATGAGAGTCATCCATCTCCTGGGTAGTGTAAGGAGCTGTATGACAGAAGGGGGGGAGTATATTACAGCCAGTACGGTACAGACTTGTATACAGTACAGAAGAATGTAAGGCTTAAGGCCTGATTGTGCAGGGCTCGTAGGTCGAGTCGGTGCCGGCCAAATCAGTTAGCGCCATAGCCCAACAGCGACGTGCTCGGCAGCCTTTGAGCCCATTAACCATCGTCCCCGAAACCAATCTGGAATCCGGCAGGGGCATTACTCAACGCCTGTAGGCTGCAGCACACTGTACTGAACGCTGAACATGGTGACATACAGAAGAGACTGCTGGACCAGAGAGGGCTGGAGCCAGGCGTCCAGGAGACTTGTTGGGGGCTCCTAAAATAGACTTCTAAAACTTGTTTCCTATTTATTGTGCTGTTATCTGCACAGTATCTGCATTCTAAATGGACCATAAAGCTTTTGAACTTGAACTTGATAGAGGTAGAGGGAGTTTAGCGAAGCCAGACACCATAGTCATATGGTTTCTGCCTCCTGCAAATCGAGGCTACTTCCCTATAGTGTCCTGGTAGGTACTCACATGCACTAGCTGTTCCTGCGTGTCAAACTCCCGGTGGCAGCTCTCCCAGTGGCAGTTGGTCTCGTACACCATCTCTGGCTCCTGCTTGCTCTCGTCCTTGTCACCTTCCTCCTTCACCAGTGTCATCCCATCCGGATGGTCCTACAGTACAGAAACCACAACGCAATTACAGCAAGGACACAACACTCACAGTGTTACAGAAATGACCCAGCAGAGATCTGCAGAATATTAAATATTGTACAGTGTGTACAGTAAGTAAGCCCATATCAATTCAGAACGTATGGGTCCGATTAAAAAAAATCTAAAATACTATGGTTAGGTAAACAACTTAATATATTATGTTCACAACACACTTGACAGGTAACAAAGTCATATCCCAACCAAAACGTTCCCTCCTCCTACTCTAACCTTCCCTAACCCAACAGACCGATTTAGTTTCACTTTTCCACTTGTGTAATCGAGTGAATCTGGCCAATGTGGCCCTGTTCGGCACACAGGGAGTAGAATGTCTGGGAGTGGAAATGTAGCGCTGCAAGCTCTGCTCTGGGTTGGCAGTTGATCTACGACAGGTCTGGGGCAGAGTATTTCAGGAATCTAACCCCCTCTTCCTGCTCTAGCTTGCTCCATTAGTCTAGACATATTTTACTGTCACTGTTAGCATTACATGGCTGGGTAGCCTGGAGAGTACTGGAGACTGTAACAGGGGAGACCAGGGGTGTACAGGGGTTTCTCTCTGGGCAAAGTTGTGGTTTGTAAAAACCACCTCGGTCTACTGTTAGTACCTGCCTGCCATGGTGTTAGGAGAGTGTGTGAAGGTGGGGAACAGAGAGAATAGGAGTTTCATTCACAGAATGTGGAACTCTCTACAGGCTTGCCTCCATTGTATGAGCTCAGAGACACTTTAAGAAGCATCATTCCAGACACAAGCACACAGAGAGCCCTTTAGAAAACCTGCAATCTAATTTCAAAAAATGTTTCCATTCACTTAAGCATCTGATTAAAAGGAAAACAATTTCCTTCTGGTACCTCCAAGATCAATGGGGCTTATCGTTTCAGAGGCAGCAGTCTGAACAAGCAGCCGAATGAAACAGGCAAATAAATAAATAGTTTTACAATAGATCACATAATTGGCCCCAAAGCTCTGCGTCTGAGAGAGTGACTGAGTGCGTGTATGGTTGTGTGTGTGGTTATGTGTGTGCGTGCGTGTGTATGCACACGTGTGTATGTGTTTTCTGTGTGAACAGAATTTAACAGCACAAGCACCACATCCTATTCTGTTGCTGCTGACGCAGTAAACCATCTCGTCTTCTGATCTCATCTTTGAATACCATAAACATACCCCTTTTCTAACACTAGATAAGAATGTCTGTTCATTGGACTATACGATAAATGCTGGCGAAGTTCAATTTACCTGGCAACTTACGGCCCCTGAGTTGGGTAGCTCCTCATCCGGTTTGATCTTGGAGCGTTTGTGGTGCATGGGTTCCCCCGTGCTGCTCACCGCTGACTCACTGGTGGGTTTGGTCTGTGGGAAGAACCACAATAAAATCACTTAGTTCAAAATTAATTCCAACATACTATATGATAGAATGACCATGAAAGTTGAGCAGAAAATAACATTTACATGCAGTTGTATAACGACATCCTGTATGATACTGTTCAAGGGATCTAGTTAATCCTACGACAAGGTAGCGTAGTACAGCCTGTTGTCTATTCATTCGAGGTCATTGAATAAGCCAATGATTCTATACAGCAGTTTACTATCTGACCTCACCTTTGATAGACCTGACTCTGGCCTGACTGGTCCTGGCCTGAGAGCCAAAGGGGAGTTCCCTGTTACAAGGCAGGCGAGCCAGGAAAATAAATGAACTAGTAAAGCTGAACTGGCCTGGAAAAACAGGAGAGATTCCTTGGCTCGGATCTGTGCTACTGGCCTTCTCAGAATGTTTACTCAGGGGAATCTGGAATGTAATTTCCCCTTTAACTTCTTTGGGACTGGGGGGTCAGTATTGAGAAGCTTGGATGAATAAGGTGCCCAGAGTAAACTGCCTGCTACTCAGGCCCAGTTGCTAATATATGCATATTATTAGTAGATTTGGATAGAAAACACTCTGAAGTTTCTAAAACTGTTTGAATGATGTCTATGAGTATACAAGAATTCATATAGCAGGCAGAAACCTGAGAAAAAAATCCAACCAGGAAGTGGGAAATCTGAGGTTTGTAGTTTTTCAAATCATTGACTATCGAATATACAGTGTCTATGGGGTCATATTGCACTTCCTAAGGCTTCCACTAGATGTCAACAGTCTTTAGAACCTTGCTTGATGCTTCTACAGTAAAGGAGGGGGGAATGAGAGCTGAATGAGTCAGAGGTCTGGCAGAGTGGCATGAGCTGATCATGCGTGCTTTTCTACAGACAAACAAATTCTCCGGTTGAAACATTATTGAAGATTTCTGCTAAAAACATCCTAAAGATTGATTCTATACTTCGTTTGACATGTTTCTACGAACTGTAATATGACTTTTCGTCTGGACCTGTGAGTTTGGATTGTGTACTAATCGTGCGAACAAAAAGGAGATATTTGGACATAAATGATTATCGAACAAATCAAACATTTATTGTGGAACTGAGATTCCTGGGAGTGCATTCTGATGAAGATCATCAAATGTAAGTGAATATTTATAATGCTATTTCTGTTGACTCCACAACATGGCAGATATCTGTATGGCTTGTTTTGTTGTCTGAGGGCTGTACTCAGATTATTGCATGGTGAGCTTTTTCCGTAAAGTTGTTTTGAAATTTGACACAGCGGTTGCATTAAGGAGAAGTGGATTTAAAATTCCATGCATAAGTATTTCTGTAAATTGATGTGGCTCTCTGCAAAATCACTGGATGTTTTGGAACTATTGAACATAATGCGCCAATGTAAACTGAGATTTTTGGATATAAATATGAACTTTATCGAACAAAACATACATGTATTGTGTAACATGAAGTCCTATGAGTGTCATCTGATGAAGATCATCAAAGGTTAGTGATTCATTTTATCTCTATTTGTGCTTTTTGTGACTCCTCTCTTTGGCTGGAAAAATGGCTGTGTTTTTCTGTGACTAGGTACTGACCTAACATAATCGGTTGGTGTGCTTTCGTTGTAAAGCCTTTTTGAAATCGGACACTGTGGCTGGATGTACAACAAGTTTCTGTTTAAAATGGTGTAAAATACTTGTATGTTTGAGGAATTTTTAATTATGGGATTTCTGTTGTTTTGAATTTGGTGCCCTGCAATTTCACTGGCTGTTGGCGAGGTGGGACGCTACCGTCCCACATATCCCAGAGAGGTTAACAGCGGTGCATCTTGACACTCGAGCCACTGAGCTCCTGCTTATAGACACAGTGAAAATGTATTTGTCCTATTTGGACTAGAAATATCAAATCAGTAAAGTAGTATATGATTCTGGTTGTTTCCTCAGAGCTAGAAAGAATTCTGTAATAGATTGAGAAGATACATTTACATAGTCAGCTCTCTACCTTGAATAAGAGATCTCATCCACCAACTACTTCATAGCTAGAAACAGCAGTGAGTGTGGATCTGTGTCATTAACATGCCACAAAGTAGCAAACTAAAATGTGAGCTTTAAATGCGAGCCCCCACTTACAGTCGGAATGGAGAGACATTGTGGAATTCATCCATTCCATCTATTCCCATTTGAATCCCTGTTTCCTCCTGTGTGATTAATGGTGTCAGTGGTGGGATCCTATGCTAACAAGTCCCTTGTTGTTTCTTATGTAAAAAATACGATGTTCAAAAACGACGTTCCCAGTCGAAAATAACACATCCAGGGGACCGTAACTCCCATGAGGCCAGAGCGCGGAGGGGAGCCTACTTTTACCTGTCTAAGCCTTGTATCTGTTTAGACTACCACGGACGCAGCTAGCACGTGGCTAGCACATGGCAGTGCTATCTATCTATTACCTGTGATGATGAATCGCAGAGGCTACTGATGTGGAGGAGGGAGGAGTCTCTCACCTGTGAGGTGTCGTTAGAGATGACAGAGCGCTCTCTGGGTGTGAGGCCAGGAGGAGGAATGCCAGGGATGGGCCGCTGGGTGGTGAAGACCGGGGAGGGGTGGATGAGCGGCGGACTGTGGCCGAACGCAGAACCCACCATCCCTGTTTGCCGACCAAGCAGCTGCTGATGCATCTGAAGTGCCACGGGGTTCGGAGGGTAGGCAAAACTCAATGCCGGACTGGAGGGAAACAATATCACAATCAGTGTTAGGTAGACGAAAAAGGGTTAAACATAAAACATACAAGGTTTTGTGCAACAAGGCTTTGTGCAGAACCCCCCCCCCCTCCCCTTTTCCATTATCAATATTTATAAAGTTAACAATTAATGTACCACTATCAAACTACATTCTGATATATTTGAGCGGCAAATGCAATGGCAACGAGGCAAAATGAGGGACAATAAATTGTTCTGGCTATCTGACAGGAGAAGATGGGATGCTCTTGTAACACTGATTTTTATTTTATCTTTATTTAACTAGGCAAGTCCGTTAAGAACAAATTATTATTTACAATGACGGCCTACCCCAGCCAAACCCTAACAATGCTGGGCCACAGCCAGTTGTAATACAGCCTGGAATTGAACCAGAATCTGAATTGAACCAGGGTCTGTAGTGACACCTCTAGCACTGAGATGCAGTGCCTTAGACCCCTGCAGTGCCTTAGACCCCTGCACCACTTGGGAGCCCACAGGGCCCTGGCAATGAATGTTCAGATTGTTAGCACTGTGAATTCATGCTGTGTCCCTTGCCAGGCCGCCTTTGTAAATACGAATTTGTTCTTAATTGACCTGCCTGGTAAAAGAAAAGTAAAAGAAAAATGTAAGTTGATACTTAGTTGGAAAATTCTGCTAACTTTCCAAAAATTCCCAGGATTTCCAGAAATCCCTGTTGGCGGATTCTCGGAATCAGAAGGGTATAAGCAGTAAATCTGGGAAAATTTGGGGGAACCTTATGCAACCCTAGTTAAATTAACCCATCGCTCCACTGTAAAAAAATCTATGACACTGACAATGACAGAAAGACTGGGTTCTGTCAGAAATAAAGCACAATTATAACAAGCCTTTATTATAGCAACAGTATAATCGGGCCTATAATTTAGTATATATCTACATCAGCCACTTCACATTGTATTGTCTGCTTGCTAGCTCTCCCCTACTGTGAAAGAACTAGATCATGGATACCCTTCCTTTCTCATAGATCTACATTGAGGTGAGAGTGTTAACATCAAATCACATTTTATTTGTCACATGCGCTGAATACAACTGGTGTAGACTTTACCGTGAAATGCTTTCTTTTTTACAAGCCCTTCCCAACAATGCAAAGTTTAAAAATAAAAATAGTAACACAATGTGCCAGTACCAGATCAATGTGCAAAGGTCGAAGGTGTTTGAGGTAGATACAGTGCCTTGCAAAAGTATTCGGCCCCCTTGAACTTTGCGACCTTTTGCCACATTTCAGGCTTCAAACATAAAGATATAAAACAGTATTTTTTTGTGAAGAATCAACAACAAGTGGGACACAATCATGAAGTGGAACGACATTTATTGGATATTTAAAACTTTTTTAACAAATCAAAAACTGAAAAATTGGGCGTGCAAAATTATTCAGCCCCTTTACTTTCAGTGCAGCAAACTCTCTCCAGAAGTTCAGTGAGGATCTCTGAATGATCCAATGTTGACCTAAATGACTAATGATGATAAATACAATCCACCTGTGTGTAATCAAGTCTCCGTATAAATGCACCTGCACTGTGATAGTCTCAGAGGTCCGTTAAAAGCACAGAGAGCATCATGAAGAACAAGGAACACACCAGGCAGGTCGAGATACTGTTGTGAAGAAGTTTAAAGCCGGATTTGGATACAAAAATATTTCCCAAGCTTTAAACATCCCAAGGAGCACTGTGCAAGCGATAATATTGAAATGGAAGGAGTATCAGACCACTGCAAATCTACCAAGACCTGGCCGTCCCTCTAAACTTTCAGCTCATACAAGGAGAAGACTGATCAGAGATGCAGCCAAGAGGCCCATGATCACTCTGGATGAACTGCAGAGATCTACAGCTGAGGTGGGAGACTCTGTCCATAGGACAACAATCAGTCGTATATTGCTCAAATCTGGCCTTTATGGAAGAGTGGCAAGAAGAAAGCCATTTCTTAAAGATATCCATAAAAAGTGTTGTTTAAAGTTTGCCACAAGCCACCTGGGAGACACATCAATCATGTGGAAGAAGGTGCTTTGGTCAGATGAAACCAAAATTGAACTTTTTGGCAACAATGCAAAACGTTATGTTTGGCGTAAAAGCAACACAGCTGAACACACCATCCCCACTGTCAAACATGGTGGTGGCAGCATCATGGTTTGGGCCTGCTTTTCTTCAGCAGGGACAGGGAAGATGGTTAAAATTGATGGGAAGATGGATGGAGCCAAATACAGGACCATTCTGGAAGAAAACCTGATGGAGTCTGCAAAAGACCTGAGACTGGGACGGAGATTTGTCTTCCAACAAGACAATGATCCAAAACATAAAGCAAAATCTACAATGGAATGGTTCAAAAATAAACATATCCAGGTGTTAGAATGGCCAAGTCAAAGTCCAGACCTGAATCCAATCGAGAATCTGTGGAAAGAACTGAAAACTGCTGTTCACAAATGCTCTCCATCCAACCTCACTGAGCTCGAGCTGTTTTGCAAGGAGGAATGGGAAAAAATGTCAGTCTCTCGATGTGCAAAACTGATAGAGACATACCCCAAGCGACTTACAGCTGTAATCGCAGCAAAAGGTGGCGCTACAAAGTATTAACTTAAGGGGGCTGAATAATTTTGCACGCCCAATTTTTCAGTTTTTGATTTGTTAAAAAAGTTTGAAATATCGTTCCACTAAATGTCGTTCCACTTCATGATTGTGTCCCACTTGTTGTTGATTCTTCACAAAAAAATACAGTTTTATATCTTTATGTTTGAAGCCTGAAATGTGGCAAAAGGTCGCAAAGTTCAAGGGGGCCGAATACTTTCGCAAGGCACTGTATGTACATGACGGCAGGGTAAAGTGACTAAGCATCAGGATTATAATAAGACTAAAATAAAGAACTGAGTAGCAGCAGCAAATGATGAGTATAAAAGTGTGTGTGAGAGAGTGTGTGTGTGTGTGTGTGTGTGTAATGTGTATGTAGGTATGTGTGTTTGTGTTGTGTTGGTCTGCATGTGTGTCTTATGTGTGTGGGTTTTGTGTGGGAGAGTCAATGTAGTGTGTGTGAGTGAGTGTGTATATGGTTGTATATATAGTCTAGTGAGTGTGTATATGGTTTGTATATATAGTCTAATGAGTGTGTGTATGGTTGTATATATAGTCTAGTGAGTGTGTATATGGTTTGTATATATAGTCTAGTGAGTGTGTGTATGGTTGTATATATAGTCTAGTAAGTGTGTATATAATTTGTAAATATAGTCTAGTGAGTGTGTATATGGTTTGTATATATAGTCTAGTGAGTGTGTGTATGGTTGTATATATAGTCTAGTGAGTGTGCATATGGTTTGTATATATAGTCTAGTGAGTGTGTGTATGGTTGTATATATAGCCTAGTGAGTGTGTATATGGTTTGTATATATAGTCTAGTGAGTGTGTATATGGTTTGTATATATATTCTAGTGATTGTGTATATGGTGTGTGTATATAGTCTAGTGAGTGTGTATATGGTTTGTATGTATAGTCTAGTGAGTGTGTATATGGTTTGTATATATAGTCTAATGAGTGTGTATATGGTTTGTATATATAGTCTAGTGAGTGTGTATATGGTTTGTATATATAGTCTAGTGAGTGTGTATAGGGTTGTATATATAGTCTAGTGAGTGTGTATATGGTTGTATATATAGTCTAGTGAGTGTGTGTATGGTTGTATATATAGCCTAGTGAGTGTGTATATGGTTTGTATATATAGTCTAGTGAGTGTGTATATGGTGTGTATATATAGTCTAGTGAGTGTGTATATGGTATGTATATATAGTCTAGTGAGTGTGTATATGGTGTGTATATATAGTCTAGTGAGTGTGTGTATGGTGTGCATATATAGTCTAGTGAGTGTGTATATGGTTGTATATATAGTCTAGTGAGTGTGTATATGGTTGTATATATAGTCTAGTGAGTGTGTATATGGTATGTATATATAGTCTAGTGAGTGTGTATATGGTGTGTATATATAGTCTAGTGAGTGTGTGTATGGTGTGTATATATAGTCTAGTGAGTGTGTATATGGTTGTATATATAGTCTAGTGAGTGTGTATATGGTTGTATATATAGTCTAGTGAGTGTGTGTATGGTTGTATATATAGCCTAGTGAGTGTGTATATGGTTTGTATATATAGTCTAGTGAGTGTGTATATGGTTTGTATTTATATTCTAGTGATTGTGTATATGGTGTGTATATATAGTCTAGTGAGTGTGTATATGGTTTGTATATATAGTCTAATGAGTGTGTATATGGTGTGTATATATAGTCTAGTGAGTGTGTATATGGTTTGTATATATAGTCTAGTGAGTGTGTATATGGTGTGCATTTATAGTCTAGTGAGTGTGTATATGGTTTGTATATATAGTCTAGTGAGTGTGTATAGGGTGTGTATATGGTGTGTACATAGTCTAGTGAGTGTGTATATGGTTTGTATATATAGTCTAGTGAATGTGTATATGGTGTGTATATATAGTCTAGTGAGTGTGTATATGGTTGTATATATAGTCTAGTGAGTGTGTATATGGTTGTATATATAGTCTAGTGAGTGTGTGTATGGTTGTATATATAGCCTAGTGAGTGTGTATATGGTTTGTATATATAGTCTAGTGAGTGTGTATATGGTTTGTATATATAGTCTAGTGAGTGTGTATAGGGTTTGTATATATAGTCTAGTGAGTGTGTATATGGTTTGTATATATAGTCTAATGAGTGTGTATATGGTGTGTATATATAGTCTAGTGAGTGTGTATGTGGTTTGTATATATAGTCTAATGAGTGTGTATATGGTGTGTATATATAGTCTGCATATATAGTCTAGTGAGTGTGTATATGGTTGTATATATAGCCTAGTGAGTGTGTATAGGGTTTGTATATATAGTCTAGTGAGTGTGTATATGGTTTGTATATATAGTCTAGTGAGTGTGTATATGGTGTGTATATAGTCTAGTGAGTGTGTATATGGTTTGTATATATAGTCTAGTGAGTGTGTATACGGTGTGCATTTATAGTCTAGTGAGTGTGTATATGGTTTGTATATATAGTCTAGTGAGTGTGTATAGGGTGTGTATATGGTGTGTACATAGTCTAGTGAGTGTGTATATGGTTTGTATATATAGTCTAGTGAATGTGTATATGGTGTGTATATATAGTCTAGTGAGTGTGTATATGGTTGTATATATAGCCTAGTGAGTGTGTATATGGTTTGTATATATAGTCTAGTGAGTGTGTATATGGTTTGTATATATAGTCTAGTGAGTGTGTATAGGGTTTGTATATATAGTCTAGTGAGTGTGTATATGGTTTGTATATATAGTCTAATGAGTGTGTATATGGTGTGTATATATAGTCTAGTGAGTGTGTATGTGGTTTGTATATATAGTCTAATGAGTGTGTATATGGTGTGTATATATAGTCTGCATATATAGTCTAGTGAGTGTGTATATGGTTGTATATATAGCCTAGTGAGTGTGTATAGGGTTTGTATATATAGTCTAGTGAGTGTGTATATGGTTTGTATATATAGTCTAGTGAGTGTGTATATGGTGTGTATATAGTCTAGTGAGTGTGTATATGGTTTGTATATATAGTCTAGTGAGTGTGTATATGGTTTGTATATATAGTCTAATGAGTGTGTATATGGTGTGTATATATAGTCTAATGAGTGTGTGTATGGTATGTATATATAGTCTAGTGAGTGTGTATATGGTGTGTGTATATATAGTCTAGTGAGTGTGCGTAGGGTCAGTGCAAGATAGTCAGTGCAGATAGTTTGCGTACCATTAAATGACTATTTCACTTACATCATCGGTGAAGTCAACATCCAAACCTCCCACTGCTCACCTTCACATAGGCTCTCTCTATAAACATAGGTAGCTCCAGGTAAACACAGGTCCTATGGTTCAATAGCAGTCACGCGTGGTGGGGCTCCATTCATCCTGCCTCCTTGATGCCTGCTCTCAGCCTGGCTCCATACGTCTGCTGATCTTATTACCGGCCCTGAGTGGAAGTCAATGGGCCAAGACGCATTTGGGGGCCCATCTGCTTGTCATATCACTCATCAGTCTGGAGGCCCTATCATTGGCCCTGACACTGGGGCCACAGAGGCATGTGATTGATCAGGGTGTCCTTCCAGATCGCTGATCAATGGCTACGAGTAGGGCTATGGATCTACCTTTCTCTCTTTCTCTCTCTTTGTCTTTCTCTGTCATTTCGGTGTGTATTAGGGGGGTGGTGTTTGGGAGGGTGTGTGGATGACTGACACATGCCACCGGGGACGCTGGGTAAATAGGGGGACAAGGCCCACCAGGAGGGGAGAAACACATACGCACGCCCATAATAACCTCACTGGTCCACCACATCCTAATACAGCCCTCCACCTTCAGTAGACCAAAGTCCCACAAAAAAACATAGCCTCTGCCACAGGCCCTCCGTCCCACTCCATTCCTATACCTACATCGCTCTTCAACGTTAAGCGTGATGGAGTCATACGTTTGTGTGGAATGTTGGTTGTCTTTATCATCCCATACATTACTTTTTCCAGAAACCCCCATTGGAAATTATTCCTGCAATCAGGAAGGTTTAAACAGGAAATCATTGAATCCTCCAACCAAAATGTATTGAAAAAAGGTACTGGAATTTTGCAACCATGATCCCATACCTGATGGCCCCGGCCGAGAGGTGTCCGTAGGAGCCGCTGGTGGAGGAGCTGGAGCGGGAGTTGTTGAGGATGGTGACAAGGGAGTTGGGCGAGTTGCGGATCATGGTCTGCAGGTCAAAGCTGTGCTCCGACAGGGGAGAGATGGGCAGGGCCCGCTTCCTACTTGGCCTTGCCGTCAGCCTGGGGCTGGGGAATCTGGAGCCTGGAAGAGAAGAAGGCAGTAGAGTAGACAGTAGAGACATTAGACGCAAGAAGTTGTAGTCTACAGAACCTCTCTGGATAGAAACCTAGTATGTGAAAGAGATAGTGATTTATATATTGTGTTTAATCAGATTCAATTTTTTGTATGTTCATTTGTGGCTTGACTTATTTTTCATAGATTTGAGTGCTTAGAGTGAGCTTCACTGCCTCAGAAAAACGTAATACAATCCAATCAACAAACAAAATGTCTTCTAACAAATGGCAAATTTGAATGAAAAAGTGCAACTGTCAATGGATGAACTTCATACAAGACAACATAGGGGTGGGTGCCTAGTATGTCAGAGCA
Source organism: Oncorhynchus mykiss (assembly GCF_013265735.2). NCBI lineage: Eukaryota > Metazoa > Chordata > Actinopteri > Salmoniformes > Salmonidae > Oncorhynchus > Oncorhynchus mykiss. The sequence goes on along the minus strand of NC_048575.1, from coordinate 38,019,991 downwards.
CTTTACTGACTGGGTTATGGCAATCAAAAGTATCTAATCAAATCTGATGTGCCTCCTTATTCAAAAGCAGTCAATGTTGAATGGAAAAGTGGCTTTGAAAAAATACCAAGCAGCCAACAACACAAGCTTTTTTTTCTCTCTCTCTCTCTAAACACATAATGAGATGCAATGTTGCCTTTTCACTCTGAGATGTCACAAGACGGGGAAAAACAGAAGGAAAAGTAAAGAAGCGAAGGGAGGAGAAAAAGGATAGAAAAGACGCTGAGGGGATGTTACGCTTTGTGAGTGAACTGACACAATGACTTCGTGACAGAGTAGGTCGGGAAAAAAATGTCAGCTGTTTTTTCTTTTTTCGTGGGCAAACAAAACCAGCTTACGCAGCCCCTGTACTCCCTCCCTTTTCCCTCCCTCCATCCATTCTCCCTCTCTTAAATTCAAACACTCACTCTTGCCTGACACATCCAGCGATTACAGAGGCTTCCATTCACATGGAAATCAGTCGTATGATTGTGTGTGTGTGTGTGTGTGTGTGTGTGTGTGTGTGTGTGTGTGTGTGTGTGTGTGTGTGTGTGTGTGTGTGTGTGTGTGTGTGTGTGTGTGTGTGGTGGAGTTCCTGGCATACGTACGCCTGTGTTTGGAGCATGGCGCTCCAGGGAGAGAGGAGGGAGGAGGAACACCCCTCTACATTGTCTCTGCTCTGGCCTCTTTAGAAAACCTGCCTCTCTCTCTTTAATGTCTCAGAGAGGGGATTTGGGGGGGCAAACACACACTCACACATACAAACACACAAATCCCCCTACGCACATACATACATGCAATCGCTCACATTTGCCATTTGAGGAATTTGTTCCTTGAAATCTGACTCAGTTTTATCATCCAGTTGTACTCACACAAACACTGCATCTCACATACCTGCGATAACCACACTCCTCAATCAAACTTCTACCCCCTGGTTGACCTAAGACACGCCCTCCCAAACCATGCCCCCATACCTCTCTATGACAAACCTCCTAAAAACCACGCCCCAGGTGAGGGACTGCCTCCACTTGTGGAGAGTTAGAAGGGGGGAAGGAACAGGGGAGGGGGTAGAAGAGGGTAGCTGTCCCATCATAGCTGGGCCTCCTGGGAGTTATGTTTATTAATGCTGCAGCCAAATGATAAATCGGCCAACCAGGAGGAGAGGAGAGGGAGAGGTAGAAGAGAGGGAGAAGGGAGCGCCTTGGCCCGTAACAGGGTAGCTGGAGTGTCCCTCTAATTTCACTGTGATTTATGGACTGGGCTGGGCTGGTTAGGTACAGCGTCATTAATTCACACGAACAGGACAGCGAGGGCCCAGACAGGCTGGACTGACGGCGGTAGAAGTTCTACTGGTGGCAGTAGAAAATAAACCAGGAGCCTGGAGCCCAAAAGCACAACAACTCCCTAACCCACACAGCTGAGTTAGGGACACCTGAGAAGACCCTGGCCCTCTCAAAGCACAGCACAACTCCACACCCCTTCTCTCCCCCTCTCATTTCCTCCTCTTGTATCCTACACGATCATCATAACCATAAACTGGCAGTAATATGAAAACTAAATAGGACACAGCTATACTGTCCAACAACTAATCCACTCCCTCAACAGGACTGAATAAAATAAAATACTGTCATTCATAGGGTTCGAGCAATAGTGGGAAGGACTGGATGGGATCTTATTTTTAATATATATTTTTTAAATTTTACCCCCTTTTCTCCCCAATTTCGTGGTATCCAATTGTTTACGTCCTCTCACTTAATGTGTGTAAATATTTGTATGAACATAACAATATTCAACAACTGAGACAAACTGCACAAGTTCCACAGACATGTGACTAACAGAAGTGGAATAATGTGTCCCTGAAGAAACAGGGGTCAAAATCAAAAGTAACAGTCAGTATCTAGTGTGGCCACCAGCTGCATTAAGTACTGCAGTGCATCTCCTCAT